>NC_081409.1:319875154-320475154 GCF_030272615.1 Cryptomeria japonica | reverse complement strand
TTACACCTTACATTACATTCATATTTGTCTAAACTTGAGTCAAAAAGTCACTTGCTTGTCCTCATCTTACTTTGTCAATACACTACATACAACAACATTTTGCTAAGTGGTCCCTCATCAAGGTCTATCACCTTTGGGTCTCATTTGGTCTTACTTAGAGTCAAGGTCAACTTACCTCATCAAGAGAAACTATCATCTCTTTGGAAGTCACACCTACTCTACTACATACATACTTGGTCTTACACTTTGGACATTGCAAGTACACCTTAGATTCATTTACATTCCATCCAACTCTTGGTCTTCCATACTATTTCCATTTTCATCTAGTCTCACACATCTTGGTCAATACCTAGTTCATGGTTGAAACCCGTTCCCAAAAATCTAGGAGAGAAGCTAAAGAGGCTCAAGAGTCCGCAAACATGAGTTCCTATGAGTATGACAATGATATCTTTTTCAATTTTGATCATACTACATTACCTGACATGGATACCTATAGAAACATTCCAAATGTTGAAAACATTGACACTACAAACAACAATGATACACACAATGACAATATGGACAACTTTTCAATACATTCAGCAGAAGTGGAAGACTCCATTATGGATCCCTGTTTCAATTGATTGGTTGAGGAAATAATGAGGAGAGATAGACAATATTTCTTACAAGTGATGGCACAAAGTGGAGCCAAGATACCTCATGATTTTGACATGTCTCAAATAATAGAAAATCGACCTTTGCAACAAACTCACTCCAACATGGATCAAAGGAGGCCTAATAGTGGAGGCAATAGAGAACCACATCTTGTGCCTGAATCACCATCATCTTTGTTTCAAAAACTAGAGGTCCCATACACACATGGTCAAGCATATGATACTCATCTTCACAAACCATTATGGAAGTCTTATGCAGAAAAATACACTCAAGCACATGCTAATGCTAAAGACCTACCACCAAAGCAATTGGATATCCAAAGGCATGCTCAAAATTTGGACACAAGGAAACCCCGCGTCAAATTTGTGGGTAACACATTAGAACATGACATGCCTGTAGAGTATGGTATACATGGACAAAGAAGATATTCCATTCCTCACCATGACTCTATACCAAGTGGTCCATATACGTAGCATCATTATAGACCTCCTCCATATGAACATGTGTATGATCAATATCATCCATATATGCAACATGCTCCTCCTCCACCTGGTGGTTCAGGCATGGGGTATGGTCCAAGAAGTCGGTCTCCACCGAAGAACAATTTGGAGCAACAAATCAGGGACTTACAAAAGAAAATGGAGGACATAAATACACCAAAGCCAACATACACAATGAGAGACATATGTCCTTATCCATTTGACAAGAGCATTCCAATGCCTCCTTTTCCTACACACTTTGTGACACCTAAGTTTGATAAGTATAGAGGAAAAGGGGATCCTAAGGCACACATAAGATAGTTTTTCACAACTTGCATTGAGGTAGCAGCAGAAGAGACATATTTGATGAGATTATTCCCATAGAGCTTAGGTGATCAAGCTATGGAATGGTTCTCCCAACTTCCACCCGGAATTAAGTCATGGGGTGATTTAGCAGAGGCATTTATCCAACATTTCCCATACAACATAGAGACAGACATATCAGTCACTACTTTGTGCAACACCAAGCAAAAAGATGGAGAATATTTTTCATCATTTTTACAAAGATGGAGGAACCTAGCCAGTAGATGCTCTTGTGAAATTCCACAGAAACAAATGGTAGAGATGTTCACCCAAAATGTTAACAAAGACATTGATTATGACTTAAGAAAATCTTGTTTGTCCACCTTCAAGGACGTCATTGAAAAAGGATTAGCGATAGAAAAGGTCCTAATTGAACAAGGAGTCATAAAGATATTCAAAGAAAACAAAGAGGACTTTAAAGGAAAAGACAAGCCAAGATTTTGGAATAAAAACAAGAACACAGTCAATGATGGTGTTGTGGATGCCAATACAGTACGACCCAAAATCATTTTTCTCTAGATCAAGCCCTACAAACAATCAAGTGAATACTCAAACAATGTCAAAGTCACAAAGGAAGTACACTCCATTGGGAGAACCACTTGAGTCAGTTTTCAAGAAGCTAGTGGCAAACAAAGTAATCACTATTCCAGATTTTCCTCCATATGAGCCAAAGGTTAAACCAAATTGGTGGAATGATGATGAGTATTGTGAATTTCATAAGAGCAAAGGACATAAAATAGGAAATTGCCATCGACTGAAGAACATCATACAAGATCTCATTGATAGAGGTGACATTGAGATTGAAGGACACTCATCCAATCAAGAACATGAGATGTTTAAGGAACTATTCCCAAAACATGACAAGGGAAAAGCTAAAGCCACAGATGATCAGACCAACTATACCAGAGCATCTTATAACTATGATTCCACTATCAATCACATTTCAATGGACAATTATGTCTATACCATTATCATCAAGGACAAAACACCTGAGAATTCTACCCAAAGACCCAAGATTGTCCTCAAAGGTGTTGGATCTTCTTCTGAACTTACCTTTGAATGTAATGTTACAACTCATCGAGGTAAATTCACTTTGCAAGGTGCTCCAGCTAAAAACACCACTTCCTCATCAACCAAGCCTGAGTATGACCTTGTAGAATAGTTAGGAAAGACACCCACACTCATTTCAATCCTTGAGCTCTTACGCATATCCCCCGCACATAAAGCCATTCTTGACAAAATCTTGAGAGACACTGCTATTCCCACTGATCTGAATGTGGACCAGTTTCAAGCCATGGTGGGATACCTTTCCATTCCACACTCTCTTACATTCACAGAAGCTAATGATGCCTCCATAAGTCAGCCACATAATGCACTTTTACACATTGAAGCCTTCATACACAAACATCGAATAAAATGAGTCCTAATAGATGGAGGAGCGGGTCTGAACATTTGTACATTGAGAACTATTAAACAATTGGGATATTCTGATAAAGCTGTGAATTTTACACAAAATTACCATCAAGGCATATGATGATGAAGAGCATTCATCCAAAGGTACAGTGATCTTGCCTCTCAGAGTTGGGCCAGTTACAAAGGATGTGGTTTGTCAAGTCCTTGATCTAGATCTCACATATAACATACTCTTGGGATGCCCATGGATTCATGAGATGAGTGCAGTCCCATCTATATATCATCGATGTATCAAGTTTCCACACAATGGAGTTGAAGTGACCATCAAAGCTGACCCAAATCCATTCATATATTGCGACAATTTGCGACATAGATCAGAAATAACAATCCCAGTCAATCGAGAAGCTATTCCTTCATCAGCATATGTGGATCCAGAATCCTTGAAAGCTTCTACATAAAAACAAGTAGAGATCAAAGAAAAGTTCAATATTAAAGACATGGAATGTGGTGAGTATATCTTTCATGTTGATCAACTCCCACTATCTCCTAAGACATCTAGTCGACAAGAACAATCTATAAACAATTTGAAAGGAATTGGGTGTGAACCACCTAGTGTTGTGTCTACCAAGTCTGAATGCAAATCTCCTCTAGTGGTGCAAGCATCTCTTGATATCAATAGTCCTAAGAGTGGTTCCGATGAAGAATCTATTGAGTGTATCGCCAGCCCTCTTGAGAAATCATATAGCTTTACCATTTCATCCACTCATTCCATTTTCACTCCTCTCCCAGATTTGGATCAACAAGAATTACAAAAACCCTTACTCATTGGGGATCAAAAATCAAGCTATGAAAAGAAAAATCTAAAAGTCAAAAATAAAGAGAAGTTTTGTAGTCCAAATCAAAATCAAAAGCTATTGGACTCTGCAAAAATCAAAGTCAAGGATAAAACTCATATGAAGCAAAAAGAACAAGAGATGATCTCCCCTAATATCAAAATAACTGGGGGAAAAAGTTCTACAATTTTAAGTCAAAAAGCATACTTGTTGATCCTAAGTCCCCATCATGTTATCCTACTTTCACTTCTTTTCGCAATCATAAGCCTTCATCACTCATCCACTTGTTCCACATGTCCTTTCCCTTTTGGCAATACATCATGGACCTTTAATGGAACTTCCTTGAAGGAATTTGTTATCAGGGGTGCCCAAACTTCTTCAGGTGACATGCATACGGGCCTATGTAATCCACACACTAGTAATTCTATCTCAGTTCCTTCATCAAGGAAGACAGTCACTCGAGATACACATCATTCGGTCAGGGAACATTGCAGTTACAATCATAAGGTTAAGCCTCACACATTTGAGGTGGGTGCCCTGGTTCTTAGAGAAAATCCTAAAAATCAGCAGACAGAGAGAAGAAGGGCAAGTTCGAACCAAACTGGCTTGGTCCTTACATCATCACAGCAGCATATGGATCTGGTGCATATCAACTCTCAACCACAAAGGGTGAACCCTTGGAGGATCCTATCAATAGCATGCACCTTTGTAGGTTTTACACATAGCTCTTCAGAGTATCCTAATTCAAAAATACAAAAAAATCAAAAAAAATATCAAAATACAAAAAAATTGAAAAAAAAAAAAGAAAAAAAGAAAAACATTTCATCCAACGGTGAAAACCACTTCGGTGGCGCCCTGGGCAAGTACCATGGTGAAAACTAGGTCACTAGTGCCATGCGTAGAGACATTGCTCCTCCCTCCTTCAGGATTCCATTTCATCCTTTCACTTTGCACACACTCACAACCTATCCATCCATAATAAACTTACTCATTCCCATCATGGCTTGTTATTGATCTACCCAAGATTGGTTAGCCATTCATAATAAACCTCCATTTTCACCCCTTTCCATTCATAATAAATCAGCTCCTATCTGTGGTTAAGGAAAATCCTATGTCTAGTAATGGGCGTGGAACTAAGAGCATCGCATGTTCCGAGGAGTACAATTTCTTCAAGTTTTCTTCAGTCTATCCATACACAATCCACAATAAAGCAACACTTACATCACCAATTCATAATAAAGTTACATCTTCTCCGTAATAAAGTATCAGTTTCATGGATTCAGTTAGTTTCAAATGAGACACAATAGCAACAATGGGCTTCAACAAATCAAATCTTTCAACAGACTCAGACAACATTATGGTTTAGTGCTATCTATCCGTTTGTGAAAGTAAACATTGTGACCACAATCAAATAGACTTATACAAGTGACAAGAGACACTAAACTTGAGGACTTCTATGGATGTTGGTGTTGAGTCTTGGTTTTCTTTTGATTTTAATTTTCTGGTGACATGTCTTTTAGCTTTTCCAGGATGTCTCTGACTAGGGATTCTATCTCCAGGATGTCTTTGACTAGAAAGGCGAGGATGGGGTATTGCCACCTATTTTTCTTTTGCTGTCTGTGGATTGTCTCTTAGTAATGCTATGACTTGTCCAAGGATATGAGGACACTGAGAGTCTAGTATGAACTAGGGCATTCCTTGTTTGCAACTGTCTTATCTCCATGCAAACGGGTATAATGACTTTCTGGGTCGAACATATGCCTCGATTGTCATAACCTATTTTGCCATAATAAAGCTCAATGATGATAATGCACAAGAAGCTCTTTTCACTTTCATATCTTCTATCTTCCATTCCCTCTTTCTTGATTGACCTTTATTGTCCTTCTTGAGTCCGTGTAGCCTGCTATCACACGACTGAGTATAATGACATGCCAAAAACATTTGCATTTCATGTAGTTGCACCTACATTACCACATATAAGCATTTCATACATACATATAGATATTACAATTGCATCACATCCTGCACACAACACATATTAGCACATTTAATCATTTGCATTATCATATTCATCTACATTTCATACATTCACATTTGCATCATACATAACATTTAAAAACATAAAAGAACAAAAATATTGCATTTCATCATGTATATATTTGCATCCATATCAATCATCATCATAAATCACATCAAAGCAACATCACATAGGTACACATGCATATAGCTGTCACAACGATGAATCATCTCATATATATATAATCATAAGTGTCATGATACAATGATGTCAAAATCATATGGCTACAATCACCCAAAGGTGTCTACATCATCATACAAAATGGTACAAAATTGATACATAGGGAGCCCTCTAAGGCTATGATGAACTCCCTCCCTTGGAGCTGCCTAGCCTCAACGGAGGCTGAGCCCTGGAAGGACCCACCCCAAGATCATCTCTCCCCCATCCCACAGCCAACCCTCATGTCACCCTATCCAGACATAGGAACCCACTGATCACTCCTCCCAGCACCACTGGTAGCGCCAATCCTGTCCATGTCATCGTGTCCCATGCCACGTGTCCAGCCCTCATCTCCAATCTTAGATCTTGGAACACTCATCTCAGTGCATCCCTGTCTCCACCTCAATCATAGGGTACTAACTCCCCATTGATCGGTATCCTCAAAATCCTGTAAACATCCTCCAAGGTGACTGTCATCTCACCCATCAGCAAATGAAATGTGCATGTCTTAGAGTGCCACCTCTCAGCAAGTGCAGTTAGCAAACCCATGTTCGCCCAAAACTCAGGCACATACAGAATGTATCGTAGACCCATACCCTCAATAGCAGCTCGGTCCTCGAATGTCAGCTCTGGTCATAATCTCTACGTTGATGAGAATCTCTCTCGTGACTCCAGCATAGGCAAATACTCCTACAATCAAGCAAATCAATCATGTGAGTCACAGTGACACTCACTGCTCATCACAAAGTGTTGCTTCTATCCTAGTGACACTGTTCATCACAAAGTGTTGCTTCTATCCTAGTGACACTCACTGTTCATCACAAAGTGTTGCTTCTATCCTAGTGACACTCACTGTTCATCACAAAGTGTTGCTTCTATCCTAGTGGTACTCCCTATTCATCACAAAGTACTACATGTTTTTGCACTCCCTGTTCATCACAAAGTGCTACTCACATTTGCACTCACTGTTCATCACAAAGTGCTTCTCCTATTGGTACTCCCTATTCATCACAAAGTACTATGTCTTGGTACTCACTGTTCATCACAAAGTGCCTTGATCTATCCTAGTCTTCCCTAGAGGACCTGCTTGAGTGTATCCTCTCAACAGCTTATCCAATCGACAGCGTATGTTCATCACAGAACTACCGATTTGACCTTGAAGACATAAACGTGCTTGCATTTGGCACATACGCTTTTCCCAACATAGACGTGTCTGGCACAAATGCAGACGCACCTAGCCAACATAAACGTGCCTGGCACCAACACAAACGCACCTACACGTTTTTGACATTTTTTTACATTATCCTAAATGAGCATTTATTGCTCTACTTAACATGCATTAATGACAACATTTATTGCAACAAATTACAAGGAGGTTTTGTGGTACTCACCATCTCTCCTGCATCTGCTGGCCTCTGAAATCGGCAAACGCGATTGAATCTATGCACCAATGCCATCGCTGTTGACTGCTGCTGCTCAATTCTCTCTCTTTACTCTAATCTCTTGGATGTGTGGATGACAATGAGGATGTATTCCCCTCGTGGTCTATCTTATAGACTACCCTAGCCCTAGCCCTATACCTAGCCCTCATTGCCCGAGTCAGTCTTCATTATCCCATGACTCTGTCACTCCATCCTATCCGGTTAGTCCATTCTAGCCTTTCTTTCTTATCGAGAGATTGTCTGCAATCCTTTCTAGACATTTTCATCCAATCTCTCGAGGGGGCATATCATTCCCATCTTGGGGCAACTTTGTATCAGTTCATCTTATCTTCTTTGAAACAACGCGACAAGCTGCATTGTCTCAAAGAGGGGCAAAATGTAGACACCTAAAATTGTCTTGTCTAATTAAATAAATATTTTATTTATTTAATTACTTTATCCTAATTCTTCTATTAATTAAATAAATCTTTATTTATTTAATTAATTCATTTATCCTCTTCTAGCCTTATTTCTCATTTAAATAAATACATTTATTTATTTAAATTATCCTTTTTTCTAAATTAAATAAATATCTTATTTATTTAATTGATCCCACTTCTTCTATTAATTAAATAAATCTTTATTTATTTAATTAATTCATTAGCCTTTTCCACCCATGACACATGTCATTCATCTCTTAATTCATACACTACCTACCCTCTTATTATTTTCTTATTTTCTCTACCTACCCTCTAATCATAGTCGACCTCTTTTACACCTCTCAATCTTATCCCTCCACTTCTTATAGTGTCTTCTATATAAGGAGATTCTTCCTTCATTATCAAACCCTCACTATGCATTCAGCCCTGACTATGCTTTCGAACTTGCATATGCAATCAAGCCTACTTGAAACCACATTTCCGTTCTTTGTTGAGCTCTTGTTCACATAAAATCTGAGAGAAAATATATCAAGCAAGATCAATGGAGATAGGAAGAATGGAGATTCAAACCCTATTGGACATGTGATGGTATAATCTTTGTGATTTCATTTGATTTGCATTGTCTTAGGTAATCTTCATATGTTATGGTGGATCTTTGTTGTTGTTAGGCTAGGGTTTTGTGGTTGAATTCATTTAGTCTTTCAATATTGTTGTATCCATTTTCACCATATGCATACACTATTCTCATTTGGTGGTGGCAACAAACATCAAATTAGAAAGATACAAAGGGAGACCTGCTAATAAGGTATTCTAGACACTTTCAGTAGAAGAGCATGAGGCAATCATAGACGCATTGCAGAAGAGAGAGGATGCAGATGGTACATTAGGTAGAATCAAATTTATATGCATGTAAGTTTGTGTTACTTGTGTGAACTCTTTTATATTTAATCATGATAATTGTTTTTCTTTGTCCCTTTAACATTGTATTTGTCTACATTTGATACAATTTTGGTTTCATAAACAACATTGTATTAGTTATCTTCTTCTTAATGTTATTTTGTGCACATTGTAATTGTGTTACAATTGAATTCTATTTTTTTATGATATATTTATTTTATTGTAATCTCTTCATAGATTAATTGTAAGTTCAAAGATAGAATTATGTCTTAAATATGACCTGACTCTATATTTATCATTGTATGACAAATCTATATTTATAGTGTACTTTTTTATTTTAGTACCATGAAGTCCATGCTTTTCATACCACTACTATCTGCAGTAATAAACCATCAATACACTAGTAAAGTAGTGTGGTCAACTTAAGAGGAAAGTCGATACTATGTTTGTTCCATCAATCTATTGGATTCCTCTATGAGATTCATTTATAATTAATAATCCTTTTATATAATCATGAAAATCATGATTCCTCTATGAGATTCATTTATAATTAATAAGTCGATACTTGTGTGAACTCTTTTAAATATTTAATCATGATAATTGTTTTTCTTTGTCCCTTTAACATTGCATTTGTCTACATTTGATACAATTTTGTTTTCACAAATAATATTGTATTAGTTATCTTATTCTTAATGTTATTTTGTGCACATTGGATTATAAATTGTTGCACTATAAGATGATCAATCACAATGTTAATATATAAAGTCATAAATAGATCACATAACAAGTCATAAATAAAAATTCCTATATACAATCACATAACAATTCCTGATGACATAATAAAAAGTCTTGAAATAATATTTTAATAAGGAAATGACATTAAAACAAGTCCAAATAACATAATAACAAAACAATGTATCACATATATAATCACTAGAGTGCGCCAAATCACATAACACGACCTAATATCATAATAGCAAGGAAATGACATAATAAAAAGTCCTATATATAATCACATAACACATAACAATAAATCCTATATATAATCACATAATAGCAAGTCATGGGATAACATAACAAGTGTCATCATAAAAAGTCCACAATATAATAACATGACATGATCTAAAATATACAATCTAAGAACTCATGTGCATCTCATCTACAGTCCTCTTCACTCCATGTGAAGGTGGCTGAGATGAATCATCCGGCTGCACGTGGTCCTGAGATGCACCATCCTGTGTCTGTGCAATATTAGTGTCTCCACCCTCCTGTGCAGTATCAGTGACTCCACCCTTCTGTGCAGTATCAGTGTCTGCACCCTCTTGCACATTATTAAAAGATTTTACATGAGAAGTTACTTGCATAATTCACTTATAAAGTAATTAAATACTAAAAAATTTAAAATAAATTACCATACAACTATGCTCTACAATGCCCTCACTGGTACATGGAGGTCCACTATCATGAACAAGAAAAGTGGTCGTAGCCAAGTCCTGCAAAAAAAACATTGTACATCAATTTTGATAATCCATATAAAAGCTAGGTACATAGTATAAACAAATTAGAAATTATTTTGTAATCATCATGCCTCAAATGATAATGTCGATGGTTGCATCTAGCTCAACCCCATAGCTGTACCAATATTGGTAGTGGTGTGGACCTAAACAACATATATAAAGCATGAATCAAACTTGTATATATAAATAAATTATATTTATTTTATATATATATATAGACTACAAGATTATCACAGAAAAGAATACATGTGATGCAGGCAAAGTAATTGATGGTCAAAGGTGTACATGTGATACGCCATCAAACAATCCAGAAGCCTACAATTGCAAAAAATAACGAACATGAATCAAAGTTGTACTTAAATTAGTAAGCATGTAAACACTTCAAATTAATGGATGAAAAACATACTAGTGGTATATGAGGCTGAGCCTCAGTGGTCCATGGGTCACGTGAAGAACTACCCACCTCAGTGCTACATGAAGCACCCTACAAAATTGAAAAAACATATCATATGTAAATCATTACATTAAAAAATTTATTGTTTATTTTAAATGTACATATCAATACAATGTATCTAGATGAAAGTGCATACCGTAAATGGGGCACCAACATCTCTAGGTATTGAGGTAACATGCTGTTGGTTCCTCAATGATGTGGTATGATCCATCCTCTGTTCAGAAAAAATTGACTCATGTTATGGTTCATATGTGTATATATAAGGAATTTAATATTGCACTGTAAATTATACAAATAAATTTGTACCTCTCTAGGTTGATCATCTGCCCACAGGAGATCAACATATGAAGAGACGGCATCAGCATGTGCAGCCTCCTCGGCATCATCGTAACCACCATGGGCAACATCAACATCATCAAAATCACCATCTCCTCTAGGGGCAGCCTCACTTTGTGGACCCCTACATACATCCCCACAACTCGTGCAAACATGTG
Source organism: Cryptomeria japonica (assembly GCF_030272615.1). Taxonomy (NCBI): domain Eukaryota; kingdom Viridiplantae; phylum Streptophyta; class Pinopsida; order Cupressales; family Cupressaceae; genus Cryptomeria; species Cryptomeria japonica. The sequence goes on along the minus strand of NC_081409.1, from coordinate 320,463,953 downwards.
CTAAGCATGGGGCAGCCCTCACCTCCCGCAACTGTTGTACCAAATTGCCCAACAGGGCACTCAATGAACCCAGAGAAGAATCCACTGCTCGATGATGGGCAGGTGCTGGAACAACTGGTGATGGAAGAGGAACCAATGGATCATCACGCACATGGTTTCTAACCATGTCGCTCAATTTTGCTCCTGGCCTATCCTGGGGCATGCCTCTCCCAACCCCCTGAAATGATCTAATATCAAAGTAATTGGGCTTTTTGCCCAATTCAAATTTCGCCCATAATTTCTTCAAAAAATACATCAGGACCTCATGATTGTAGTGTGACCATCCACCACCGCTCCCAAAAGTGGCTAGCAATGCCCGAGTGCCTACACCATCGAATAGAGATCTATGGCTTCTTTGGATCTATCTCTTCACCCGTCTTAGGGTTCACAAAATATTTTTTCAAATCTATTTTTGTTATTTTTAAGTCATTAACTTGTTTGTATGTGAGGCCATCTATGTAAAATGCATGCAATCCCTCGTGCCAGCTACGATAGCTATCTAGCTCGCTATCTAATGCCTGCACAGATTGTACAATGCCTTGCATACTATCTACAAGGCGTAACAACTGAGGGGGTCGATGAGGCTCATGCCTAATAGTGTGAATATCTATAATCAAAGCATCAATATTTGTCCTAATTATCTGTCGCAACTGATCTGGTGGAGGTGGAGGTGGAGGTGGAGGTGGAGGGGGTGGAGGTGGAGGTGGTACTATACCTTATAGCTCATCTATCTCAAACTCATCCATCATGTGAAAATAATCTGCATATATATACAAACATGAAAATTTACAATTACAATTACAAACATGAAAATTTACAATTACAATTACACACATGAAAATTTACAAACTTGAAAATTTACAATTACAAACTATTTAATTTACATTTCACCTTCCAAAAAAACTTATAATTAAATACAATTTAGCAACTTAAATATAAAAAAAGGAAACTCACATAGATCTATAATATTATTAATAGGTGGGTAATAATAAGCATCATTTAAGAAATATTATCCACTTAAATCAAAGTATAAGAAAAATTCTACAAAATAAAACATCATAATGCCCATGCAACTCAAACAATACTTTTTAACATCTAAAGATGAATTAGTATAAGTTCCATCAAAATCATAAAAATAATCATAAGTTAAAGTCATAAGTTATATCTATGAACTTGTCAATACATGTACTACTTTGTTGTGTTCTTTTCTAGAATCATTGGATGATTTAGTGATAGCAACTAGTAGTACTACACTAAGTTGAAGCTTGAGTAAATGACCCTTTTTTTGTGATTTCACATTATAGTCATTTACTTGGACATCTTGGCACTTGAAAATGATCGTCTTACATGAGATGAATTTGTTTGATATGTTTTTTATGTATTGATTTTATTTATTTTTTAAGGTTTTATTTGAGGAGGTATCATAGGTTTCTCTATTCATCCTTTTGTGGTAAAATTAGAAAGGGATAACTATGATTCTTTTGTAAAATGGTATCTTCATAAGTTTTAGGTGGTGTAATCATTTTCCTTTTATGTATGGAGTCATACCTAAACTAGAAACACTACAAAATATATAATCTTCGTGTAACATCATTGACCATGTAGGAGTGATTTGATCTAGTATCAAGATCATGATTCTATGTGTATTGCATTGGATATTGATTTCTCCCACACACTTTGGAATAGACTTTAGGAGATCCATGGAGACCCTCATATCTCTCCATTCCTAGAGGATCCTATTGTAGATTGTTTCATTCCCTTTGTAGATGAAGATCACATACCCTTCGATGGTGAAACTTAAGAGGAAATTCATTATATCATATTAAATAATTTATTTACTTAAGATCAACTTTTATTTACATATTAAATGATTTTCAAAATATATTTTAATTATGTACATCAATTATATCAATTAGAATAAACATTTGGTAATGAAATACAAGCAATTATCATAAAAAATTTATAATCAATTCATTCTAAATGTAAAATGATACATACACATATAAATATATAATCAGTTTTTTAATTTAATATATACTTGGCAAAATAAATTTATATAGACGTGTAAATTTTTAAGTAGTTTAGTGGGGTTTATAATGAAACCTATCCAAGAAAATTTGTCATATATTAGAATACAGAACTCATCTACCCTATATAGACACCACCCTCAACTCTCCCTTCTTGTTGGTTCTTATTTTACTATTTCAATTAATGCTTTCACATGATATAATGCATTCACTTCCAACACACACTCTACTATTTTCATGTGCATTTTGTAAACCAACCAACACTTTACTAATATTGCTACAATAAGATTGCAATACCTCAAACTCTTGATGTACACCTTCTATTTATACTTTCTTGCTTTCCATTTGAGGCAAGTAGGTCACTAAGTCCAATCCTTTCGAGAAATCAACAAACATTTCTTAGACAACCCTACCTTGATTCTACCTTAACAATTTTCATGTCCATAATTAAAAGGAGTCTTAAGATCCATTTTCATAAGCCTACATTAATAATGAACATAATTAGGTTGAAGAAAAACCCCTCTTAGATAAAAAAAATTTGTGATGTTACCTACCTACATACTTGTCTCTTCTAGTGCAACTTTCATGAATCATAGAGTTTATTTTGATTTGTAAATAAAGATTTGGTTAAACCTTTTGTAAAATAAATTATTACAGGGTTTTTGATCCTTTCCTTTCTCTATGTTTATTATACTTATCATCCAATCCAATGGAAAAATACACTGTCCTATAGCCAAGTTATTGAATCTTAATCCAATGTTTAGGGTTTTAATTAAAAATTATAATTTAGGGTTTAGGGTTTAGGGTTAATCAACCAAGATAGTCAAATTTCTCATGGGACTTGTTCCTTTTTTTTTCTATTTAGGGTTTAGTGTTCATTTTTCTATTCAGGGTTTATTGTCTGTTTTTTGCATCTAATGTTTATTGTTCATTTTTCTGTTCAGGGTTTATTGTCTGTTTTTGCGTCTAATGTTTATAGTTCATTTACATTTTTGTTTTTTGTTTTTTTCCTACGGTTTTTACTATTCATGTTTTTGTTTCTAGCAGGCTCATTTCCCATCCCATGGACTTCCGCGAGATTGGGACCCAACTTTGTACGTTTACCCCTACCATAGGAGACAGAAGACAATTTGTTGTGCATGAATACTATTCTTAATTGGTGTTGAAGAATAGTTTCAATCATTTCCTAAGAGTAAATGATGCATGTTGAATAAGGATTTATACAATAAGAGGGTATCATATCATGCTTGGGAAGTGGTAAATGAATACATGGATGCATGTTCCTACAATTCTCCACCTTCAAATATGTCAGGGTTGGATGTTTCAATGGTGAGCCTTTCATTCTCCCAAGATGTCCCTCAAACAAAAAAATTTTGATGGAGTTGGCTCATCAAATGGTGGTGATTCATGAAGCTCAATCAAGTTCCCATAAAATAGGTCTGAAATTATCTCTTACAATTGGTAGGTATTCCACAACTTCTATTTTCAAAGCTAGAGCAATGGAGGAAGAGATGAGAAGAGTAACCATGAGGTTTTTTAAGGCAAGGAGAGACTTTGATTACAGGGGAATGAAGAATAAGTTGAAAAATGCCCATATTAATGTTCATCGTATTGAGGATGTTTGGGTTGATTGTAGGCCCGAAAATGATATCAGAAATCTAGATTATTGTCAACTAACAATTAATTAAATTAGGGAATTTGATCTTGCTGACATCCCAGAGGACGAAGAAGAATATGTCAATATATTAGATCTTGCCTATGTTATTAATAAGGTCTCCTCCGCTCTTTTTCCCCTCATTCAATGGTCTCAAAAGGAATCAACCTCCATCAGAGACGGATTTCAAAGTATTCTTGTGAATACTAATGTATGGCTCTCAAGTAAGGGAATCCAGTTGAAACCCTTCTCCACTTGCTCTGGTGATGATACAGTTGGACCTGTTGGGAACATATCAGAGATTAAAACAAAGAATAAATAGAATTTTTCCACTCCTTCAAAGGCTCCCAATTTGAAGTTCACAGTTGGAACTAAGGAAGGAAAAATTCCAAGGAAAACCATCGGCCTCTAATGTTCTTGAGACACAAGAATTTGAAGAATAAGAGGAACAATTGAATGATGAACATCCTGATAAAGAACTTGTTGATATTGATCAACTTGAGGATGATCAGGAAGGTGATCAAGAGAATGGTGAATATGATGAGGAAGGATTACCACAAGCAGATAAGTTCCAAGAATCTTTACACAAAGTACCTCCTACTTCTATGGTACGTGCTACTATTCCTACCTTTGAATTATAGCCTTCTATTGTCACATGTTTCTCCTAGCATTGTTGTTCACATGTCTTCCACTAGTGCTAGTGAGTCTACCTTAGATACTCCCCATGATAATATTGAGAATGTATTCTCTACTTTCCCAATTTTTTCTAGAAGTTTGTGCCACCATGTTAGATGATTTTGACAAGTTTACAGCAATCTGGTCCTAGACCCAATGAGTCATCCTTTGAAAATCTTCCTTCGGTTATCACTACAATGTCACATATTGTGACTACTACCCCTAAAGAATAATTAAATACTTCTCAAGCTTTAGCTATAGGTGATGATGATGATGCCTCTTTTCCACCATGGTTATTCTCTAATGCACCGAAGAGGAAGAAACAAGTTGTTTCACCTGATAATTTTGATTTTGGTTAGCTTGTCACCACTAAACCAAAAAGTCACCAAGAAAGCCAAAACCTTGTCAAGATTAAAGGTGGAAAAATCAAGAAACAAATATGCAGAGATCATCATCCCTCCTCTTGATAAAGATATTGATTAGATTCAAGAATCAAATTTTGTAATCAAGAGGATTGAGTTAGGCAAACAAACTCATGATTCTACTTCAGGGTACGTTATATCAGCTTTATATTCTCTTGTATCATCTTTATATTCTCTTATATCAGGTTACTCATGAACAAGTTGTCAAAAGGATAGAGCAAGCAGTGAGAGAATGGATAGACTGCATGCTAAGCCAAGTTACACAACTTCTGAGCTCAACTTTCACTATTGTTAGTAATCTAGATGTTGTAAGGATAGAAATGGAGAAAACTATGGAAATCTTCTCCCAAGAATTGGAAGCACGAGAGAAAGTTTTTGAGGCATGGTTGAAGCTTGAAGAATTTGATTCAGATTATCTTATATATAATGGTATCATTTCTTCTTATCAAATGTATATTGAGAAACAAGAGGTGTTGGAGCATCAAATGAATATTCTAGAGCGCCTTATTAAGGACATGCAGAAAGCTCAAAAAGTATGTGCTGACAAGAAGAAGGCTATTGTTCATAAAATCTTTGAGATCCCATGTGATTTCCTTGACAAAAATCAAAAATTTATTGATGTGGATGTAGTCATTAAGGAATTTAACTTATTGGTGACTGCTGAAATTGATAGAGAGGACTTCTCTTTGTCCTCTATTGATAAATTAGTTGATCTAAAATTCATCTTGGACTTTCTAGATTCTCTTTTGAAGAAACACAAGAAGTGTTGCACTGACTTAGAAGACTCTATCACACGAGTTAAGATCATCACTAGTCATACCTAGGGACCCAATGCAGCTCAAATGAAAGGTGTCTTATATAAGTTTAAAGAATAAATGAAACTTTCATTTTTGTGATTTTCCAGTGGCATTTTATAATATCAATCGACACCTTAAGTGTCTTTTTGTATATACTCTAGTGCATGTAAGATTGCATGTGTTCTAAGTCAAATAGGTCACTACTTTTAACTTAGTCAAAAATTAGTTTCACTTTCCTAGTTTCATGTTCCACCTCTCCTCTCTATATATGACAATTTTTATTGTAATAAGGATCATTTTCCATCTTTATTTTATGCAAAAAATCTCTAACAAAGTGAGACTTGGTGTTCATATTGTGAATTTGCAAACTTAATCAAAGAGAAGACATGTTTGGATTTCAAACTTTGTGTTGGAATAAATCTTGATTATGGTATAAATGTTCTTATGTCATTTATGTTATATGTTCTTGGAAGATCTAAGTTGTGTATAGCTGCAAAATATTGAGGAGTAACTTGAGTTTATAAAGGTAGACTATGTGTTACTTTGAGAATTCAAGAAAAGGAAATTGGTATGGATAATATTGAAAAGTCTTTGAGCTTTTGTTTATTGTCTTTGAAGTTTATATTGAGCAGATAATAAGGTAAAGTCTTTGTGCTTTACTAGGTTATCTTGTTAGAGTAAAAATTCTTACAATATATCTAAAGTCTTTGAGCTGGCAATATATGGGCATTTGGGTTACAGTGGTTGATAGGAATTAGGTATTTAAGAGAAAATTTGAGTTCTTTGTATACACAAGGCCTAACCCTAAGTCATTTTCAGAAAAAGGAAGTAATAGAAGACTTTGTTATTTCACACACACTTTACTTCCTAATTAGCATAGTTTTAATATTATTGCAAGTTTGAATCATTTTAATTGAGAAAAGAATAAATCTATTCTAAATAGAGAATTAGATATAACTTATTCTAAAAAAAGAGAATGAAGTTGTTGCGAAATCTTGGATTAGTGTAAAGTTAGTAGGTAGAATAGGGAAAATAGAAATTGCAGTAGAAAGGAGGAGTCTTCCCTTGTAATTATGAGAGGTTATACTTTTCCTTGTGAGGAGTATTATCTCATGTACTGTCATGAAACTCAAATTTTGTAACCCTTCACTAGTTTACAAAATTTTCACCCAAAACATATTTATACTTATGTCTACATATCTAATCTGAGACTACCTATACATGTTTATTACTATCAATTTCACATATTTATCTCTAATCTTGCATTTTATTTACATCTTTGCATAGCTCATTTCCAAACATAATCCAAGGAGTACAAAATTCACCTAGTTCTTTGTCCTTTTCCATCAGATTTGTGAATGAGCCAAGTGCATCCATTCTCCTTCTAAATATAATTATTGTGGAATTAGTTCCAATTCCTAGTTTGCATGCATAGATTTGTGAACCTTATTTCCCAACATTAGACAAAGTAGATCCTCTAAAGCATCCTTTTCAATTTTTAATAACAGATATCCACTAGAAACAGAGTAAACTCCTTTTAAGATCAAAACCCTTAGCTAGAATATCACTCTTTTGCAAAGAATAACAATGAAAATCAACATTGGGGTGGCTAAGGGGAATCTCGGACTGACAGTTTGTGGGGAAATTTCTCATGATCACAATGCTAGGCTTGTCTCCATAGTGGAACTCCCCCTGGGTACTCGGACAAACCACTTTGTTGAGGTAAATGTAGCCTACATTAGGCTTCAACTTGCTATTCGTGGAGGGCATAAAAAGGTTTGGTTAGAAGGTGACTCTCTAAATATCATTAATTGCATATTTAAAAAGACACTTCCCAGTCAGACAATCAAACATTTAATCTAGAAGTGCTTCGCTATGATTGCCTATTTGGACGAAATTCAAATTTCCCATATCTTTAGGGAAGGCAATATGCCTACAGATTACGTGAGAAATCTTGGGTTGCTAAATGATGAAATAAAATGGTGGATGGATAGGGAAGCCTTCCTAGTTGACTTATGTGAACTGACACGAAGGGTTACCAAAAATCTTGCCCAACGACCAAATATTAATTATGCCATCAATTCACATGAATAAAGTCATTTCTAGAAATAAGGATACAAATTTCTAGATTATTCTTGCATGTATGGTTTTATATTTTAACTGGTTCGGATCTAGTTTTATTTGTATGAACATTAGAAGTTGTAGAGATACTCTTTCTATGGGGGGAGACAAGAATAGAATGGATTCGCCTTTCTGCCAGAAGTGGGAACAACTATGGATTGAAATTATGGATGGCAATCCAGAACCCTACCTCATAAATTTACATGGCTAGGATCACAAATTGATTGAAGAATTTGTGAAGTGTTGGCATAAAGATATTCTATGTGTGTATGGTGTTGAATTTAGGATTGATGAGCCTTTCATGACGAAGATTATGGATTTAAATATGGAAGGAAAACAATTTTACAAAGAATGGAAGACCTCGAAGGAAGCCCTATCAATATTCTACGACAAACAAAGTGAAAGAAATAGAATGAGAAAAATGCCTGATGGGGGCTATAATAGGAAAGATCTCATGAAGCTCTAGGTGGACATGGTGGAGATTATAAGGAGGTACAAAATTTTGGACGACCACTATGCTAGCATTTTTTACTATCATTTCACCATTCTAAATCATTTTAGGCATGATAGGAAAATTTTCATACCGTTTTATTTACTTTCTTCTCTTGAGAATAGTCTTTTAAACCATGCCAAAAACAATGAAAATCTTGTTTTACATGAGAATTTAATCCTACTCATCATGGAATATGTAAAAGTGTATGAGGTTAAGCCTTCCCCTGTTTTGAAAAACCTTAAATCCTCGGCTAGCCATGATGTGCATGTGGTTTCTGATACCGAGTTGGATGAGAAGGAGGTGGGTGAAGTAGCCATGGACTGGAATGACCTCCAAGTGTTTGAGGACTCGGAGTATCAACCATCGGAGGATGAGGGTCCCTCATAGAAAGCTACTCCTAGTACCAATAGTAGCAAGAAAAGTAAACACCTTCCTAGACTTGCAGCCAAAAAGTTCAAAACCCCCCCTTATAAACCCCAAGACTTGGGCCTTCAAAGCTCGAAAAAGAAGAAATTGGGGAAAGTGATGGAGACCAAAGGTAAAGGGGATGATAAAATTAAATTGGATATACCCCTTAATATGGACCCAAGAGTATATAAAAAGGAAGAAATGGATTTTGAAGTGCTCTTGGCTAATTCTACCATCAAACAAGAGAAATGTTTACATTGGATGAACAATGAAATTGTCATCTTAAAATAGGGTATTAATGATATCATCAATACCTTCAGAGAACCCTATGCCCGACAAAACTAACAAGCTCTTAAGGATGACTCAAAAATTAACGAAGGATGTTAAGGTTATGAAAATTGAGCATAAGTCAAGAATTGTTCGGTTGGAAAAAAGTATGGAGGAAATAAAGGGCAACCTCAGGGGTCTGGTGGAAATAAGCAAAGAGGAAACGAATAACAATGCGGAAGGCCTCAAAAGGGTTAATGATAAAATTGTTATTCAGAGAGCCCAGCCACTAAGCAGTGTTTCGCCTTCAACCACCAAGTCGAGTAAGAAGAGTGTGGAGATAAACACACAAGAAAGGGATATGCAAACTTCTACTGGACCCTCTACCAGGACTAGAAGCAAGAACCAAGAGAGGAGAAGCTCGAGATTCCTCATGGAGGAACTCAAAGATATTAACAAGAAAATAATCTAGAAAAATACGGAGTTCATTAAAGCTCTTGGCTAGATTTTTGTTTTTCTTAGTTTTTGCTCTACTTTATTTTCGTTGTCTATTGTTAGGAGTTTTGGGGTGTATCCCCTATTTTTGTAGTCATTTGGCTATTGTTTAGACTCTGGTTTGCTACTGGTTTTATTTTTTGCTATTGGATTTGGGTTTCGGGTCCCTGTAAAACCCATTTATCTTAATCAAAACAATGAAAATCAACAAGAATAGAAGAAATATTAGTTTGAAATCCACTATCTCTCTCAATAGGCCAAATGTGATGATACTGAAATTGAAAAACTAAACTATGAAGTATAAATATCCAACCATAAACACAATATTCAAAGTGAGTTCAACATCACATCAATAGAGAATTATCTCAATGAATACAAATGAAAAACAATACAAAATAAATGAAACAAATGCATTCATAAGCCATCTAGCTCCACTATTCCTCTATCAACCAAGATCTTATATTTGCTTTTAGATTTTTCAAGCAATTTGCACAAGAGGCTATGGAATAATGAGAATGGTTTATTGATGCAAGATGATGAAGAAATGACAATTGATTCACAAAGACTAAATATGCAAAAGAAATCAAAATGATATTATGGTGCCTGAATTTCAAGAAGTGAGAGAGACTCAAATGTGAGAGGAGGAATGTAGTTATAAATGTCCTCATAAAGAAAGTTCATTGTGAGATGAATGTTGGATAAAGGAGGTGGTTGGAGATATTGTTTGTTTATCCCACATTTGTTGGGTAGATGAGATTGATGGGTGTGGAAGGAGATAAATAAGATAGGTATGTGATATGGAAGGGATTAAATGGATAATGGAGATTAGGGATTTATGATTAAAATGAAATTATGAAATGTTTAGAAATCATTTAATTATTTAGACAAATGGATTAATAAGGGAAGAATATTAATGAATTCAGTAAATAGATAAAATGCCTATATAATTAATAGAAGAATTAGAATAATTATGAGGATAATTTTGTGTCTACACCAACTATTCATATATTTCTAGTGAAAAATAGAACTATTCCCCATTTGATGGCATTAGTTAAAAATAAGCAATATTATACCAACTAGCCTACACAAAAATATTAATCAAGTGGTGGGGAAGAGGAAAGGAGGAAACAATAGGAGAGTGAAGATCCCATGAATAAATCTAGAAGAGATCTTTACCACTAGAATTCATAATCCAAAAGAGACCTCTCTTTACAAGGGAAACACTCTTCCTAAGAGTATTCTAAATTATGAAACCTTTACCTATCAAATCAAATCTAGGAACCTCCTAAGGAACAACCTCATGAAGATATTTTTGATTAATAATTGTTTCCAAGGTTATTTTCTTGTGTATACCATCTCTAATAGTGTTTCGTAGCTTACACTTGAATATTAAAATCATCTTGTTAAATGTCAAGACCACCTTGTTTAGGCTTACAAACTATGTCCCAACTCATGAGATTCCATTTGATCCAACAAACAAGGATATCAAGATACTCCAAAGGAAGTTGTCCAATTTTGAATCAAGTGATATAGGCAATTATTTGTTGAGTTGTAAAGGAGTATTAAAAAAAAAATATTTGACATGTCCTCATTAATTTGTTGACCCAACACTACCAAATATATATCTAATGAAAGTCATAAATGATTAGCTTCCTAGACTTTAGCAACAAATATCAATGAAGTATAATTAACAAATTGAAGATGAGATACCACATTACAACTCCCAACCACTTTTCATCCTTGAATGAAACCATTAGCCTTTTGGTGATTGAGAAACCTTCCCAAAACTTCATTCATAAGGATGAAGAGATTAGGGGGAAATGGATCTCCTTGCCCTATCTCTCATATAGGAAAAAAAAGAGAAGCTTGAATGTCATTAAGAACAAGGAAAAAAGAAGATTTGACACAACTCATAATCCAAGTAATGCATTCAAGCTTATTATAATCAATCTTTCTTAAATTGTACATAACAATAGTTTTTTGAATAATATTCTGTTGTATTTCTTCATAACTTAATTTTCATAATTTTATTATAATACTAGTTAGATTATGATTGGATGTGACTCTACTATTAAAATGTCCAAGAATAGAATTAATTAACCTGCTAGAGTAAGTATTTATTGATAAATTAGTTCGTGAATTAATATGTTAAACTAATTTGCATGTTTGCTAGAATAAGCCAAAATAAGCCAAAATACGCTTAAAACATATTGAAAGCTGATTCTCATAGAAATGAGAAGGTTTTGGAAGAAAAAAAAATGTTTTTTCTTTTTCTTTTTCTTTTTCCCTTGTGAAAGCTTCCAAATTTATGCATGCTTGTAGAAATGCAAAGGTGGAATGCCTCTCACTCATCATGTGGGCTATTTTGATCCATTCGACGAGGGTAATAACTACAAACCTTTTTGGTTGATTTATCTTTCTAAAGTCATGTTGTCATTAGCTTTTCGCTGAGAAGATTCTAGTTTTGCATGTTTTTCTCTCTTGTCGTGTATCCTGTATGGGATAAATAGATATACCTACATCTATAATGCTTTTTTAATATTTGAATTACAATAGAATGGTACACATTGAGATGCTTATGTCCTTAGTGACGTCCGAGGTCACGGTTGTTTCCCTCTGTGCTTGTCTTGTTTCTTGCACTTGGATCTACCATAATTCTGAAATGCTTTCAGAACGACTCATCCATCATTCTTTTTCTTGGTGTGACATTTTTACTTTATTTGTTGCTGCAAAATGATATTGACCACATTATTGTTGTTTCTATGTCACACAGGATTTGTATGTAAGTGTCATCTATGTCCGTGAAGCAAATTTCTAATTGACCAATCGCCGAAAGTTGAATATATTTTACTGAGACGATCGAGCTGCTTTGATAATAAAAAGATATATGACAACATGATAAGTTCATATTTGCTAGTGTAGACATGAGAGTTCATTTGAAATGGCCCATCGTGGATATAGAAACTCGTATGCAAGGAAATCTTCCCATGTAGAGTAGGGCATAATGAAAAGAAACCTAGTGGCATGCATCCATGTCAATGACAAGAAAAACCATTTATGTTGTGCAAAACGTTACCATGAGGATGTCACTACCAAATACACCAAACTTTTAAATTTGAGCCCAAAGGTAGTGTCACAATAGATGGTAAAGATCATGCTACTAAAGTTTAGTTGAATAGTTGGTACTTGAAGCCTAAGGATCTATGACTTATAAAAGAAAAGTCATTAATTCCTAATTGCTTACTATGTGCTAGTAGTTAGGCATTATCACATGTCCTAAAGGAGTCCAAACATCATTTGCAATGAGTTAGTCTACCAAGTTTACAAAGAAATGTAATGCTTAAGTAGAAAGTAAAGCCTATATTACTAAAAGGTGATAGATAATTATTAGTAATGGTCAATAGAGATAGAGTGGTGGAGAGCTTATCATATGATCTCAAATTAATCACCATGTGTTTGGCTATTGTGTGGTTGCTAACCAATGAATAACACACACTATCACAATCCTAACATTCCTGCCAAATGGATATGAAATGGGTTCAACTTATAAATGAAAAAGGTGACATGTGGATGAGGTGGGACCAATTAATATAAGGGAAATGCATATGATAAAAAAGTTTACATCGATCATCACCATTGTATTTTTCAATATGGTAAGGGAGATTGCTTATATCATATACATAATTGGCCAAAAAAATTCCCCCATTATCTACATGACCTAATGTAATATGTCAAAATTATCTTAAAGTGCACAATGAACTTTGGAGTTGTCATGTGTTTTTATGTCACAAACTCAAGAAAAGGGTTAACTAGAGGAGAAACCATGAAAGCTAGTGCTAGCCAAAATGCATGACAACCCATTTGATTAGGTAGTTAAAAGTTTGATCGCCAATGTGTTTTCTCACACTATAACTTTAGCACAATAGCCTAGTGGTTAGGGGGGCATAGTACAAAAATTGGTGAATTCTTTTCCACATGGTTAAAAGACTTCCCATGGTCAAAACTTGACTACCGTAGTCAAGATGACAACTAGTAATGAGGGTTGGTAAATGATAGTTTATGGAAGCAACCAAGGTATTGGATAATGGTGACTATAGAATATGGGAGATAGATATTTGTAAACACCTTTTATAGTGGATCTATCCTCTGCAATCCATGGACTTTATTAATTTAGTTACTATGAACTTGAGCAGGTTGATTCCTTTTATGTACACTTCTTAAAACTTTTTAGTTTGTGAATTTACAAATATCATGAATTTCTAATCTAGAATGCCCTAGATTTGAGTTTTCTTTATTTCTACTTTTAAATGTGTTAATTAAAGAAAAGTGTGTATGGGACTCATCCTTCACAATATTTCTACCCTTTTCAAGTTTGAACCACATGATAGAAAGTAAAGGGTATGTGGAATAGAATGTAGTAACCATTCACATTAGTTGTAAAATAAATTTGACGATACAGCTCAAAATTGTCCAAGAATGTACTTTGGTGCACCAATTATGAAATACATGATGACACATGGTCATGGTGGCTCCCATAAGGATAACTATTGGATACATACAACAAGCATTAAAATGCACATGTGTTATATGTGTGTGTGTGTGTGTGTAAGAGCCAACATCTCATTGGGTTGATCCCTGACATAGGACCCCCTTGCTTTCATGCTTGTGTATGGTTAGTCTACATGATCCTTTTGGTTTCCTCTTTATTTAAGAGCCTCTCAGTAATATTCAAAAGGGGTTTTGAATATTTAAAGGTGTAATGATCCCTCATTAAAGCTAATAAATCATTTATTTAATTAAAATAAATAAAAGATTGAATAAACTATTATTTTCTCCTTAATTTGACATTTTATATATATATATATATATATTATATACTCTTACAATAGACAAACCTTTTAGAATCACAATTTAATTATAACTATAATCCATATTTACTAATTTTGATTGATCAACATGATTCGTGTTCAAAAAAATATATATTCTAATGCAATTCTATAATAAGACTACTATCCACACATTATCTATACAAGAAAGAACTATTTGTGTTATAATTTAATTATATGAACTATGTGGTGTTGTAGAACTATGGTCTTAATCATGATTATGAGTACTAGCATATATGCTCTCTATATCAAATGTAAGGGAGAGAGCATCATTCAAGTACTTTACCTCTAACCACAATATGGAAATACCACCACTCATCTTGGACCAACCATTTGATTAGGGTGGTAGATAACAAAATATAGAAAAATATCATAACCAATCAAATAATCAAGTGCATAATAAGTACAATCAATATTGCAGGCAATCAACGATGTAAAATCCCTATACCTTCTAGCCACTCATAACTTCTAACTCTCATGTAACAATAAAAGTAGAGTGAAATCACAATTTATATAGCTATAACATCACTTTTGATGGAGAATTTGATTATTAAAATGCTCTAAACATGTATTAATATAGGTCATTTATTCACAACACTACTATCTATGACTAGACTTGTTGCATCATGAGAAAGTAATTTTAAAACTCTAGATACAATTTAGAAATATGACATTTCATAATATTATAAATATTTCCCATGCTCCCAACAAACCATACTTGTTTCAAAAAATAATAATAATAAATTATTTAAATTTTACTTGCTTACTATTTCACACACATTGTATATTTTGCCAAAATAGATATTTTACTATTATATAAGGCTTCCTATGAAGTATTTCACACTCCTAACATAGGAAGAATCTCATTAAGGCTAATATAAGATGTAAAGGATACAACAATTGTATAGAAAATTATATCTATTAAGTTTTTGTAATTAGAAACCATGTACAACTACGCATAGTGTTATTCACATATAGAGTTTTTCAAATATATGAAGTATAAAATCAAGTGTAACAATATTCATACTTAGTTTTATCGGTATTACTAAGCATACACTGTTGTATAGTTTGGCATATATTTTTCAATATAAAATCAGCTTAAATTGATTTAGATTCCTATGCCTAGTTGAGACTACAAATTTGTTTTAAATATAAATAAACCTTCATGTAAAACCATATATACAATTGATTTAAATAAATTTAAACCTATATACTAAACCATGATACATTTAGCTAAAATTTGATATTAAAATATCTACACACCCCATATAAATATGGTTAATATTGATTTAAAACCCCTAGGTATAGCCATTACAAAATTGGATAAAATTGATATAATAATATCCATGCAAAAACACAATAAAATTTCCTAACATAGATATATAAAAACCTCTATGAACAATTATATAAAATTAGATAAAATAATTTTAAAAATCTATATCAACAACTAAATTCAAGTCATGGAGGATTTCAAAAGGTATGGTTGGAAATTGACTCGCTAAATATAATAAATTGTTTGAATAAAAAATCTCCTCCTAGCTAGACGATTAACCATTTAATGCAGGAGTGCTTTCAAATGATAAAAAAATTTGAGGATATTAAAATAACACATGCTATGAGGGAGGGTAATAGGGAAACTAACCACGTGGCTAATCTAGGGGTGATTAGAAATGATGAAAAGTGGTGGCGGAAAGGGAATTCTTTTCCATTCCAGTCATATGAGTTGGCGAGGAAGGATGCCAAAAATCTTTCATCACTTGACAATTAATGATGAAAGATCACATGTGTTATGCTTTTCATAGAAAAGAGCAAAGGCGAGTTTCCAAATTGTTCATGTGGCTCTACTTGTTTAATGTTGATTTGAGTTGTAGTTTTGGTGTTAGCCGAAAAAATTACAGAAACAGTACCATAATTTGGGCGGAGACAAAAACAGATTGGAGTTGTCCTCATGCAAGCTCTGGGAGAAGAATGAGGAGGTTTGAAGGGAGATTAAGGATGGGGGTATGAAGCCCTATGTTCAGAAACTTCATGGATAGGACCACCAACTCACAGACTTATTTGTGTCTGGATGGGATAATGGGGTGTTGTGTGTGTACGAGGCAGAGTTCAGAATCAATGAACCATTCATTATCGTGATTACTGGGCTTAGTATAGAGGGGGAAAAAAAATTAGGGAAAGGAATGATTTGAAACAAGTCATCTTTATTTTCTACGATAAACAGAGTGAAAGAAGCAGGGTTAAGAAGAACCTAGATGGCAGCTACAACCGGTTGGACCTTCAGAGTCTCTAGGCGGACATGGTAGAGTTCACCATGATGTACATTACCCTCAATGGGCACTTTTCTAGTATTTTCTATTACCATTTCACTATTCTAAATCATTTTAGACATGACAAGATAATTTCTATTCTATTTTACTTGTTATCATCCCTGGAGTTATCTATTAGAAAGCATGCTAAGAATGAGGATAAGCCTATTCTTCATAAGGGTTTAATAGTCTTAATCATGGAGTGTGCGAAGGCCTACGAGGTCAAACCTTCCCCCTCTCTAAAAAACCCTAAGTCTTTAGCCAGCGAGGAGGCGCATGATGTGTCAGATACGAAGTTTGATGATGCAGAGGGTGGGAAAGCTATGGATTGGAATGATTTCCAGGTGTCGGACAATTTAGAATATAAACTCTCGGAGGATGAGGGTCCCCTATAAAAGACCACCCCTAGTACTAGTAGCAACAGAAAAAACCCTCTGAGATGGGTTGCTAAGAAGAAAACCCCTGTTCCATGGAAAAAACAAAAGACTGGTAAGGTAGGTATTCATGAAAAGGAGGATAATGAAATAAAGCTCGACATCCCTATCAATGTGAACCCCAACGAGAACAAAGATAATGAAAAGGATGTTGATTTTCTTCTGGGGAAATTGTTGGTGTGTCAGGAAAAGTGTTTCTGATAATTCTGTGGGGAAATCAATATTCTGAAATAGGGGATTAAAGATCTCATAGCCACCTTTACTGAGATTCCTACACCAAATAAGACTGAGAAACTCCTAAAGCTTTCCTAGCAAATTGTGAAAGACATCGAGATTATGAAGACTGAGCATAAGGTGAAAATTGACAGGATGGAGAAAGAGATTCATAAATTGAAGAGAAAGCTAAAGGGTTTGGTGGAGGTCAGTAAGGAAGCCATGCACAATAGTGTTGATGGTCTTAAGAGAGTGAATGAGGAATTTGCCTTACAGAAGGAGCAGATGGCTAGAGTTGAAACATCCCCAGATACCAACTTGACTAGGATGAACTAGGAGGTGTAGGCATCCACGAGACCGTGTACCAAGACTAGGAGCAAACATCAGGTGACTGGTAGCTCAAGGTTTATTATGGAAGGACTTCAGCAGATTAAAATTTGAGCTTATGAGAGCTCTTTCTTAGTCTTTTGTTGTTGTATCATGTTTTAGGTCTATTTTTGGTGGTTTTACGTTATGGGGTGTTCCCCTGTTTCTGTAGCTGGTGAGTGCCTGGTTAGTCTCCATTTTCTATGCTTTATTTTGTGTTGGATTTGGGTTTTGGGTCCCTGTAAAACCTGTTTATCTTAATCAAAAACTAAATTCAAGTTGACTAAAATAGATATAAAAACCTCTATCAGCAACCATATGAAATTGATTAAAATGATTCTAAAAAAATCTTATGCATGGTCAAAACAAACCTCTATGAACAACCATATAAAATTAGCTTAAATAATTCTAAAATCCTTATGTGCAACTGAAACAAACATTTACAAATAGCTATATAAAACTAGTTGAAATAATTATAAAAATATCTATGCACATCTAAAACAAACCTCAACAAACAACTATATAAAATTGGCTAAAATGATTGTAAAAATTTAATTAAACAAATGTCTATGAATAGCCATATAAAATTAGCTAAAAATGTCTATTCATAAATGAAATAAACCTCTAAAAATAACCATTTAATGTTGGTTAAAATGGATATAAAATATCTGCATTGATATAACTTAATTCATACAAGAAAATAATTATATTGGCTGCTAGAAATATTTAAGTATAACTATAAAAATTGATTCATGTATAAATAAAATTGACCCCCTAGGTACAACATATTTAGTACATATATATTCATGTGAATAATATTATTATATAATCTTTAATTATGAAATACCTAATTATGAATAACATTGCTTTGTAAATCCTCAATCTTTGAAAAATATCCCTTTCTTCTCTTAATCTCTTTCTTATCCTTCTTAATGGAATTAAAACTAAACTCTCTTCATCCGAGGTAGATATCACACCCTCATAAGCTTTATGGATGACCAAATCCTTTATTAACTCATTAAAAATAAAAATAAATAAAAACTAAAACTAACCCCTTTTGTTCAATGAATACATCAAACTAGTGAAAATCAATCTAAGATTTCAAACCTTAGATCAACCTTACCTATAGAAATGTCCCTAAAATGAATCCCTATCCATTATTTTCTCACATGTTACTTATCAAGAAAAAAAACTCAAATAATTTTAGATAAGACTACATTGAAAAATGCAATATAGTTGAAAGAGTTCTAGAAATTGAGGGGAAACCAACCCCTAAGTGATCCTTCATTATGTTAACTCTATTTTACATATAGATAACTCAAAAATAAATTAAAAATTTATTAAATTAAAATAGTGAGTAAAGGAAAAATAGATCAAGAGGTATAATAAATCTTTTTGGTTTTCTTTTTAGCGTTGCTCTTTTTAGAAGGAAGATCCTTATCCATGGCTAATGAACAATAATCGTTGAAGCCCGACACAATAGTAGGGGTAGGCCTATAATGGTTCACCTGCCTGCCCTACTATTAGATTATTGGAGATTCGATACGTAACATGCCTACAATATAATATGATGGGGGGCCAATAGAACCATCAGGTATATCTCTACCTTTCCAATTACCTCTCTTTCTAGTCACTTATGGAGTTTCCCCCCCTCCTGTGCTATGAATTAAACATTAATTCAAAAATTATCATATAATCTAAAGGATTTTTTTCCTTCTATTATACATCAATTAGAAAACCATAAAAATTGATTCCTAAATGTTGTAATAGGATAATATAATGTTTACAAAGACCAATCTATGAATTCTTAATCCTCTTGTTGTGACACCAACAATTACCAATATGGTATTTTGGGATAACATTTACACATAAAAGATGGAGTATGGGAGACATTGTATGTAAACATTCATGTAAAATGTGGAAGCAAATTAGGCATGCAAATTGTTATCAATAAAGAGATTATTATTGCACATTGCCTATCCAAGGAAGAGATATGAGATGATGACCATGATGATCCTTTGATTTCATTTATGATGTCTGACTCATATTTAGACACAATGAAATTTGTCAATCCTTCATGTATGTAATACAATGGTCATGTTTAATATTGTATACTCAAACCTAGACAGTACCACTCAATATTTAAAAATGATAATAATGATCATCTCAAAAGCCTTGTGGGAATTATTTTTCAAAGCTTCATAAATCTTGACTAAATAAAATTTCCAATGAAGAACATATAGTCGTAATTAAAAGAAATTAACTATTTGAAAATTCCAACAGCAATTACTTCTCAAATCTTTATATAGTTGAACTAAATTCAAATTTATAACACAAACTATTCAGTCATAAATACAAACAATTTTGGATATAATGAATAATTATGAAGATCTAGGAAGTTAAGGGTGCATCAACAGTTTGACACTATCCCTAAAAGAATTATGGATCCTCTTACACAAAGACAAAATTGAAAGATTTAAGTTGGTTTAAAATTTTCTTTGGTTGTTGCATGTTAATCTATGTAAAAAAGTGAATGTATTAAAATGGTTTCAAGTTTGAATGGAATATTTCATTTTTGCAAGCTTTGAAAATAAAATAAAATAGAATGTAAAGGGATTTTTTTGAAATGTGAGAAAGTGAATGAATTTTTTTTGGTTTGACAAATTGATCAAAATCCAAAATGAGAAATATTTAATTCTAGTGGGCAATACCCACACTAAATAGCCTATCAACTAATTCTAATTATACTTATGCCCTTAGGATGGACAATTATTTTTGAGTAAGAAAACCCTCTTGGACTATTTGTAGGGGTCAAATCTAGTCTCTATTGGTATTATAGGAGGATTTGGTGAGTGATAGAGGCAATCATGAGGAAATACAAAAATTGAATGGGGAGTTGAGGTAGAAATGGAGGAATTTCAAACATCTAAAGGTGTAAATAAAAAGGGGAGCTACATAGAATGTGGGAAATGATCAAAGAGCTAGAGGTCTGGATGTTTAGAGGTGGAAGAAAAATAGAAAGTGCGTGGGAACCCCACAATTACATAAACTAGAAATAAAAGTGAAAGGATGAAAGGTGAGAATTGAATCAAGATCAAGAGGTCAAGTTATTTGAACATGGAAAAGGACTAGAATAATTCTAGATGAATCTTATAAGTCCATGAAGCACATGAAACTTGATTGAAATTAAGAATAGGAGAAAGTGAGGATATAGAATGGGATGTAAGGTTGGGATGTAGAAAGGAAGTATATTAGGTCTAGTTAATTTTATAAATCTATAAAGGGATGAAAAGGATAAAGGACTTAGATAAGGGGGAAATGTGGGGATATTAAAAAAGGTTGGGACAAAGAAAAAGTCTGGACATCCATTGAAAAATTATAAAATTATGGAATGAGGAAGTGAAGAAAGAAATATGCCTAGTATTCTTAACTAAATTTATATGTGGGACCATCGAACAAGACAAGAGATCAAACAATTATAAGTATGAAACTCTAGAGAACACAAATCTACAAAAGCTAAGGAAATTTATCATAACCTTCCTACACTTATAATTTTGTTAATTACTTTCATTGTTTGATAGGAACATGGAGGATCAAGAGAAACAAAATTTAGTAAAGTTTGATTAAAGGAGACCAGTTTAATATTTCTCAAAATGATTATAAATGATGGACATGATGAGGTCAAATGCACAAGGGGGGTTAAGATCTAGGCATCTTTTGTATTTTCCAAGACAGGTACCAATAAATGGAATTAGTTTACAATCCTCTTCACACTTTTACTCCCTTCTTTCCACTTGAATCCTCCAAAATGAGTTTGATTGTAGATTTTTCAAAAAGATCTTATCCTCCAAACCTAATTATTTTTCAAAGATATAGAATTGCATCATCATTCAATGGAACCAAACTTGAGGAAGGGGTATGCAAAATGATGTTTTAATTTGAAAATCCATCCAATTCATGTTCACTATTTGTAATAGGACAAATTTATCAATTTACTCATATGAGTTCACTTCACAACAATCTTGCATATTTTTCAAGGTGCATAGGTATTTTCCATTAGGCTTTGTGCATCCATAATGTTTCTCACATTTGACCCTATTGCAAGTAATAAACTCACTAAACTTAATTTTCCATTTATCTCTAATATCTAGAATCTAAATGTATCGAGATGTTTCGCACTTCCTAATCATTCCTAAATCCTATTTATAAATTATTTGATAAAAAATTTAATGAATTTATAAGGAGAGATTCCATTCATTGCAATACCTAGGAAATGACGATCTAAGAAATTTAATCTAATATTTAGAAAAAATAAATACTAATTATTATACCTTTCCACTTATACTAACATATCTAAGATGAAATATGAAAAAGAGAAAAAAAAAATCATTTAATCTATTACATAAAAAATTAATAAAATTCAATAGAAATAAAAAAACATTAAAAAATTTATAATTTATAATAAAACTAGTAAAATATTTTTGCACAATTAAAACCCACATATTCCATTATTGAAGTCTAAATACTAAAACAAAACATATAGAACTTCAAAGAATTTCTTTATTCACATAAATGAGAAGTAAATTGAATTTATATATATATATATATATATATATATATATAGAAAGAAAAGAAAGTTCACATCCTTTCATAACAATAACTAACACTGGAGATAAATTAAACTTTCTTTAATATCACCTTGTAAACTTTCTTTATTAACTCTACTTGGAAACAAAATAAAAATTCTTAAAAACATTCATGGCGAAACTGCATTGTAAAATGGATCAAAGTGCAGGCCAAAAGAAGAAATTATGGGCACATCCCCTTTGAACTTCCAAATCACTAGTGAAACCCTAATAGCTTTCACAGGCTTTTCCAGTCTATGAAGCTTCTTGTGCCCAATTGTAGTCCCATTACTCACCAGCATCATGTTATTCTCATCACCGCCTGATGCATAAATGCCATATTCCATTACCCTTTGTCCCAATACTATGGTCTCCTGAATCCTCACAACGTTAAACTCAACAGCTTCTTCAACTTTCAATTCTATCCAATGAGATTTTTCGCTGCTCCCAAAATCCTTGGGTGCCCAGTAAGTCCAGAGATCATTGCTCAATACATTGCTAGGGCTGAAGGCTGGCCCTCTCACACTACTTGCTGTGACAGAAGCTGAAGTAGCCAGGTCCATAGAAAAAATAGTTTTTATGGCCTTGTTGAATTCTATTAGTCTTTCCACGTCTTCTGCAGAGATAAGGCCTGTTGTGTTTGGCGGAACGTTGAGCAAAAGGACACAGTTTCTCCCAACTGAAGCATAGTAGATGTCCAGCAATTGGCTTAGTGATTTGGGTTCCTGATCTGAGTGCCAAAACCAGCCTTTCCTGATGGATACATCACATTCTGGAGGCATCCAATTTGTTCCATATGGGTCTCCAGTGTTCAAATACCTGCAGGGAAAACCCATATTTTTGTTTAGTTCCAAGCAACTTTAAAACATAGGACTGTCGGAATCTATAGTGATGTTGTTTCATATTTATTCTTACTCTTTAACGACTTGACCAAAGTTAGAGGAAGATCCATTGATGGTGGACCAAGAGGTTAATCCTGCCACCCCATTTTCGTTTCCCACCCATCTGATGTCTACTCCTGCGTCTATGAACACATTTGCATATATTTGTAACTCTTTCACAATGGCAAACCACTTGGAGAAGTGGTATATCATTGTGGTGTTATCTCCTTTGAATCTGTCAATCCATACCTCCGATATGGGGCCATACCTGCCATTTATTTACAATCACTAATTCAATAAGAGCCTCTAAGGTATAGAGTACCAAAAATATTTGTCACAGAAGCAATATAATAAAATCATATTTAAGCTCTGTAGTAAACAAACCTTAGTACAGGCTTTTCATATCTCTTATCGTTGTTCTTTTTGCACTACAAAAGCTTCATAAAAAGTTAAAATTCTTACTTGGTGAGGAGCTCCTGCAGCTGCCCCAAATAGAATTCATTGTACTGCAGCTCATTCCCATAGAAAGGCTCAAAACGATCCCAGGGAGACAAATACACACCCAAATCCAGGCCTTGGGCCCTGGCGGCCTCTGATAGATCTTTCACAACATCTCCTTTTCCATCTTCCCACAGACTGCTTTTCACCGAATGATTTGTATATGCAGAAGGCCAGAGACAGAATCCATCATGGTGTTTGGTAGTCAAAATAAGAAGTGAAAAACCGGCCTCCTTGGCCACTGTGGCCCACTGATTTGCATCAAGCCCATTGGGATTGAACAACTGAGGATTCTCTGTACCCGTTCCCTTTTCAAGATTGGTGAATGTATTAATGCCGAAGTGAATAAACATTATCATTTCTCTCTGCTGCCATTTCAGTTGATTGGCACTCGGCACCGGCAAAACTGGCAGAGGAGGTGGAACATTCAAACTACACAAACCCACCTCTACAAAACAACAGACTAAAACACACACTACCCAAAGTAGAACTCTCTCCATTATTAGATTGCTTGAGGGAAGATCGATGTTGGGGAAGGATTTATAATTTGTTTCTGAGATGATCCGCTAAAAACAAGAGATGAGTCATTAAGATTGTAAGTCCAGACATGGAGACGGCCAACAATGAACAGACTGGACTGGCATGAATTATTATCCAAAATTTTGTGAATTAACATGAAAGTTGCATGCGGGAATTACAGAGCTAATTTGGCAATATGTCACCCGTGATAATATTTTTTCGCAAGGAAATCTTCCACGTTGAATGATTGAAATGGATGTAAAGTTTTGATGTGGAATTGGGTATCTAACACGTCAGAATTGAAAAGAAATGGAGAAGATTTTAAAGTATTTGATTATAAGCACTCTCAAAATTGAAGTATTAATATTATTTTATTATTAGAGGTAGGAGCTTTCTGTTGGAAATATTCGTTTAAAAATTAGAATACAAAATTATGTGAAGAGAATGGAGAGTATGTTGTTGATTTTATCTTTAGAATAACAGTTTTTTCTGGTGTAAAAGTTTCTAATTTTTTTAAAGAGGTTTCTGGAATTTTTCTAATTTGTTTAATGGAATTAAGAAGGTTATTTTTATATTGGGTGTTGGTTGTAATTTAGAAATATTTTATACATTTTTGTTGTCTTAAAGGCAAAGTCGTAAACTAAATTGTAGATTGCAAAAGCAATTGTTGTGAATTGTAGATAGCAAGAGCAATTGTAATGATGTTGTAAATTGCAAATTCAATATTGTAAAAGTGACAGTAGGAGCTAGCTATGGAGTTTGTAATTGTTTTCTTGGAGCAATAAGAATACTAATATCTTACCCCATCGATGTTTCCTTGATGTTTTGTAAAGGTTTTGCCACATAAATCAACATCTTGTGTGTTATTATGTTATTTCATTTCTCTTCTTTGTTATTTCTTTGCAACTAATTTGTGTTGCAATAATTAATTTTTTGGGTTCATTCCTTTGGCTGCACAATAATATAGAGTCCCATTGTTAGTAAAGAAATGATAATGGAGGAAAATTTTAGGAGAAGAAAGAGTAAGTGGATTCAATTAGGGAATACTCATAAATTGATCAATGAAATGTTAGCAACACAATTAAATTTTTTTCATTTACCAAATCTAAAGAATCAAGTTATGATTATAAATGGAGGTATACTTAATTGTCTAGGGAAATATGATAGTATTAAACTCTGGATGGGAGACTACATGCTTGATTATCCTATGTTCACTATCCTCATGTATGGAGTAACTATTGTTTTGGGAGTCCATTTTGTCACTAGGTTAGGAAAAATTGAGATGAACTTGTAGGATATATTGAAGTGATTTTAGGTAGAGTGTGAAATAATTGAACTAAGGAGGCCGTTACGTTTAATATCAAAATTTGGTAAGGTCACACCAAATGTTAAATATTCCTAACAAGATGATAGCCATAGGTATGGTTCAATTATTGTCATTAGAAATACAATAGTAAAAAAGTCCTACATTTTGTCCAAGGGATTGAGCTTAACTGGTTAAAACAATGGGTTCTCACTGTGGAGACCCAAGTTCAATTCCCAATAGGGACATCTAAAATGAATTCTAAGTTGTGACTCTTGGCCTTCCATAAAAATGGGGAAGGTCTAGGGTCAATCTAATCAAACATAATAATAATTCAAAATACTGCGGCTTCGGCCTATTACCTACCAAAAAAAAAAAAACGTCCAACATTTTAAGTTCCACCAACTATTTTGAAGGATACAAAGATTACTCGAGCCAAAAGAGATCCTAAGAAAGTCATACAATTAGTGTGAGGGTACCATCTACCTTCCTTCACCACTTTTTTTTAGGGACACCAAAATGTTGGATAAATGGAAAAACATATTCAACATCATCAAGAGTTACTTTCTTGTCACAAGAAGAACAAGGAAAACAAACATGAAAATAATGTAGCAAGATGATCATTGTAGAATTCTAACACTAGTGTTATCTAAGATAGATGTGTAGAAAATACCCAACTTAGATCTTGAGTTAACTTTTAAACTTACAAAAAAGGATTTTAAGGACTAGAAAACTTGGAAAATAGAAGAATATTTTTTTCTTGAAGATACAATAGGAAATGATAAAGATTTCATTTGGAAGCTTCTATAATTGGTAAATGTCGAATTAATCTTGTGTGAATATGTGTGGCATGTTATACCCTTAATTCTATAGTGTGCATAGGGTTATGAGAAGTGAACCATTGGCTAGCTTAACTCTTAATTATATTATATGACTATTATTATAGTCTTTAAATTTAGAAATATAAGTCACCTCTAGTATTTACAATATATTTCTTATTATATTCTCCTCTTATGGAATTTATTTCATGACATAGACTCATGCCATCCTTCAATGGAACCAAAACAAAGGAAGATATATGAAAAATGATGTTTAATCTTCAAAAACACTTCGATTCTTTCTCATTTTCTATATTAGGACAAATTTGTCAATTCTACTAGTATGAGTTCACTATACTAACCTTGCATGTTTGTTCAATGAATACGTGTAATAATACATGTTAAATATGCATCCATAATGTTTCTTGTATTCAACCCTATTGCAAGTGATAAACTCTCCAAATTGAGTTTTACAACTAGTTCTAATATCTAGAATCTAAATTAAAGTGCACAAATATGTTCCTCACCTCTAAGTATTTCTTGAATCATTAGAAAATATGTTTACTAAATTTATATGGAGAGATTTGACTCATTTCAAGACCTCAAAAGTGTTGATCTACGAACTTTAATTTAATTTTTAGATCGATAATATATTTAAGGAAAGGAAAGCGCTAGTTATTATATCGATGTACTTATATTAATATATCTAGGGTGATTTCTAAAACTTACCTTTTCAGTTTATTTTAATTTATTACATAAATATAAATAAGATTTAAGTGAGAAAAACTAAAAATTAATTAAATTTTAATATCTTTATGCTAAAGGAATTCCCTCTATTGTTAGTGTAGAATTTTGTTGTCAGATATTCCTTCTAGATAATCTTTCTTGTAAATAGGAATAAGGTTTCCTAGGTGTAAGTTTTTGCATGGAGTTACATGTCGATCTTTAAGATAGAAATTGCTATCCTAGATGACCCATCTATTGCTATATATTTATACTTCCTTCCTAAGCTAATTAACTAATTCTTAGTATTTGCATTCTAAGTGTTTGTTATTTTTCTATTATTTATTTATTGTAGATTGAGCATGCTCTTGTTTAACTCGAATGGCTCTATTCACTACTTTCATTCACTCATACATTTTGGCTAATCTGACATGGTATAAGAGCTACAAGTTTTCTTGAATGTTTGTACAATTTTTTTGTGAAACCTTAAAAGTGCTCTATGTCTTGGATATCTATGAAGGCTTGAGGGTGTCTATAGAAGTCATCATCTCTTTACTTTAATGGTACTCTTATGTGGGAATGATCTCTTTGGTTTGATAGTAATGTTATATTGCATGCATGCAAAACCTATTTGCATGCACAAAGGATGTCAAAATTACCAGAGAAGGACATTTTGAGATCTCTATGGATATATCTATTTAAGAAGGGTGATGTTTCTTTGTGTAAGATAAAATATAATTGTGCTTGGCAGAGAGTATCTCTATATTACAGTTAGTACGCCTTTTAATGTACATGTATTTGTATACTTAAAGCACCATAAATATCAAAAACATGGAAAATATAAGAAAGTAATCACCAAAAATCCAAAGGCTAATCTACGACCATATTAGATGATCTTTATCATTTTTTTTTAAGTAGGCCATAAAAATTCTCACAAAGGCCACACAAACCTTGATAATGGATGTGTGAACAAAGAAAAAGGCATGAAAAACCTATTGAGAGGTGTATAAAATATTTTGAGGCATCAATCTACATATTGTGAAATATAAATCCCCTCAACATGAAGTCTACGTAGAGGACACATATGTCATGGGCCCAAGAGTTCTTGATTTATGTGAAGGGTATGATCAATTTGTAATCTAGCTCATGTAGGATGCATGAGATGTTAAAGGCACCAAACTTGAGGAAGAGATATGAAAAGTAATATTTGAATTTTAAAAACCCCTTCAATTTGTGTTCATTATTTGTAATAGGATAAATTTATCAATTTTGCTAGTATGTGTCTATTGCATAATAATATTGCATATTTTTCAACATGGATAGGTATTTTCTATTGGATTTTGTGCATCCACGTTATTTCTCACATTTGCCCCTATAACAAGTGATGAACTCATTAAACTTAATTTTCCAATTAGCTTTGGTATTTAGAATCTAAACCAAAGTGTAGAGAGATGTTCCACACCTCCTAATCATCTTTAAATCCTCTTTACAAATCATTTGATAAAAATTTTACTTAATTTATAAGGAAAGATCTACTCATTGCAACACTTAAAAAATATTGATCTAAGAAATTTAATCTATTTTTTAGAGAATAATATATTTAAGAAAAATCAAATAGTGACTATTATATCATTCCACTTAAATTAATATATCTCAGGTGAAATATAAAAAAATTTCATTTTTAATTTAATTTATTACATAAAAAACTATTAAAATTCAATTGACACAAACTCAAAAAAATAATATTTAACAATTTTATAATATAAATAGTAAAATGCTTCACACAACTAAAATTCACAAAATTTCATTATTTAATTAAGTTTAAAGACTAAAACAAAATAGATGAAATTTCTAAATAAAAATTATTCACACAGCTATGGAGTAAATTGAATTTTTTTATTTTTTTTAAATAAAAATGTGAAATAAATTACAATTTAAATTTAAAAATATATATATAGAAAGGGGAGTTCATTTACAACATAACGACTTATAGTCGTAACAATAATAAACGTAAATTAAACTTTCTTTACTAACACTACTTTGGAAGCAAAATAAATTTCTCAAGAACATTCATGGCGAAACTGCATTGTAAAATGGATCAAAATGCAGGCCAAAAGAAGAAATAAGTGGCACATCCCCTTTGAACTTCCAAATAAATAGTGAAACCGTAATAGCTTTCACAGGCTTTTCAAGTCTATGAAGCTTCTTGTACCCAATTGTAGTCCCATTACTCACAAGCATCATTTTCTTCTCATCACCACCCGATGCATAAACCCCATATTCCATTACCCTTTGCCCCAGTCCTATGCTCTCCTGAATCCTCACAACGTTAAATTCAACAGCCTCTTCAACTTTCAGTTCTATCCAATGAGATTTTTCGTTGCTCCCCAAATCCTTGGGTGCCCAGTAAGTCCAAAGATCGTTGCTCAATACATTGCTAGGGCTGAAGGCTGGCCCTCTCACGCTACTTGCTGTGACAGAAGCTGAAGCAGCCAAATCCACAGAAAAAATGGTTTTTATGGCCTTACCGAATTCCATTACTCTTTCTACGTCTTCTCCAGACAGAAGGCCAGTTGTGTTTGGCGGTATGTTGAGCAAAAGAAGGCAGTTTCTCCCCACTGAAGTGTAGTAGATATCCAGCAATTGACTTAGCGATTTGGGTTTCTGATCCGAGTGCCAAAACCACCCTGTCCTGATGGATACATCACATTCTGGAGGAATCCAATCCGTTCCATATGGGTCTCCAGTGTTCAAATACCTGCAGGAAAACAACTTACTGTTGTTTAGTACCAAGCAACTTTAAAACAGAGAATAGTCCAAATCAGCTGTGATATGTTGTTTCATATTTATATTTATTCTTACCCCTCAGTGCCTGCTTGGCCAATGTGATAGGAAGAGCTATTGATGGTGGACCAACAGGTTAATCCTGCTTCCCCATCTTCGTTCCCCACCCATCTGACGCCTGGTCCTACGTCTGAGAATATGTTTGCATATATCTGCAACTCTTTAACAATGGCAAACCACTCGGAGAACAAGTATGTCATCGTTGTGTTATCTCCTTTGGCTCCATCAAACCATACTTCTGATACGGGGCCATACCTGCCATTTATTTACAATGCTTACGAGTTCAATAAAAACACGTGAAGCATAGACAACTTTGAGATTGAAATAAAATTTTGCATTACAAAATATTCATATGAGTTAAAGTTCTTACTTGGTGAGAAGCTCCTGCAGCTGCCCTAAATAGAATTCATTGTACTGCACCTCTTTCCCATAGAAAGGCTCAAAACGATCCCAGGGAGACAAATACACACCCAAATCCAGGCCTTGGGCCCTGGTTGCCTCTGATAGATCCTTCAAAACATCTCCTCCTCCATTTTCCCACAGGCTGCTTTTCACCGAATGATTTGTATATGCAGAAGGCCAGAGACAGAAGCCATCATGGTGCTTGGCAGTCAAAACAAGGAGAGAAAATCCAGCCTCCTTGGCCACTGTGGCCCATTGATTTGCATCAAGCCCCTTGGGATTGAACAACTTAGGATCCTCTTTCCCTGTTCCCCATTCATTATTGGTGAATGTATTAACACCGAAGTGCATAAACATAACCATTTCTCTCTGCTGCCATTTCAGCTGACTTGCACTCGGCACTGGCAAAACTGGCAGAGGAGGTGGAACATTTAAACTACAAAAACCCACCTCTGCAAAACAATAGACTAAAACACACACTACCCAAATTAGACCTCTCCCCATATTGGATTGATTGAGGGAAGATCGATGTTGGGGGAGGATTTATAATTTATTTCTGAGAAAGTCAGATAGTCAGCTAAAAACAAGATATGAGTCATTAAGATTTTAAGTCCAGACATGGAGACGGCCAACAATGAACAGAGTTTCACTGGACTGGCACGAATTATTGTCCAAAATTTTGTGGAGTTCATTATAATTTAAGATGGAGGACGCATGCAGAAATTGCAGAGGTTTGGCAATATGTCACCCGTGATATTATTTTTTTGCAAGAAATGTTCGACGTGGAACGTTATTTGTCGATTGATGTCTAAACACGTCAGAAATGAAATGGATGTAAAGTTTTGATGTGGAGATGGGCATCTAACACGTCGGAATTGAAAAGATAAATGGAGAGGATTTTAAAGTATTCAATCATAAGCATTCTCAAAATTAAAGTAGAGAATTTTCTTGCAAATATTGATTTTAATTAGAATACAAAATTATGTGAAGAGAATGGAGAGTATGGAATCTCATTGTTAGTGAAAAATGACAATGGAAGAAAAGTTAAAAGGAGAAAGAAAGGAAAAGTGGATGAAATAGGATGGAAAAGTGGATGAAATAAATAAGATATTAATATGTAAAAGTGTTTAAATACTAATGAAGATATCAAAAGAATTTTGAGAAGAAAAAGGAAGATAATCATGTAGACAAGTTTGAGTGTAGCGGAGAACACAATGTGTGAGAATTTAATTATATTTGTGGCCTTCAATACATATACATATATGTGTATGTATACACATGTATACATATACATATACATATATGTGTATGTATACACATGTATACATATACATATACATGTATATATGATAGAAGAAATAAAAATGTAAAAAAAAAATTCATAGTTCAGCTAAGAATTAGTTGACATGTCTTAGATATGAGACTAGAAGGCTAATAATGCTTAAAAAAGATTGAACAATGAAACTAGATCAGAATCATTGGACTCATAAGAATAATAAAAATCAAATCCACTTGTATATTGAAAATGGACCCCTTACTTGTCATATATATGAAGAAAAAAGATTTTTAAAATAATTTTTAATCAAAACTTATAACAAAAAAAAGATAACAGTTAAAAAAATGTTACTCAAATATAATTTAAAAGACATCTTTCTAAAAATATTTATACAAAAAATAAATTTTATTTACAACTCTTTTATTTAATAGATAAGCACTGCCAAGGAAGTAGCTTCCTTTATATCAATAACTGAACAAGATTACAAAAGTTGATCCATTATGTACATCATGCCCACGACACATTCATACAACATTTCTATTTGATGATGGGAAATGATCACCATGCTGACTAATAAACTAACCAAAAGCATTCAAGGAACCATCTTCACTGCCTTTCATGTAGATTTGCAAATCTTGATTAGTGACTTGTTTCTTATTGATGGCCTCAGAATCAATGTTTTTAGTGATTAACCCTCAAATCATGAGCAACGAAATAGAAGAACAGATTTCACCACCACTTTGTTTCACTTAAACACCCTATGGTGAGCATATTTTGATCCCCAAGAAATCGCATTAGATAGGAAATAGGAATGTCTCATAGGTGGCTTCAATGTGCACATGTCCCTTAGACCATTTTTTGGCCCCTACAATCTTCACAATCACATCAACAGTGGTAGCCTCACCCTTACTTTTGAACAATCTACTCACTTAAGCAGTCACCATCTCCTCTGTGCACAAGCATCAGATGCTAAAGCTACAACATGTCTCCACCTATTGTAATAGAGGACAAAAATTTAAAATCTAATGGAGCCAAAATGAGCTTGAGCCCCAATAGTAGATTTTGATCCAAGAGAACCTTTCGAGTTCATGAGATCTTGAAGAAGAAGACACCTCCAAAAACTCCCAACCTCAAGCCTTATCAACTATCATATATCTCTCCACTTTGGCCCGTATATTAGTTTATATTGATGTTACTTCACCACTCCCTGGTGATGTGGTCCTCGTGGTTGGGGACTGGCCTTGGACACAACCACTTGATTTCGAGGGCCTCCCCTTTTGCTACCAAAAATGCTTCGCCACTAGCCATCTGGCCTCGGACTGCTCATTTTCTCGTCGACGAGGGATTCCCACCTGGTGGAAGGATGCTACTCTAGACAATTTAACGGTCTACGCTCCGGAGGGACTTCCTGACGATTCGGGTGCTACCCAACCTGATTTGCTGTCAGACCCCCTATTTCTAGAAGCTACTATTATCACTACTCCAATCCAATCTTCTGTGGCCCCCTTGTAGTCTACGGAGATCCCTTCTGGTCCACCCTCTGCTGACTCCCTACCGAATGATCTACATCTTATGGACCCTAATGACTCTATTGCTTGGACGGTGGTTCATTGATGACTAAAAGGGAAATCCTCTCTCCCCCCCACCTCTTCCCCTTAGTGGGGTCGGATGTCTCTATTCCCCCTCGATTGGGGTTGAGTTTGTAATGTTTTGCAGGCTTTCTTCGCATGCCTAGTTTGTTTAAAATTTTGGTTTTTTCGATAGTCTTAGACTATGTAAAGGGTCATCACCCTAGTTAACGCAGCTTTTTTAATCAAAACTATCATATATCTCTGACAGACAAGCCAGTCAACGTACCACCAGAAACCATGGGATATGCGACCAAAGATAACCTTCAATTGTCATCCTCTAACAATATGCCATCCATTCGGTCCACCGCCTCAACAACTTCCTAAGCCACCCCACAGTTTGCCAACAATCGGCTAGCCCGATGGCCTCCTAATACATATGTGAAATCATGAAATCCACCATCATTTCCAAGCACTCCCAAATCTTTTGAATCCATAATTTTAGTTTCCAAATCGGTATGTCTCTCTTCTTTACAACATTTATGCAGAGCAGGGAATCACTTTCAATGTTGATATGATCCAATTCTTTGACCTTACATAACCAAAGGCCACGAGCCAATGCCATTTTATTTACAATCTTATTAACTACTTAATCTTGTAGTTGTTCTATGAATCTTATTAGTTTATGCTTCTATGAATCTTGTAGTTGTTCTGTATTTTTGGGTACATGAGGGAGAGTACTCTTCATCACAATGTTACCTAGTTCTTAGTTGAACTATCAACGTTCCTACTTGTATTTTTTATTTATACTCTCATATGTGTGTGTATATGTGTGTTTATTTTTATTTATGTGTGTGTACATATGCCTATGAATATATGTCTCTCTATGTGTGTGCATATGTGTTTGTTTGTGTATGTTTGTTTGTTTAGTGTCATAAATCGTATCCCTCTACAATATCACATGCATTTTGGGCTCGCTTTGGTAGTTTTTCCTCATGTCCTTGATTCATGACTAATTGTGCTCAATCCATTGCCAATTTTGGAAGACCAACACAACCTTGAGTTCACTTACCTTGGTTTTGGCTCTGAAAGACAGGACTATGGCACCTAGCATTATAGACCTCCTATAATATGGCACCTAACACCCTAGTCCAGCCTTTGCTAGCCAAAATTTAAACTTCTAATGGTTGGGAAAAACTAGATTGGGAAAGTGCTCCCCGATGTTGGTTTTCTTTGAAATTTAAACTTGAACCATGTGAGTTGTGTATAAATACAACTCCCTCCCCCTCATTTGAACATATCTCTATAAGAATTCATTCTCTTATCACTCCAATTGAAAAATATAATTAGACATCTTCAAGGCACTATAGGAGAGATCTAAACTCAAGTATCCAAGCATTCAAGTTTAGCAATCATGATCAATTTATGTGTTCCTCCGTGAATGAGTCTAGGGTACATAACATACTTAGTAAAATTTTCAGGCTCATATTTCAAAGATAGGTTTCTTTTGATATATCCTTTCTATATTTGTACTTATATGCTTTCTTTCTGATCTATTTCAATCTATTTATGTTGAATCTTGTCAGTTTTTTAGCATTTTTCCTAGTTCTTGCATCATCTATTATCATAGTCATATCTAATCATATCGATCAAAATGGGAACAATTAATCAAAGTTCTTAGCTCTCCTAAGGGTTGACATTGAGCCTGATTGGTTATTCTCATATGAAAGTATGGTGTGAAAATGATTCCTAGTTTGCATGTTTAAGCTAGTGAACACTCATTTTCCACCATATTTTATTTTGGTGAAATTGACATAGCTTGCATAATTTTCAATTTTGATGTTCAAATCTGAGTTTAACTGCATAAAATTTTCAAATTTAGAGACATTAATTTATAAAATTCATCTTTTATGATCTTATATTCATTGATTAACCATTATTTACTAGTTGATATTACTTAAATGGGTGGTTAATTGATCATTTCATTGTTGTATTGCATTGTTTAATCACTCGTTTCATTGCCATAATTTTCTACCATTTGTTAGTTTCTTGCATTATTATTCACAATTGTATAAAAGGTAAATTGAAAGCATAAACCAATTCCTTTGCCTTTAGCCTTTCTTCTTTCTTTCCTACAACCAATTGTGTTTCGTTGGAGCTTTTACCTATGTACATGGGTTTCATAACTCATTATTCACAATTCAATATCCTTGCAAGAAGAAGTTATAGACTCATGGCTTCTTGGATGGTTTTAATAATAATGGTGTTGAGCAAGTAAGATGAATGTTAACTTATTCCCACCTAGGATCTTGGGTGCCTCATCTTCTCTTAATCCAGCACCTACCTTGTCTACATTTTTTATAATCCTTCCCCTCGTGCTTCTCATGATGAGGATGACCCTTCAATAGAAGTTTCTAATGAGGAATTGGGAAATATTGATAAGCAATTAGATGATCCTCAACAATTTGTGAGTCAAGAACACTTGGCTGGAGAGGCGGCCCCATTAATTGAAGGTTTAAGGAAGTTGATTCAAAATTATGAACACCATGTGGAAGTTTTGTGGGGTATAGCTCACATAGTGGATGACAACACTATGAAGCTATCTAGTTGTGCATAAATGCTTGGGCATTCTACTCCTTCAACCCAAGTTGAGATATCCATACCTATGCCTACATCTATAGCCATTTTTTTCTACTTACACATTCTATATTATGGCTACTACCATTGCACAAAATGATTATATTATCCATGTTAGTAGTGGGGGGAGTCCTATCAACAATATTCTTATGTTCCACCTTCAACCAATATCCCTTTTGTTTCTCAAAACATGCATCAACCATCTCCTCCACCCACCTACCACAATGTTGCACCTACCTACCATACTATACCTTCAAATCCTCCATTATAATCCAAATTTTCCCATTTCAATTCATCAAATAAGGTACCATAAAGCATTTATTGCAAAATCTTTCATCCTTACAACAATAATTGGCCTGCATAACCCAATCCCAATTTGCTATCTCTACATATATCATAAGTACCCCAATTTCTATTGAGATCCTTCAAAACCTACTCCCACAAAATATTGAGGTCCCTCATTTGGAGAAATATAATGGAAAAGTTGACCCCCATAGTCATAAGAAAATATTTACTGCTTTATGCAACAACTTATTCTATGACAAAAAATATTCTTGAAAAGATCGCCCCTCGAACCTTAAAAGATACCACTTTGGAATGGTTTTCTCATTTCCTAATTCAATTGTTAACTTTTAGCAATTGGTATATTCATTCTTGCAACATTTTAAAAATAATATTAGGCCACAAGTAACATTGACTGATTTATTGTGTTGCAAACAAGGTGCTGAAGAAAAATTATTTGATTTTATTGGTAGATATTGACATTTGTATACTCAAATTGTCAATCCTATCCCTAATGCTAATAATGAAAGAGTGTTTATTAATCATTTTCAAAAAGAAATTAGAGAAAAATAATTTATTTTTAATATTCATCTTTCATACACTTATGCACAACACTTTGCCAATATCAACTTGAGGTTAGTCAATATGGAGCCTCTTCATATTTGACTCCAGTTGATAGGACCAAAGATGCTCATCAAACATTTCAATGCTTTAGAATTAAAAAAAAAAAGATTCATTAAAATCAACAACATTAATTCCTCCAACCATATTAATCTCAAGTTGTAGCCACAACTCCCCTTGTTGAACTCACTTTTCTTCTAAACCATTCAAACATAGCAACTTCATACCCCTTTCCAATTCTTTACATTCCATTATGCTTCAATTGATTAACAAAATTTTTATGAAGCTTCCCCATATCCATCACATAGACACCTCAAAACCTTTACCTCCTTCCTTTAATTACAAAACTTTTTTTCAGTATTTGTAAGGAAGTTAGGGTAGCAAAACAACTTCCTACACCAACCTTGAGCACGGGGTTATACAAAACTTTATAGATCTTTATAATAGTTATAGAAACTTAGCAAAAATAAATATAAATAGCATGCATACCACAACATAGTGATTTACATGGGGAAAACCCTTTTGGGAGAAAAAAACCACACTCCATTTAAGTTGTCCAATATATTATTTTGAAATCAACAACAAATTGCAATACACTTGTAAAGAAAATTTCTCATAGGAGTATCACCGATGAAGATCCAGAAGCAACCCAATAGCTACCAAACACACAAAATACAATCACAATAAACAGTCATAATACAATGCCCTTGTATAATAAGGTTTCCTTCTAGGGTAAGAAAAGAACACAAAATATCCATTGTTAGATCTATGACCTAATGATAAATAGTCAAGATTTAGAATCTTAAATCATACCTAAAATGTGGCTTTTGTGGGCATTTCACTTGAACCTCTATCAAGGTGCACAGCCCTTGCACCCTCGATTGAGGGAATCATTCCCCTTGGACCCCACAAGGGGGATACCCCCTTGCAACCCCCACAATCATTTATCAACAATAAAATTTGATCAAATGAACCAATTTTAGTGTACAAATGTTAAGGCCAACTTGAGAACTACTACACCAAAATATTTTAAATGGGCCCAAACTAGGGGGACTATAGTGCCTAGGAGGGGTGAATCACAGGTGGAGCCAATGTACACAGGTTCAGGACAAAGACCTAGATCACCATATCATCACATAACTTTAGTTAGCAGTGTAGAGCTAGAAATAGGCTTGGAAAAGAGCTAAGAGGATACACACTAAGGAAATAACACAAAAAGGAGTGTCAAACTGTAAGGGGTTACAATTTACAACACTACAAAAAGATACTTTGATCTTGATTTAACATCTTATCTTTACATGTTGTTGACTTGTAAGGGATACTTTGATATGGATTTCAAAATAGGTCATTTGATTCTATGGAAGGTTTAACTTGTTCTAGACAAGCTACGTTGTAATCATAGGCAATGGTTGAACAATCAACATTCTTGGAGGAGCTACCC
Source organism: Cryptomeria japonica (assembly GCF_030272615.1). Taxonomy (NCBI): domain Eukaryota; kingdom Viridiplantae; phylum Streptophyta; class Pinopsida; order Cupressales; family Cupressaceae; genus Cryptomeria; species Cryptomeria japonica. The sequence goes on along the minus strand of NC_081409.1, from coordinate 320,425,912 downwards.
TTATTAGAAGAATATTATTTTTCATGTTTAGAGAGTGGATCCTTTAATGTATTAAGATCACTATTTGTTGTGGGAGGAGGGTCTTCAATAGTAACATCACCAAATTGTCCATGAGGTCTTGAATCGGATGTTTCAATTTCACACAATCTAAATTTTTATGTCCTTTGATTCTATGATAGTCACAAAATTAATTTTGTTTATACCAAGGTGGTTTTACTATTGGTTCTTGATTTATCACTCCGGGTAATGTAATCATTTTAGCTTAAACAAGTTTTTGTTAAGCACTTTCAAAGGATTCTCCGAGGAGAGTGAATTTTCTTCTATTAGTGTTATTTTGTCTAGAAAGGGTAATATCTTGTGTGTTTATTGATATGTTGGATGGAGTTTGAATAGCTACTACATCATCATTGGAAACATTCCTGTAGTAGCTACTACTTCTCAATATTTATCTCCTTTTTAATGATCTCATTAAATGTATCAACACATTGAACTTGCAAATGAAAGACCATCACTTGGTTTAAGTTTTGAAAAATATGTTAACAAATTGAGCTTAAAGAATATATTAAGGGTACTTTCTTGCTATGTTCTTCCATAATTGTCAGAAAGAATAAAATGTATCCCCATTTCTTTATTTTGTGTTGCACAAATCAATCATTGAACTGTTTAATGTTGTATGAAAAGTGACACATTTTTTTCTTCCCACTCATGAAAGGACTTGATCCCATGTAGTAGATGTGAAATCCGCTCAATAGATTGACCTCTCATGCTCCTTGGAAAAAGGTGCATAAGATAAGTGTCATTGTAAGCTACCACCATGCAAGCTAGATAAAACTCTCTTACATGCTCGTGAGAATCACCTTTTCCTCTATACTTGTCAATTTTAGGAACCTCAAACTATTGGGGAAAAGATATCATAGCTATGGATCTATCAAAATGATAGAAGCATGTGTCCTCCAATGTGTATCTCTTCTTAGTGAACATTCCTAGTTCCATAGTTGTCATCTTTTGTTGCAAGCTTTGTAATTGAGATACCAAGTCACTCAGCGGTTTAGTGGGAATGAGTTGAAGTTATAGGTATAAATAGGCGATTGACTTTGTGGGATGTAAGTAGAGCCAAGAGGTTGATTAGGTGGAATGTAAGTGAAACCAACAGATTGAGTAGGTGGAAAGTAAGTGGATCCAAGGACTTGAGTAGGTGAAATGTAATTTTGGTAGGCATGTGTATGACAGGTCATTAGTTAGGTTTGTCGATAAGTTGAGGCTTGGGAAGCCATTGTTTGACTTTATTGGTAAGTTGAGGCATGAGAGACAATTGGCTGACTTTGTTGGTATGTGGAAACAATGTGGGATGTGGTTTGTTGTGCTATGGATGAGGATTGAAGCTGGGATTTCACTTGGGTCACTTGTGGAGGATTTTGTGAAATGGACATGCCTATGGATTGAGGAGTGGAAGATGTCATGGGAAAGGTTAGGTTGGTATAGGTTGATCTATGATAGTGGAGGCATCAAACTCATAAGGTAACTTGATAGCCCTTTGAGCTAGCAACCCAAAATAGTAACTAGCATTTGAATTAAAGATCAATTATAACACTTTCATACCTTTAGGGTCTTTTCAAATTCTCTTATATTTCCTAATGTCGGTTCTTTTTGTTCATCTTCTTCAAAAGGAGGATCCCATAGGGTTGTGTGTTCAACTTGTGAATAATTTCTTTGAGATAAAATGGGAGGCATTCCAAATGGGTATTGAGTTCCTCCTAGAGAATTTGGAATGTTTAACTCAAGCTATTGTGATTCCATTTTTTTCTTATGTTGTAATTTTGTGGCTTTCATGTGATTGGATACTTTGATATAGATGAAAGATTCTTGTTGCTTCAAAGCCAAAAGTGGTCAAAGTTAAGCTAGATCTCCAAAATGATAAAGAAAAGATAAAAGATTACTTGAACTAGCCTCGTGAGTCCAAGAAAATTGATAAAAACTAAAATACACCAACTCAAGACTAGACAAAGACTCGGAAGTCATTATACTCGCCAAAGATAAAATATAGCTCTTCAACTTGAAATTAACTTGTGAGACCAAGATAAAAAGACAAAATGAAAATGACAATAAAAAGAGAGGAGATCCAAGTTAGACTTGATGCATTTAAGAAATGACATGGCGAACTTCTTAGATCCTTATCTTGTTTTCCAAATCTTATCAAGATATGCATTTTTTTATCCAAGTTTCCAAGTTTTTGAATTGTTTAAGTTTTTGTTTCAAGTTTGATAATTTGAAAAACAAAAATGATTATGAAAAGATCTAATTTTTGTACTTGAATTTATTTTTTTTGAAAGATTGATGCTTAATTAAAAGCATGAAGCTATGTGCCAAAAGTGTGACGCTATGTGCCAGAAGCACAGTGCTATATGTCAAAAGTGCAACACTATGTGCTAGAAGCATCATGCTATATGTCAAAAGTATGCCACTATATGCTACAAGTGTGACACTATGTGTTAGAAGCATGACAGTATATGCTAGAAGCGTGGTTTCTTATCATTTTCAATTTTGACAAAGGTTTTGAGTTTTTGGCAAAATATTTTGACTTGAAAAGTGACTCGATTCAATTAACTTTAGTGCATGAATAGAAAATGCAAAATGCTTACACTCTTAGATCCACAAATGCAATTTGATTGAACTTGATTATTTTTCAGAATTTATGATTTTACTTCTTTGAACTTTGATACATGTGTAGGCATACATTCAAAAAATGAAAAAGAAAACACATTACCTATGGATCAATTTGGATTTATGTCCCCTTTTGGGTTCAAGTGGGGAAGGATATTTAATCACTCAAACACATAAAGCATACCAACAAGCATACTCAAGTGGAAGTATCAATCCTTTCATGTACAAGAAATGATGGCCAAAAAGTTCAACTATAGGCTTTATAAGCTCAACTAGGGGAATCTTCTATATACCACAAGGACATGTTGAGGACTCAATCTATAGATTAAATGGAACATTGAAAAATAGCTGGGAAAAAAGCGTAACCCACTCTCTGCCTTCACTTATCTAAGGTATAAAGTTCTTAGAGGCTTGGCCTAGATTGATATTATTCCACTGTCAAGAGGTGTTTCTTTCAATTCAACCTCCACTATTTATACTTTGTCGAAAAATTAGAGTTGAGATCATCCCCTAGAGTGATCTTTTCCTTAGGGAGGCCCCCTAAAAAGAAAAGGCGAGATCATTTATTTTTGGTGCACTCAATTTCGCACTAGGATGTGCGGAGAGCATAAAGCCCAAATCCAAATGTGTATGGTTAATTTTAAGACCAATTTTAATTTGTGGAAGTCAACAAGCACAAGAACAAGCAATGATTTTATAATGATAACGAAGACTATGATCACATGGAATACAAAAGAGAGGGTTTAGAACTTGTGCACCTAGATTTAACGCTTTCCAATCTTGTTTAAATACCTTGACGAAAAGCTCTGAGATGGATTTATCCTTCAGATCTTTAAATTCTACACACAAAGGACAACAAGCTACAAGAGAAAACCCTAGAAAAATCATGTTCAAAAATGAGAGTTTCAGATCTAACAGATAACACAAGATGTTTGACAAATTTTGATCAATAATCCCAAATCAAACAAACCCTAATGCTTGAACAACCGAATCATAGAATAGACTAGATTTGTAGCAATATTAACCAAAATCATGGTACCAGAAGTACGACTTAACTCCCCAAAGGTACAACAGAATTTACCAAAAGTGTACGACAAAATTTACCAAAAGCATGGCTTTATGAAGTAGTTACTAAAATAAAAAAATCAGTGTTCTGAGAGGCATGGAAAAATATACCAAAAGCACAATAGGATCCCAAATTCATTGCGAAAGCTACCAGAAGCATGCCAAGATTTACCAAATGCTAAAATAACTATTAATAGGCGCGACAATTTCGATTATGTGCAACAAAATTTACCAGAAGCGTGGATATGATCTACAAACAAAAATAGACTTATCTGCAAAGCAAAAAAGTTGTCACATATATACCAACTCTGTAGTAGATCAACCCAAATGCAAACTATATTGGCCTGAAAACGCGGATCTGACCTACAACTTCAAAAATATCACAAATCTTGTGAAATCTTTTGTTAACATCAAGGAGCATGCCAAAATGTGAATGTATGAAAATGTAAATCACAATGAGGAAAAAAAATACAATGTAAGATCCAAACTTGCAATCTACGCAATCCTAAAATGAAGTCTAAGATCTATGCTCAAATCAAATGATAAACAATAATAACAACATAAAGACCTTGGGAGACTCCATTATTGCTTGAGATTTTCTTGAATGCTTTGATATGTGGATTGCTCTTCAAAATAGCATAACCATGATTGCACAATGATATGATGATGAAGGAAAGATGCTTGGTAAATTCTTGATAGTTTCTAGTTCTTGATTGCGGATGCTTGATAATTTTACTATAGTGTAGGTGCTCAAATGTAGTAGGAGTGGTCTTAATAATGCTAGCGCTATTGAGAAATGAATGAGTGAAGATCTTATTTTAATGCCTCACATTACATTTGATGAATGGTGGAGATTAAATGGCAAGACCAATGAATGAGTGAAGGTCTTGTCTTTATGCCTCACATTACATTTGATGATTGGTGGAGATTAAATGGCAAGATCAATGGTTGAGGAAAATTGATAGAGGGTGATACCTATAATGCACACAGATTGATGAGGTGGAAGAATAAGGCAAGGGGAAAATGCATGGAGGAGATAAATAATTTGAGGCAAAAAAAATTAAATAAATTATTTGAATTTATTTATTTTGAGAAGGAAGTGTCAGATAATTAAATCTTTTTTGTAAATTATTTAGTTATGAGAAAGAAATTAATAAAATAACAAAATTATTTGATTAATGATAGGATAAAATAGTAACATCAAATAAATAAAAATATTTAATTGATTATGGATAGAAGAATACAATTAAATAATTAAACCCGTCAAACACTATGATATACCTTTTAACATACTTTATGATCATTTACTACCATCATATTTCCAAACAAATGAGAGACTTGAAGGATCATCCAAAGAATATCACCATATATACTTATAATTGGCTAAACATAATATTTTATTGTTTAAAAAATAAATTTAACATTAATTGAGGCTTGGCTAGGCCATGGAGCCACAAATAACCCTCTTATTCTTTGGATAGGTGAGATAACCATATGAATTATGTTAGGCACATTACAATTTATTTTTCTACAACAAACCAAAATAGGGTGAGGATGATTATAGAATGAATACTATAAGATTAAAAATAGCATTAATAAAAAATAAGATCTTTTTTAGACCATAATAAAAATAGGTTACTATGACAATATGCCATTTAAAATGCTAATAATTAAACAAGGTCAATCCATAAGAACCCTCCTTCAAAAAATACCTCCACTCTTATAAAGATCAATATTCACAACTTTGATATACATGTAGGGGTGCAAGTTGACCTCAACCATAAGATTGTCATAACCAACCCTAAAACCCGACCTAAGGATGAAAAATAAAACTCTATTCAAAGCTTATAATTCAAGTGGAGAGAGAGAAATTGCATATGGTTAGACAAAAATATAGATTAGGTTTTTTTAATGTCAAGAATGATACCCATGAACCAATCCAAGTCTCTTTAATACTCATGGTGTGCTTGAATGGTAGGATTCTAGCTAGCACTCAAAATCCACTAAAGAATTATGGTCAAATTTGACTTATATTTTATCAATATGTTGTTTTCATGAACAACTGAAAAGAAAAAAAAATACATACATTCTCTTCATTTGTTTATGAAGTTGCCTTGAACCCTAAAATGGAAAAGAAATTGAAAAAAGACAACAATCATACCTACTTGGAAATGTAGCAAATTTCCTATTATGGAGGGAAGAGGTGAAGAATAGGGTTTGATGAGCTTTGTAAATGCAGGTACCCATTTTTAGATGCCCTTTCCACTTATCCTCTTTGTGTGAACAAAAGTATAAGTAAGCTTGCAAGTAGCAAAAAAAATTAATAGCTTTATCAAACGCATACAGTTTTGAACAAGTATGTGTTGGTGATGGACATCCATTTAGGAGTAGGATCCCAAACCATAATGCATACCCATTCCAAACAAACACATGTTTAGGTTCAAGATAAACATGTACCCATTCCTATCGATATTTTTTCTAAGCTCGACACTTCCACTAAAAGTAGACTCATTATCCTGTTTTTACCCATGCATGTTTGTGAGTGCAACATACTTTAAGTTCACCTCAAAGTATGGGCAAAATGTAATGGTGAAATTTGCAATCCTATGATTACCACTTTGCGCACATGCAAATTTTATCCTCCCTCTTTTATGATTGTTAGTAAAGAGATTAAAATTGCATTTATTCCTGTATTATAAAAGTTACCCATTACATATGTCTAAACATTTAATTTGCATGCATATTTGTGAGTTACTTTGACATGCATGATAATTCCAAGATTCAAACACATCTCAAAGTAGGACTAAAATATATGTTATAAAATTTACATTCCTATATCATTTCCCATTATTTTTTAGCTTATTTTGAGAGTACCTTCATGCATTTACATTATAATATTTGTGCGAAGGCAAGTCCCTTTCCCTATGCTATCTAACTATCCACTTACACATTCTAATACATGTATCTCATACCTCACCAATATATCCATATATATATGGACATGTTAATGAAATCCACACATTAACCTATTTGTGCACATATCCCTATGTACCCATTAACCACCTTGATATGATTGTTTCTATGTCCTAAGTGATTTCTATAGTTACACATTCAACCCTCTCAAAATGAAATTTCAAGTTCAAATTTGACCAACTCCCACCTATTCCTTTCCTACCAAGAGCTAGAAAAACAAGTTTGTGTAATAATATACAATGTATCAAAAATTAAAGATATTCATTTCATATCCTCAAGTATCCTCCCCCAATCATCCTAAGGAGTTAAATATTTGAATTTGGTATACTAAAACAAATCTAATTATTAATGTATACCAGAAATGTGGTATCAACCTGCAAGAGGGGAAAACATCTCAAACATACACATGAAACATTATGTTAAGAGGTTAGAAATCATAATTTAAAACCAAGAAGTTAGCTTGAAAAACTAAACTCTAAGCATGTCTCATGCTCCTCTATCTCTAAAGATCCTTAAGATTCAAGGTGGCCCTCACTTGGAAGAGCACTTCATCTCTTGGATGACAACCTAGAGAACTATATTTATGAGAATTATTCTAGGATCAAAATGAATGCAACTAAGATCCTAGTGAAATGCTAAGATGAGATGATGAAGATGAAATGAAAAACTAGATGATTAAGATGCTAGATGAGTTCCAAATTGAAAGTTAAGATGATGCTAGATGAGTTAATTAAGCTATATGAGTATGAAACGCTAGAAAAGATGTGGAATTAAGCTAAAAGATGAGCTAATAATGAATCTAAATGCTATGAGAAAGATGATTGATGTTAATGTTTGGATGCTTGAAGATGACTTATGAGATCCTTTGATAACCTGCAAAAGACTATAATTTTGATGCACAATATTGGGATCCTTGAATTGAAGAAATGAGTTCTATTTATAGGCAAAATAGAGAAATGGATGGTTGAGATTGAGCAATCTCAACAAGGGCTAGGATTGAAAGTTATCAATTCATGGGAGAGACCAAATCCAATCCCAAGCTAATAAATGTCACCTTGAGAGGGCTTGAGAGGATGCTAAACAAGAATTAGATGCTAAGAAAGCAATTAGGGATAACCTCAAGCAATGACATCATTGGATAATGTCATTAACCAAGGAGACATGCTATTACCCAAGGTAAACTCTTGTGCAACATGAGAAAATGGTTAAAGGGACAACCATCATGGCTAAGGGGTGTGGGCTTGTAAGAGGCATTAAATGCCTTTTGAAGACTTTGGAGGCTAACTTGCTCAAAGAGGAAAACTACTAGTGGTTTATGTAAGAGCCTTACATGTTTGGAAGACTCAACAAGTTAACTTGTTGAGATAGATAAAGTCTTAAATGCATTTTGAAGACTTTCTTCCAAATTTGGAGAAATGCCCCCCACCCCAAATTTAGGGAAAGGACATGATTAGGGGATTGGACATGATTAGGATGGTATTAGGAGGTTTCTAGAAGGATGATCATGGAGGCAAGTGGGAGATGTAGGATGCAAGTGGGTGAGGGAAAATATGAGTTTTAGTTAAATTAAATTGATTTAATTTAGCCAAAAGGGATGCAACTTGCATTTGTAGGATTTTGCAAGTGTGGGGATTTACAAATAAATTTTGATTTCTTTAAATGCAAAGGGATTTTTCAATTAAATGTGAATTTGATCAAAAGGGGAAAAGGGGATTTTAATCAAATAAATAAGATTTATTCAATCAAATGGCTAAGGGTACTTAATCAAACCTTAGTTTAATTAATAGGTTAGGCAAGAAGAAGGAGATTTAATCAAATCTTTAATTTGATTTAAAAGGTCAATTAGAAGAATAGGGACATTAATTAAATCTTAATTTAATTAATTGAAAGAATTAGGGATAATTAAATGAATAAAATTCACTTTAATCATTGTGCAATTTTTAGGTGTCTACATTTTGCCCCTCTTTGAGTCAGCGTGTGACCACATGTTGATTCAAACAAAAACGCTCAATTTGTCATATCTTCTGATATGATGTTGTCACCAAAATTCTCGATATGATTCCCTGGATATGAAAAATTGATTTCGATATGGACGTTGATATGAAATTGATCAGTTGATATGAGACCGATGATGATGTCGATTTGATGTGAAGCCGATATGGAAATTCAATATGATAATGTCGATATGCCCCCTCAGGTGATAAATTGATAAAAATTGTGGTTTTCGAGGGAACATCATGAAGCATGGTGATTTTTGAATTTTTAGATTTTCAGTTTTTTTATTCTTTTTTTTTATTTTTATAAAAAAAATGATTTTTTCGAATTTTTTAAAATTTTGATTTTTTGGAATTTTTTAAAATTTTGATTTTTTGGATTTTTAAAATTTTGGATTTTTTGGATTTTTTGGATTTTTTGGATTTTTTGGATTTTTTTAAAATTTATTTTTTGGATTTTGAAAATTTATCCCCCGATAGAGTTTATCAAAAATGATATGTAAAAATGGGGTTAGGACTATGTGGGGATAGCGCATGCATGCCCCACACGTCCACTGAGGCATCACACGGCCTGCGTCAACATGGGCTATATAAGCCTCCAAGGGCCCATTTCCACCTCATTTGTGCACTTGTCAGTTGAGAATTGGAGCTATGGAGTGGAGAGGAGAAATGGCATCCCCCTACCATCTTCGTTGATTTGAGTGAGTTCGGTGATTTTAGAGGCCACGTGAGTACGGCCCACCAGTGAGTTTGATTTTTTAACCTTTCTTGTGAATTTTCAAGTTAGATTTTGCAAGTTTTTGCAAGACTTTTCAATTTTTCTAGTTGAATTTTTCTAGGGCTTTTTCCGCATTTTTTTATATTTGAATTTTTTAGCGCATTTGCTTTTTCTTTTCATGCATTTGAATTTTCTTTTCATGCATATGATTAATGTCGTAGCTTATACAATTAATTAGTTAGCGCATCTGATTAGGGGTTTAGCGCATACAATAGATTGCATAGTGCATATGAAAACTTTTTTAGTGCATATGATGAAATGTTTGGCACATTTGATTGTTTAAATAGCGCATATGATTAATTAAATAACGCATTTGATGTAGTGCATTTAATTACTGTTTTTGTGCATATGAGACAGCGGGCAATTTTTTGAATTTTGAGATATTTTCAACATGTGTAATTTTGATTTTTAGGTTTTCTATAAATTTTTACACCCTGTCGATGTGTCAATTGAATTGATTGCATTGATTTTTGTCGTTAATTAATTGTTGATGTTGTGTAGTCAATATGAGTCAATTTGATATGGGTCTGTTTGATATGATTCAAATTTTGGTATGGATCAAGTCGGTCAAAATCGATATGTCTCAAGGTCAATATGGGTCTATTGTCGATATGGGTATGTTTTCGATATGGGTCAAAGTTGTTATGGGTCTTGATTCGATATGGGTCCTAATTTCGATAGGGGTCAAAGTCGATATGGTTCTTGGTCAGTATGAGCCAAATTTAGATATGGGTCTTGATTCGATATGGGTCTCTTGTTGATATGGAACTTGGTCAATATGAGTCAAATTTCAATATGGGTCCTAATTCAATATGGGTCTTTTGTTGATATGGAACTTGTTTTCGATATGATACTTGGTCTTTTGATATAGGTCTTGATTTGGGTTTCGATATGGGACCTGATTTAATTAAATTCAATATGGGACTTGTTGATTGATTCGTGATAGGAAGCTTGATTGATTGATATGAATCTTGATTTCGATGTATTTCTAGATTGATTGAATGATCTTCGATAGAATACTTGTTTGATTGAAATGAAACTTGAGTTTGATGTGTTTCTTGATTGATTGAATGATCTTCAATAGGATACTTGTTTGATTGAAATGAAACTTGATTTCGATGTGTTTCTGTTTGCGATATGATGTTGGGTTTCCATATGAGACTTGTTTGCATTATGAGTCTTATTGATTGGTTTGTGATATGATACTTGATTGGTTGTTAGGATAGTCCTTGTGTGATGTCGTGACCATCGTCACTTGATAGATGCATGTGTTGTTGGTTTGTTGATTGCTTGATTGCTTAGGATAGATAAAACTGATATAATACCTCTTTTTTAATATAGATCCAGCTAGGTTCTCATGCTTCGGGAGAAATACTCGAAGACTTTTATGATGAGAGATCGATTGACTGCCAATGATTTGGTAGTTATAGAGGCTCGCAGTCTCATTCATTTGTTGCACATGCCTCCCTATCAGAAGAATAGGAGTCTACTCACCGCATTGGCCGAGAGGTGGCACAGCGAGCACAACACCTTTCATTTACCAATGGGTGAGATTACAGTGACACTTGAGGACGTCTATCAGATTCTTCAAATTTTGATTACAGGAGAGTTGGTCGTGTATGATGTGGAAGAGGTTGGTGGGACAGATGCTCTGTAGGAGGTGTTTGGCAATCCACATATTGCAGGTTACTCAATGGCTTGGTAGGACATGGTAGATAGTTATGCCCCACTCCCTTCAGTATTGTCAGGCTTGATTTGTAGCTACCTGATTCCTGGCAGGAGGTCTCATGGGTTGTCAGTTGGATGGGGTCAAATTCTACGATAGATGGTGCAGTTGCACATACAATATGCTTGGGGTATATGTCTGTTTTCTCACCTATATCATGAGCTCCATCAGGTGGTTTATGATGATGTGGCTAATTTAGCTTCCGGGTGTACCCTACTGCAAATTTGGGCATGGGAGCATATAGAAGTGACTCGTCCGATTGGGGAGAGATTCAGACCAGTAGGGGCACCGTATGTGATGATGTGCAACCAGGTCGCTTCCTAGTCGATGCTTGGGAAGTTGGAGTATTGGAGATGGCCTTAGATGATATGGATACAATGGTGTAGAGGTTGTATTGACTGTGTGAGCCTTGGCCCGAGGATGGATTTGAGGTGCCATATTTGTTTTTGAGTAGATTTATTTTGGTTCGTACCCCCTATGTGGTAGACCGGTTTATTCTTCCTCGGGTATACTGGCAATTTGGTCGCATGCAGCCTATGCTGCAGGGGATGACTGTGTATGCTAGGGTACACAAGGAGATGACAAATTGGGGGCCGACACTGGATTTTTCCAGATCCCGGGCGGAGTTCTACTCCTTGCCTTTTGTGTATGGAACATGTTGGTATACGTGGTTGATGCGGGCATGACAATGGAGTATACTAAGTATTTTATGATACATGGGTTCACACGACTGACAAGGATAGGAGAGCCTTTTCCTGCACTAGAGGAGGTTGATGGTGATGATGATGATGATGATGATCAGGACCGAGGTGGAGGTCACCGAGGTGGCGAGCAAGGACAAAGGAGAGGTAAGAGGGGTGGAAGAGGAGGTAGAGGTGGTGTGATTGATCATGGTCGGGGAGTGGGTGGTGGCGGGGTAGAGGAGGAGATGAGGGAGGAGATAGGAGGGTGGTGGGAACGGTATAAGGGGGAGAGGAGTTGGGTGGAGGCAGCAATTGGGATGAGGAGGGCCAATGCGAGTTGAGGATGTTGTTGTGCTGGAGGTTAGGGAGAGGTCAGATGATGACAGATCTGAGGGGGAGACTGATGATTCTTCCAATGAGGAGACCGAGTCTAAGGAGGTTGGTGGAGGACGAGGGTTGATTGGATTGGGAGGGATGGAATTTGATGAGGAGAAGGAGGAGGAGGATGTTCAGCCACTTGCTCGATAGAGGAGGATTGATATGCCCCCACCTGCCTCTTAATAGGTTGGTGGTTAGGATCCGCAACCATCATAGCCACATATGGTAAAGATTAGAATGCCTCCTCATCAACAGCAAACACAGTTAGTAGGTTTACAAGCCATGCTTCTGAGGATACAGGGTCAGCTTACATAGCCCCAAGCATAGGTGACACATCTACAGAGATAGGTGATCACGGTGTCTTTAGACTGAGACTCGGCTAGAGCTGAGAGGGACAGTACCATGGTCGAGAGGGATGGTGCTCGACAGGGTTTGCAGGTGGTTCAAGCACAAATTTCTCACCTCCTAGCTGAGCGGGATACTTAGAGGGATCATCAGGGCCGAGCAGAGGAGATAGTGCAAAACATGTGGCAAGTCACCACACAGAAAGTGACAGGTAAGACTATCTGGAGTCTTGTTTATCAGTTTGAGCGTGCCACCTATTACAGGGATTTGTAATTTGCGGTGGTGTCAGCCGCTCAGCGAGCTCCTAGATATGCATCCAAATCACCGTGGGGTGGATCTCACAAACATGGAGGTAGTGAGGTGGTCATGGGACCCAGGAGGGATGCCCATAGCAGCAACACAGGTGAAGGTAGCTTGATCTCTCAGCCAACAGGTTCTAGAGGTGGTCACGTTGATCCTGCCCTGTGACTATGATCATGGATGTTGTATTTTTTATGTACTTTATTGATATATACACACATCATTGTATTTTGATGACCTCTCGATATGATACATTGTTGTACTTTAATCCCATTGATGTTTTGATTTGATTATCTGAAGATCTTGTTGATTATTGATGTTCATTGATTTGATTGATATTGATGTTGCTTGATTTGATGGACATTGTTATTGATATGATATCCAAGGACTGGGGACATTTTATTGTTTCACTAATGATTGGCTTTGACTTGTATCATTTATTTTCCTTTGGATCAGCATTTGGTCACACATATGCATGATGATATGATAGTAGATATGTATATACATATTATGGATGCAGCTACTTTGATTTTGATGAGCTATATGATATGCCTTTGATCTATATGACTTTTGCTTGTATGATGATACAGATGATGTGATGTGTGTGTTTTTTATTTTTATGATCTATGGTGATTGCAATGTATGTCTAATGGATACTATATATTTGGAAGGTGATATGCCTATGATGGTTGGAGTTGATAATTGCAGATGCTTATGATTGTGCAAATGTTTCTAACATGTTTTTGTACTTTTATGTGCTTTGGATAATGCGATCTAGAATGCCAAATGTTCTTGATATGATATGCACTATGCGATAATGATTTGAAACATGAAATGTATCTTGAAAATGAGATGTTTGATATGAGATGTATCTTGAAAATGAGATGTATGATATGAGATGTATCTTGAAAATGAGATGTATGATGATAGTGATAATGATATGCAACCTAATGAGAGATTAAAAGGATAGCAATAATGATAATGATTGTGAGAATACACCTTCATGCATGATTAATATGATGTGCAACCTAATGCGATTTTAATATGACAATGATAATAAAATGATACTAATGTAAGATTAAAATGATATGCAACCTAATGCAAGATTACGATGATAATGATAATGAAATGATACTAATGCATTCTCATTCCCAAATGTTTCCATCTATTTTAATCAATGTGTCAGTGCTTCCTTTGTTTTCATCATCGGGCCTTGATTTGTTGAAAGTTGATACAAGCATCATGGTATAATTAAACCATAATGACCTGAGTACAACTTACATGGATTTTGATATTGCAAGATGACACAAGCGTCAAGGTATAATTGAACCAAGATGACCTAAGTGTTTCTTGCGTAGAACAAACAAGAGTTGACCTTTGTCCTATACAAATCCGAAATGTCTTCAGTGATATGTTGCTTGATTACGTCGTAAGACAAATTGATATAGTAGAAGGCCTCACTATCAAACAGTAGACAAAGAAAACATCACATTCCTTCCTTGCTTCTCTAGTCGTTGAGACATCCTGGAGTCACTTGGGAGATATAACAAGAAAAAATCAACAACCATAAGTGAGCATGCATGCTATCTGAAATGTGTTCTTGTCAAGTAAAACATCTTTAAAATAGATCTCTTGTTCATTTCAAATCAGTTCAATTCCTTGATGTCTAGCCACTTGTATCGTTGTTATCATTGTTGGTTGTTCTGATCCTTGTTGTCTTGCTATGTGTTTGGTTTGATATCTAAAACCCTCAAGGTGAAATGCCCCCAGCGAGGTCATGAATTTTCTCCTTCTTGTTGATACAACTTTGATATGGATATTTACACTGATCGCCAAGCCATGGTGGGATATGATTCAGATAACTAATTCAGATAATCAAGGACAGTGACTACACTAATTATGTTTGGGATAACGTTGTGTGTATAAGTGTTTTGTGATGGCTATGGGCTTAGATCAAATGGAGCCAAAGATATGATGCGAGTACTGATAGATAGAGGAGCTTCTCTGTCACAAATGACTCATGTGGTCAGGTTTTCACCACTTGTTTTTATTGCACTTTTTAACTTGTTTTCCTTTCTTCTTTTTTTGTATTTTTCATGATTTTTTTTTATTTTTTTGTGTCATAAGCTGCCTATTTGCCAGGTTTTCACCCTAGTGACGATTTTTTATAATTTTTTTTTTTTATTTTTTACTTGATCGTGCATTGGACGACTTAAGTGTAGAATTTCTTTAGATGGATGTTGTTGGTTGGATCGTCAAGCATGTCCCCTTCTGAAGTTGATAATTGATATGCTCCCGATCCATAAGCCGATATGATGACAAAAGGTCCCAACCAGTTGGATTCAAATTTTCCTTTCTTTTCTCGATCTTGTTGATTCCGAGGATTTTCCTTTAGGACTAGGTCACCAATTTTGAAGGCCCTTGGGATGACCTTGTGGTTGTAACTTTTGCACATTCTTTGTTGATATGCCTTGAGATGATCAAAGCCACTTTGGTGATGTTCATCTAGTAGCTTGAGCTCTTGCAACCTGTTGACTTGATATTCCCCATCTGGAATGAAGCATTTTAATGACACCCGGAGTGATGGAATATCTACCTTAATAGGTAGTATATCTTCTAATCCATACACCAATGAGTATGGTGTAGATCATGTAGGTGTGTGGATACTCGTTCTTTAGACCCAAAGTGCAGGATTAAGCTAGACATGCCTGTCTTTACCAGCATCATTCACCGTCTTTTTGAGGATTTTCAAGATTGTCTTGTTTGAGGCCTCTGCTTGGCCATTCCCTTGTGGATAATAAGGTGTCGAAAAGATATTATAGATATGGAATCTCTCATAAAGCTCTTGTACATCCCGATTCTTGAAAGGTCTTCCATTATCTGTGATAATAAAACTAGGGACATGTCGTACCTATTAGTTAACAAATTTAGCCTTTCATAATTTTATGAAAAATGACTCATGTATGCCCTTAGATTTGTGAAAGACAAACAAAACCAATAGTTGGGTAATTCAATGAATTATTTACTCTCTGCATAAGGGAGTAGCTACCCGTATAATGTTCAATGAATTTTTAAACACACCCAAACATTAGCTTCGCTTTTAACTAGAAAGCGAATGAAAAAAGCTTTTCACATTCATCAGTCAACACTACATGAATGCCAGGAAGATAAACACTCTATATGTAAACCAAAAGATTTACCATCAAGAATAACTTTGCTTCAGAAACTAAAATTAATGAAACAATAAAATCATGGATTCTGATTGAGTCTCTCTCATGTCTCAAAGGACAAGGGGAATTAGATCCACGTGATAGTAACAACAGAATTACTCATTACATTCATTTCTAGACTTATGAAAGTGGATAAGCAAAGAAGCAACAGATTCAACACAAACAGATTTATCCCACCAAAGATTTTCTTTTTTGCATTCAAATACACAGATTTGAAAGTTGTTTAAAATGTCTAATTTTTATTTCCTGATAAAATTGCCTTCTTTGATAATACACAAGTATCTAAACAAAGTCTGTTAATCTATTCAATATTTCTCGGACCCCTTTAAATTCTTTTTCCAGAAATATATATCTAAACTTTCTACCCTAACCACTGGGTAACCACAAAGTTACACTACTCTACCCAAGGGTAAGTTTAAACAGTTTGATTTTGAAAATAACTTATGAAACCATTTTTTGGATAAAAATAGCAGAAAGAAAAGAAAACACAGGAACAATTATCCAATTCATGGCAACGGATGACCAGTTTGATCCTTCTTCTATTCTATGAATTATTGGATGATAGGTTCATTTGGAATTCCCACATGTAGAATTCGTTGTTGCCAAACTTCTTTATCACAATGCACCTATTTTACCTTGTCAATATGGTTGTTCAAATGATCTATGCATAAAAACAATAAAGATTTGATTTTAGCAATAGTGGGGAAATCTTTCTTTATGACCGTTATTGCATTCCTGACCATATCAATTTGTACTTCATAAGACTTTCTTATGGCTTCAGTGGTGTCAACGATTTTTCCATCGTCCTTCAAATATTTCACTCCAATACATTTTAGGTCATTAAGCATGTTTTGTATTAACTCGGACAATTCCCGCACAAGTCTAACGAATTATTCATAGCCCTGTTTGATTATAGAATTTCTCCATTATATTTTCTTCCTACAAATGTACAGAACATTATCGTCGAATCCCTATATAGGCTTTTTTGCGAGAAACTTCATTATGCCATGATTTTGAACTTCTTCCATGTGAGCTATTATTCGAGCGGCCTCTTTATTCTTTCAGGTTGTGTTTTCCTTTCCCAATTCTCGGGCAACTTTTGCAGTGTCTTCATACACCTTGCTTAAATGTCCAATTTATTATTTTCCCTCTTGTCATCTATGCAGATAAGGGTTGGGGATCTGGCCTATGAATCACATCAATATATTCTGCCATTTGTCTCAAGGTTTCTTTCAATTCCTTTTTTATCTTTTTCATCTTTCCAATTTCTCGTTATGATATTTTTAGTTGAGGCCTCAAGATGAAGGACATCTATGGCTCGGGAACGTGCACCAATATTCACCTTTTCGACAAAAAAATCTTGGACTGTAAGGTTCCCTGTTTTCTCATCTGTCAATGGATGTGTTATCTCTACAGTCCAATTCCCAATGTCGGTGTCAAAGTCAATCTTTGAAATGGTTTTCAATTTCTTCACTTTGGGGTCTTCCCCGAGTATTTTCTCACCATATCTTCTAAAGGGATCAAAACTGGAACTATGTTCCTTTTCTTGTTGTTCAAGGTATTTTCTAGCCAAAGAGGCCCAAAGCGCACAGAGGTTTCATCTGAACCGATTGTAGTTTCCTTTTCATTTCATACTACCAATGTGGTAGTAGTGTTCACCAAAATATCTACCTGTTGAGTGCCACTAGCATCATCAACATTTAGCACCTCCAAGTCTGGGTGAGCTGAAGGATCTTCCATGTCAGGAGAGGCTTCTAGATCAACTACCACTGAATACACGAAAGATTGCTTTGCTCCACTTATAGTTCAATCTCTGGTAACCCTGGTGGGAACTTGTTCTTTTTTAATTTCTACCAGCCTGGCACTCTGGCTAACTTTGGTCTGTGTTCTAGATGGTCTTGCAACAGAAGAGGTAACGCGGGAGTTAGCCAATGAGACTTCAGAGGATGAGTTTGAACCTTTCTTTGAGCCTTTTCTCATTCTTCACTCCCCTAGCCACTCTTCAGTTCTTCGAATAACTGGGAATGTCCTTATTTAGATCTGGTCTTCCTCATATTTTTCCTAATCCACCTCTCGAATAGCTCCTTTCTACCTATCATCCACAAACTAAGGATCCATCAGTTCACTTTCATCATCCTTGACATTAGCAATGTTCATTTTCAACTCAAAGGCTATGATCGGCTGCAAGGTGAACCTTTGGTGTGTCCTTTTTCTAACTTCAAACTCATCACTACAATCAGCCCAAAAATCTTCAATATCTGGCACATGACCAAAAACTTTCCTCAATGTCAGATGAGTGGCGGCAAACCCTTTAGCATCAAATTTTTCTTGTGGGCCATATAATGGAAAATTCAATTTCTTAAATTCAAGTTCCAAGTTCAAGGCATCAGAAACACTATTACAAATAAAATAAGTTAATTCAATTGGAAATGAGACACCTGATTAATGTCTAGTTGTGTATTTTCTGTCAATATAGTCCAACTGCCTGCATATCTCCATTAAAATATGTCTATCAAATGCATATTTGGGCAGCCTGTACGGTTCTCCTTCAAAACCCCCTACCCTTAGGTAGGTAAATTTGGGAAACTATATGAAAAATATGTCATAAGTACCAATCAATTGCATTGCTTCATCTGAAAATCTTTTATGAATGTTTCCCTTCAATTCATACACCATCCTACCCTGGAAAATGTCTTGCAGTTTTTGATAATTTTCACAGGACCTTTGTTGTTGGAGATGCGGATGATATTCACATATTCTCATATTACCCACCCATACTTCATGGTACAAAACAGGCCATGGTCTAACGCATGTCAAGCAATACAAAAGATATAATGACATGCAGAATTTTTTGCTACCGAAGGAACTCATACCTTCATGCATCCTATCTGCAATTAATTTTGCCCAGTCAATATATCTCTTCTCACCAAAAATAACTTCTATGAATAAATACATCCAATCTTCCCAATAAAAGGCAATCTGATTTCCTCTCACTCTATGTAACAGAATGATTATTTCCCTGACTTCTTTAATCAGTTGTTCCCGAGTCAATGGACTTGGGAGTCGGGAGCCTCCTCTTTGAAACTTTAACAGCCAATTCCTTGCAATAACATTCCTATATAATGATTTATTTTCCTGAGAAAATCCTTTGTGACTTACACACCGTCCAATCCTCATATTGCTCCTTCTCACGTATTTTCATAACGGCAGCAACAACCTCTCGACTAACCCTAAGGAAAACTCCCCCATCTGTGCTTCTTACACATCTCTCAACAGGATCATACATGTTCATGCATTTGAGAACCAGTTCAGGGCATGACACCAGTGAAGGGAAAGTTGTTGCTTCCACTAACCCACTATCCAGAATCCTCTACATTAAGGGAGAACCGGTGGAATTTCTTGTCCTTTCATGGAATTCATCTAGGTCTATTGATGACAGAAAAGTGTCTCATAATTCTGGCAAGATACAAACTAACCAAGACGTTTGGTCTATCTTGGGCAATTTAGGTCTCATTTTTAATTTACCAATAGAAAGAAAAACACAGCAAGGAAGATGAACTGAACCAACTGAACAACCAAGCAAAGCTTCGAACTGAACCAACTGAACAACCAAGAAAAGATTTGAATGTAAGAAATTACAGGTATGAGAAGAATATTTTGAACTCACCTTTCATGTAGAGCTCGAAAATCCGAAGAGACAAGAACAGAAAATACTGCATGTGCAAATCCCTTACTTAACAAATTAGGCAAATGAAGAAGGCAAGTACTTCATTCTTTTTAAAATAAATCTAATCTTGAAACAGGCTTAACAATCGGACACATGATTTGGTGTAATCATAACTGCATGCTTATATGTGCCAAATTATTCCGAAAAGACTTCATTCTCACAAATCATTTATTACAAGTCTTTTCCCACCAATCCTTCCCTGAAATAATTATTCTCAAGTACAGCTCTTCATCACGAAACATTCCTTGAAGTTCAGTTTTTAAATCCGGAATATTCCCTCCATGCGGATGCTTCATCATTTTCATGTCCTCAACTTTTATGTCTAAAGTTAATCAATCCTTGAACTTTTAACTTTGAACTCTCTAAAAAGTATTTCAAATTCAAACGAACAGTACAAGGACAAAGCAGAACAAAGACAACACAAGGGTTGCGGCTTACATGTTACAAAGATAGGACTTTAACAAGACTTGACTTTCCCAACTTTGAACTTGAACTTTGAACTTTGAAAAAGGTTCAAGAGTTCAAGTTCAATAACAATTGACGCAAAGACTATTAAGTTTTAAACTAGAACAAAGTCGCGATACAACATGCTTCGCTTGAACCTAAACTTTGAACTTTGAAAAAGCTTCAAGGGAGAAGTTCAGTTCAATATGGAATCTAACAAGACCAAACTCGAGAATTACACAAACCCGAACTAAAAAAATACTATTTATTTAAATAATTTGAACACAAAATGCATAAGGAAAATAAGGAGGGTAACAATACCGACGAATGATGTAATTCAGAATGAAGGAAGCTATCTGTTTGTCAGTCACTGTAGTCAATGGAACTGCCTCAATCCACTTGGTGAAGTATTCAATGGTCATGATGATTAACTTGTGTTCATTTTATGAGGAAGGATGAATCTTTCCCACTAGGTTGAGTCCCCATTGACAGAAAGGCCAAGATGTAGTGAGTGGTTGCAACTCTTGTGTTGGTGCATGTATGAGGTTACCATAAATTTGACACTTAGGGAATTTCCTAGCAAACTGATAGGACTCATTTTCCATTATCGACCAATAATATCTCATCCTTAGTAGTTTCTTGGCAAGAGTAGGACCACTTAAATGCGTACCACAAATACCTTTGTGAAGCTCATGTAAGGAAGACTCAGATTCGATACGATCGAGGCATCGAAGAAGAGTACCATCAAGACCTTGGTGATAAAGTGTATAAGTGCTTAAGGTATAGCGGGCTACTTGTTGGATAAAGATTTGTTTTTTGTTACAAGATAGGTCCGGTGGGAGCGTATTGTCTTTGAGGTAGGCATAGATCTTCCCGTATAAGGGGGAATCATAATCGTTTAGGGAAAAGATGACTTGGGATTTCGAATTGTCATAGGTCGGGGAAAAAAATTGCTCCCCCAGGAATTCATAGTGATTTTGTTTATCTAGAATTTGTAGAATCGAGGTGATAGTAGCCATTGCGTCAGCAGCTCTATTGTTTATCCTTGGAATCTTCTCAAATGTGATGTGTACAAAGTATTTCTTAAAATCATCCACCATGCCTTTGTACGGCATCAGCTTATCATATTTCATTTGATAGTCATCATTGATCTGATTGATAACTAATTGAGAGTCCTCATAGACTTTCAATTCTATGATTTTCCATTCCATGGCTACTTTGATACCTATCACTAGAGCTTCATACTCAGTGATATTATTGGTGCATGAGAACATCAATTTGTAGGATTGTGGAATTGTGTGTCCTTCTCGAGTGACAAATAAGATGTCGACACCTAATCCATGATGTGTATAAGATCCATCAAAGTATAGGGTCCATTGCTTTGGTGCAATAGTGAACACATCTGTATCTAGGAATTCCACCTATAGTGGGTGTTTGTCGGGTAGAGGTTCTTCTACCAATTGATTTGCTATTGCTTGTCCTTTCTGTTCTATATACTGAATGTCAAACTCGCTTAGGATCATGACCCATTTTGCTAACCTCCCTGTGAGAGCGGCTTTGCTGAGTAGATATTTTAGTGGGTCGATCCTTTCCACTAGCTTGATAGTATGAGCTAACATATAGTGTCACAATTTTTGGGGAGCGAACACTACAACTAAGCAATCTTTTTCGATGAAAGTATAATTGAGTTCATAGTCATTCAGTATCCTGCTAATGTAATAGATGACTATTTCCTTTCCTGTTGATTCCTCTTGTGCTAGTAATGCCCCCAATGACACTTTTGTTGTTGATATGTAGAGGATGAGTGGTTTTCCCGCTATTGGTGGTACTAAAATAGGTGGATTCATGAGATATTGCTTCAGCTGATGGAATGATTCTATATACTTGTCCTCTCATCTGAAAGGTACATTTTTATGAAGTAGATGGTTGAATGGGAGACATTTGTCTGCTAATTGAGCGATGAACCTTTTGATAGATTGTAGCCAGCCTTGAAGAGATCATAGCTAGCTAATGTTCCTTAGAGGTGGCATTTCCATGATAGCTTCAACCTTTGTGGAATCCACCTCGATGCCTTTTTTATGATACAATGTAGCCCAATATTTTTCTAGATGTGACCCTGAAAACACACTTTTTAGGATTCAATCTGACATTGAATTTCTCTAGTCGTTGAAAGATTTTATCCAAGATGTCCAGGTGTTATGCTCTTGTGAATGATTTGGCTAGCAATTCATCCACATGATATTCCATAAAAGTATGCATCATGTCATTGAAGATAGTTGCCATCGCTCTTTGCTAAGTTACACCAACATTTTTCAAGCTAAAAGGCATGACGTTCCAGTAGTATGTACCCCATGGACATATGAACATAATTTTATCCCGATCTTCTGGAGCTATCTTGATTTGGTTGTAGCCTAAAAAACCATCCATGAGGGATAGCATTGTGTGCCCTACCATTAGATCAACAATGGTCTCGATGCTCGGTAAAAGAAAGTCATCCTTTAGATAAGCCTTGTTGAGATCCCTGAAGTCTGTGCAAATCTTGATGCTTTTATCTGGTTTAGAGACTGGCACAATGTTAGAAATCCATTTGGCATAGTCCATAGGTCGGATGAATCCTACATCTAGTAACGTCTTCATCTCTGCTTTGACCAATATGGCGACATGTGGGTTCATCTTCCTTAGTTTTTTTTTGAGAGGTTTAGCTCCAGGAGCGATGGACAAGTGATGCATGATGAGATTTAGATCTATCCCTGGCATGTTTTCATAAGACCAAGCAAAGTTGATTGCCTTCTCCTTGAAGAATTTCACAAAGTCAGTTTTTTCTTTTTCCATTAGTGATTCCACCAGATGTATGGTTCTTGTTGTTGCTTCAGTGTTGATATTTATTGATTGAGCTGGCTCAATCAAGATGGGTGATCTCTCCAAGTAATGTTCAGGAAGAGTGTCAAGTCTATCATCTTCATGTGCCTCAAAGAGGTTTTCACCATCAAATACGTCCTTTGTTTTTACTTTTTTGTGATCTAATACTGCCATTAGATGGTTTTCACCATTAGATAAAAATTTTATTTTGTTCATTTTGCGCCTGAGAGACTTGGCACTCCCTTGATTGCAGATGTCATTATGTGGTTTGCTGGTGGAGCATGTTTCCAGGTTGACTGAGCAAAGGTATTGAACAATGGCCGCATCGTATTAGAATATTAGTATATCATTATGCTCAGGTTCTTCCTAGTATATAAGGTTAGGATATATGAGAGTTAGGGATTCATTTTGCGGGTTAAGATCGGCCACTGTAAGATTCATGATAGAGATATTGTCATATTTATCAGTATAATGGGTGAGTTCTATAACAGTCTCAAGGTTTTTAATAGTACTCTCATCGATATTGCCTCTTCGTATTGAAGTTCCTCATTCTCACTAGTCTCATAGATATGTTGTGGTCTGAATTCCAACAATCTAGATCTTGAGCCTTGTCCCTCATAAGGAATGGGTGTGTATGCGTGGATTGTATCCACCTCAATATCCTCAGTAATATTAGAACAAGTATCCCATTCATACTCATTGGAATTTGTTTCAAAATCACTATCCAAGTTTACCCCACTGAATCGGATAGGAATATTGTATGGTGAAAAGAGCTCACTGATAAATGATACAAGTTGGGTGGCTTGTGTTGATTCAAGATATGTGCTTGTTTGTACTCTTTGTATTTTCTCATACACAGTTTCCCTTCTTTGAGTACTAATCTCCTCAGGTTGTGGCTCAAATTCAGCTTGATCAGATGCTTGTACATGATGTACTTTTTTATAAGAAGCCTCCTCTCTTTGGATAGCGAGTTCTTCTTGTCTCTTCTCATTTTCTTTATGATCTTGTTCTTTCTGGTCTTTTGGGTTGCTTGGTGTAGTACCAGGTTGAATATATTGGCCATACCCAAGTCTTGGTTTGTCTTTTGCAAGTTGTGAATGGGGTTGTATGGGTTGTAGGATTCCCTCTTGACACTTGCCAATAGGTCCTTTTCCTTTGTATCCCATGTGTTGCATGATTCTGAACCCATTCCATATTGTTATGTGGGAACGACCACTTCTACAGCAGAAGCTCTTATTTCTTCCTCATCTTTGTATAGCTAGCTAAGGATGTCCTTGTCTTCTGATTCTTCAACCAATGTGCTAATTTGGATAAATTTACCATCAAACTTCTTGATGGTTTGTGTTGCTTGGTGTCTTTATGTGTAAGGTTGTCTATGAGATTTTGGCGAGGTTAGCAATTTTGATAGACATAGGGGTTCAAAAGAGTATTCCCCCATACCTTGGTCCTTATCTTAATCTTTTGTTCAAAGTCTATGGACAATGACTTGAGTTTTTCTTGATTGTTGGATGATGAGGAAGCTTGGGCCTCCCTGATGTGTGAAACTAGAAAATCTTGTGTTGCCCCATAGCATTGCAGTACTGAAAGGGTTTAGTGTCTGTTGATGTTGAAATCTCTTGTCCGTTGTAGGGGAATTTGAGACATTGATGGTACGTGGAAGGTACTGCTTGCACTTCATGGATCCAAGGATGACCCAAGAGTATATTGTATGTCAAGTTTTTACTCTTTGTATTTTCTCATACACAGTTTCCCTTCTTTGAGTACTAATCTCCTCATGTTGTGGCTCAAATTCAGCTTGATCAGATGCTTGTACATGATGTACTTTTTTATAAGAAGCCTCCTCTCTTTGGATAGCGAGTTCTTCTTGTCTCTTCTCATTTTCTTTATGATCGTGTTCTTTCTGGTCTTTTGGGTTGCTTGGTGTAGTACCAGGTTGAATATATTGGCCATACCCAAGTCCTGGTTTGTCTTTTGCAAGTTGTGAATGGGGTTGTATGGGTTGTAGGATTCCCTCTTGACACTTGCCAATAGGTCCTTTTCCTTTGTATCCCATGTGTTGCATGATTCTGAACCCATTCCATATTGTTATGTGGGAACGACCACTTCTATAGCAGAAGCTCTTATTTCTTCCTCATCTTTGTATAGCTAGCTAAGGATGTCCTTGTCTTCTGATTCTTCAACCAATGTGCTAATTTGGATAAATTTACCATCAAACTTCTTGATGGTTTGTGTTGCTTGGTGTCTTTATGTGTAAGGTTGTCTGTGAGATTTTGGCGAGGTAGGCAATTTTGATAGACATAGGGGTTCAAAAGAGTATTCCCCCATACCTTGGTCCTTATCTTAATCTTTTGTTCAAAGTCTATGGACAATGACTTGAGTTTTTCTTGATTGTTGGATGATGAGGAAGCTTGGGCCTCCCTGTTGTGTGAAACTAGAAAATCTTGTGTTGCCCCATAGCATTGCAGTACTGAAAGGGTTTAGTGTCTGTTGATGTTGAAATCTCTTGTCCGTTGTAGGGGAATTTGAGACATTGATGGTATGTGGAAGGTACTGCTTGCACTTCATGGATCCAAGGATGACCCAAGAGTATATTGTATGTCAAGTATATGTCTAAGACTTGGTACATTGTGTCTCTTTGCACAGGTCCTACCTAAATGGGTAGTACCACTATTCCTTTGGATAACCTTTCTTCATCATCATAGGATTTGATAGTGATGTTCTTTTTAGGATCAATAGCTTTCTTGGAGAAACCCAATGCACGGATAAGCTTCAAGGTACATATATTGAGACCAGCTCCTCCATCTATTAGTAGTCTTTTTGCCTGATGTTTGTAGACTAGGACTTCGATATGGAGCGGGGTGTTATGTGGATGACTCAAGAAGATGTCATTCTATTCTGAAAAGGATATTTTATGTGGCACTGTCATATGTGCCACCATGGCTTGGAACAGATTGATATCCAAATTATTTGGAACTGTTGTGTCTACAAGAGCTTGCTCCAAGATATCCTTATGATTTTGTGAAAGTTTGAGCAATTCCAGTATTGATATCTGAGCGGGTGTCTATTGCAGTTGGTTGACCAAGTTATATTGAGTCTTGGGGATAGTTGTTTCTTTATATGTGTTCCCCTTCAAGACATATTTATGAGCCCTCATCACATTTACCGTTGTGTGTTCTTGTTTATCTTTGATCTTTATGATATTTAATTGATTCTATCATGTCGATATGTGATTTATAACATTTTCATATCTGTGATTGACGTGGGCTCCTTTGTTGTTGTTTGACGTTGATGCTCCTCCCTTGTCATAATTAGGAAGAGGATTTTTGAAAGCCTCATGATCACCATTGGTTTTATGACCGTCGACCGTTATGTCTCCCTTGTCTATTATATCTTGAACTAGGTTTTTCAACCTCATGCAATCATTTGTTCTATTCCCCTTGTTTCGAAGATAATCACAATAATGCGAGTCATTCCACCATGGTGGTTTGACTTGGGGTTGAAAGTTTCTTATAACTAGTAATGTGATAATCTTGTTTGCCAATAGTTCTCGAAATATAGATTCCAAGGTTTGTCCCAATGGCGTATATGTTCTTCGATACGGGGGAGGTGGACTGTTAGCGTTACCCCCTTGGTTATTGGTGTTCCCCTTATTGTTGTTGTTATTCCCTCAGTAGTTATTCTTTCCTTGGTTTTTGTTGTTGTTGTTGTTGTCGTTTCCTTGGTTGGGAGTGTGTTGATAGTTATTGGTGCCTTGATAGGCACTTCTTTGATCATTGTTGGGTGGTGTGTTGCTTGATTAATTCAGTACTGGTTGCTTAGACTTTACATCGTTGGCATCGACTATACCATCATTAACAACATTTTTGTTTCTAGTCCAAAATATGGACTTGTCTAAGTTGATGTTATTATATTGATTGCTATAGGTGTTATTGCTTGATGAACTAACAACTTCCTTACAGAATTTTAAGGTCCCCTTTTTATCGAGCTACCTCTACTTGGATACCATCCTCTATCAATTTTGTAAAAGTAGGTAGACATTGTAGTTTGAGTTGATAACTCATTGAGCATCGTTTAAATTGTCTATGAAGATTTCCATCTTTTCCTTTTCAGGTACATCTCATGGGTACCTTGAGACCATACGTCTCCATCGTTGTAAGAATACCATGAATGTTTCATTGTTCTTTTGCTTTGTATTGCATATGTCAAGCATGGTAACCTCATGTTGGATATTGTAGGAGTATTGTGTGATGAATTTATTCACCAACTCATCGAATGATCTGATGGGAGATATGAGTTTTGACAACCACTCCATTGTTTTCCCTCCCAAAATTCTTGGGAATAGCCTCATCATGTATGTATCACTATGAGCAAACTCCAAGTTCATAGTACAAAATTCCCTGACATGATCATGGGGATCACTCTTACCATTGTATTTATCATACTTTGGTATATCTGAATTTAGCGGGAAAGGTATCATGTTTATCCTCCTATCAAAAGGGTAAGGACAAATGTCCTCCAAAGAATACCTCGTCATAGACCCTTGTTGCATATCTTGCATTTTTCGTTGGAGGGCTTGAACTTGTTGCGTAATGTTAGCTAAGGGAACATTTTCTTGATTGGTCCTTTGATGATGGACCTCCCCTTGTTCATTAACATTGTCATTATTATGGGTATCATCTCAGTTGCGAGTGTTGTCTTGATCATGTGTGTCTTCTTCTCTCAAATGCTCTTGATTCTGAGTATATTATATGTGTAGGTGTAATACCCTAAAATTGGTTATCTAAACCATGGGCCCCTAATCTTGACAGCATCACCAAGGTTCTAACAAAAGGCAATTAAATCAATCTTGAGCACATTATTAATTCTTTAATCATCAAATATTGCATGGAAAATCAATTACTCAATATTAATTATATATTTATTTGATTGATTGAATCATTCCAAGAATATCATTTTTTAATCAATTATCCTATTTAATTTATTAAACATCCTAGCATATTTAATTAATTAATAAATTTTCCATTAATCATGCAAAAAAATAATTAATTTATTACAAAAGAGGAATTAATCACAAAGCAAGAGTTAATCTGAAAATAGAATAAAAGAATTGGGAGATAAATCAAACTTGAGATATTATTTCTTTTTCTAAATTGAGAACTTGAAATCAGAAAAGCAATTAAATTGAATTATTCTCTAAAATTAGAACTCCAAGCTTTTGAGAAAAAGAAGTTCAGTTGCATTGAAAAGACTCTTTTCTTGAATAAATCAAAGAATTATCTATTTTTATCACAAATGCATGGAATTAATTAAATCTTATTTCTAATGCAACTTGAACTTCTTATCTGAATGCATTTCAATTAAACTATAATTAGAATCTATGTCAAGGTTAATTGAACCTAATTTCTCAATTATTTTTCAATTAATCCTAAATTGAGCTTTTTTGTAATTCTCTATAAATTCAACCTTCAACTCTCATTCAAAACACCCCAGAGATTTTTGAGAACACACTTGGAGATTATTATTACGCTTATTTTACTCTGGAGTCATTGAATATATTGTGTTTTTCTATATTATTTGCATCCATTTTTAGTTTTATCCATGTTGCTTGAATCCATATTGCTTGAATTCGTTATTGCTTGAATTATTCATCCATCTTGCATCCATTTTATCTTAATATCATGCTCATATAGATTAAATCATTCATCTTGGTGTAGTCTAGTCATTGGTATTGCTTATAAAAATATGAGAGCAATCTTATACTCGCATCTTTTAGAAGGCAATTGGTCGATTTGTTATGGTTTTATTATTCATGCTTATATCTATCTAACCATACATGTAATGACTTAATTGAAGTGTTGTGTCATGCAGATACAGATTCTTATTTCACTTTTTCATGCACACATTTCTGGCACCCACCGTGGGGCCAAAGACTACATTTTTCGGCCTCCAAGACTGACTTCTTTATTTTTGTTATTTTTCAGATTTTTGACTTTTCGTATTTTCAGTCGTACAGCCTCTGCATCATATCATACGACATTTCTCACAAGCCAAAATGACAAACTGCAGGTGTTGTACGAACTGGAATCCTATATCGTACAAATTGGAATCCTGTATCATATGAGCTTAAATATTGTTGTACGATTCTGTAATTTTCCTGGTTAAAAAGACAAAAAAAAGCAAATTTCATTATTCTTATTTTCTGGTCAAATTGATTATACTGACGACTGACCCTGGTTGTTTATCTTTCTATCTTAGAATTTTTCACAGCCTAATCAGTTTTTACAGAACACTTGTCGAAGAATATGTTTGTCGCACAAAGACAATATGACGACTGATTTGTTGTCTTTGTAGGTTGCCTAAGAAGAATCGACCAAACATCGTGTATTCTTTCAATTCATTTTTAGGCACCTAAATTGCTATCTGGTTAAAGAACAAATCTGTATTTCATGTTTTGAGTAAATTCTGAGAGGTAGGAGAGTATGCTCTTGTCTTTTTTTAGACAATCAGAAATCCAGACCCTTAAGGCATTTTCTTTGTTTGAGATTTGTACATATTTAGCAGGCATGCCCTCCCAAGGAGCTTAAAAACTCTTAAAGTTGTTATGATCGGTGTGAGGGGAACGACCTAAGTGGGAACAACTGAATGCCAAGTACTCCAACCCACTATAAAATAAACGTGATTTGATAAAAATCAAGTCAACGGCAGTGCTCGGGAATAGCTCTCCTTCGTACCTTCGAGTATATTAAACCTTGGTTTTCAAGGCTGGGAGACCTCTTAATTTATTTTATACCTCGACGCGCCCAACGGATCCCTTACTAGATCCAATTAAAATTAGAAGCTACCTAGTTCACCTCCGAAAGGGGGATAATCTTTGTACAAGAGAGATAGTAACTCTCCCAAGATACTTGTCATTTTGTGCCCCCATTAGTGTTTGGAGTCGGATAATACGGTATTGAGAATCCATTGCATGAGACTCAGCGGTCGTATTCTGATTAACTATTGGGTGTGTACCTGAGTATACAAGCAAAGGTTTTCTTCTCTCACCAAATTTTGTAGGGCTTGCATGTTGTGATTGGAGTTACTATTCATACTATGTGTTTTCTATGTTTTCATCCCTCAAACTAAAACTGGAATACCAAAATTGGAAAAAACAAGAAACAACTCAGTGATCAAAAACTTTGTCTATGTCAGAACTAGTCCATCCTAAAGTCAAAATTTTGTCCAAAACTAGTCTATCCTAGTCAAAACTCAATCCATCTCAGAATTGGTCATACTCAGTTGTCATACTCAGCTATTGAAAAACTCGGAATTTTTGTCTCTGTCCTAAGAACAGTCATACGAATCTGATAATTTATCTTCCTGCTTCATATCCTGTGTCATACGAGTCTGATTATTTGTCGTCTGAGCTCAATCCTCTGTCATACAAATCCTAATACTCTATCGTATAAAGCTAAATCATGTGTCATACGATATAGAATTGCACTAAATCTTTTGTCGTCTTAGACATACCCATCTGTCATAGGGTACTAGGCAGCAACTCGTATGAAACAAAACTGTTGTCATCCTGAAGCTATTAAATTGTCGTTCGCCTCAATAAAACCTATTGTATGAATCTTTGATTTTGTCAGTACATAGTAGTCAAACTTGCCTAAAATAGTTTACAGCGAACATAATACTAGTTATCATCATCCTAAGCATAAACAGATCAAGACAGTGTACCTCTGCCATTTATATTACACGATTTGGTCAATCATCTTTCAGCTAGTTCAATCAACTACTTATCAAACCTAAGTCACTTAGATAGCGTCTTATACAGGATAGATCGTTCCTGAAACTAGATTGAATCTTAATCACTACTCTCGAATCAACTTAGATAAATGTTTTATACAAGATAGATCTTTCATGAAACCAGACTAAATCTTAGTTACTTCTCTCAAACAATACATTAACCGAACAACTAGCTCTGAAATTGATCTTGACCTCTGCATCACAAATAGCTTTAGGTCACACTAATCCCTAAAAATGCCTGTTCAAACTAGTTCTCGTAAGAAAGAAGCCAAAGGAAAAGGACAACCCTTCACATATCAAGATAACCCATACTAAATGAAAGACCCGCTCACTGACAAACCTTTGTCATCAGGGGTACCAGTTTTTGATGAACCTGAATCTCCAACTATACATGAGACGAAATACAATGAAAAAGACAACTTTAGTATTCACAAAACCAATAATGATTCCTCATCAAGTGAAGCTGAAGAAGACACTGAACCTCCAGAAAAAGATATTCATGAGTGTCAAAAGGATAAAGACTTCTGAATAATGATGAAAGTTATCCTGAATCGAGAAAAGGAAGACTATTTCTTAGAACTAGCAAAACAAGGTGTCAAACTTCCTACTAGATATGATGTTCAGACACTCATTGCTAAAAAGGTAGAATCACCTATATTCATGGTACACAAACAATTACAATCCTTACAGACTGAGATCACAGAACTGAAGAATAAGGATAAGTCCCCAAAACAATATTCTCTGGAGACAATATGCCCCTTTCCATTTGACAAGAATCTATACATGCCTCCATTTCCTTCACGAGTTGAGATCCCAAAATTTGACAAATATGATGGTACCTCAGATCCTCAAGATCATGTCAAGGAATTTTGTGTTGCCTGTATGGAGTTCATGCATGATCAAACGTATCTCATGCGCCTTTTTCCAAGGAGTTTGGGAGGACAAGCTATGGAATGGTTCTCAAGTCTACCCAAAGGAATAAAAATGTTTGAAGAACTAATCCAACTATTTTTACAAAAATACTCATACAACATTCGACATCCCGTGACTATGATCGAGCTTTGCAATACTAAACAGAAAATAGGGGAGCCTTTTCTTACTTTCCTCCAACGTTGGAGAAAGATGTTCTCTAGGTATTCACGACCTATCCCACATTCTGAGAAAATAGATATATTTGTCAACAACTTGGTCCCAGAATTAAAATATACTATACAAATGCAAGTGCATCCATAATTTAACAAAATGGTAGATAATGCTATTCAAATGGAAGATGTGCTCATAAATAAGGGGGATATCTCACCTTGGAAAGAAACGCAACCACGATCTAGCTCTAAAGAAAAGAACAAGTATTGGAAATTTGGCAAAGACAAAAACAAGAACGTTGTTAATGATGGAGTAGTAGACACTGTTAAAACCAACTCAAAGCCCACGATATTCAACATGGCTAGTGGCACACAAGCGCTCAAAGTTGTTGAAGTTGTAGAAAAAGATCCTCCAAAGAAAACAAAAGAGTGGTTCAAAGAGAAACCTTGGCTTTCCAAACCTAAGCGTGATTTCACTCCTCTTGAAGAATCATATGAATTCGCTTTCAAAACTCTGTTGGCAAACAATCTGACAACATTACCAGATAATTCCAGGCCATATGATCTGGAAGTCAAACCAAAATGGTGGAGAGAAAATGAATCTTGCGACTACCATCGAAATAAAGGTCATAACACAAACAACTGCATGAAGCTCAAACATGAGATTCAAGATCTCATAGACGCTGGTAAAATTGTTGTCGAAAATCACCCAACCAATGCTGATCACAAAGCATTTAAGGACCTTTTACCTGTTTATGAACAAGGTGCTTCCTCAAAGACCAAAGGAGGTGCCAAAGTAAATTATACTTATACCAGCAATGACAACATCATTAACATGATTGAGCCTTCCCAATTTGAATATTGCAATTTGATTATAGTCCAAGATAAACCAAATGAATCACAATATGCAAGAGCTCTAACTCGTTCTCAAAAGAAAGTCACTCTCCAAGGAGCTAGTTCTTCCAACCCAGCTCAAGAAACATCAAACCTACCAGCCCCGTCAAACAAACAAAAAGAATCAACCTTGGATAAATTTAAAAGGCTAACTTCAACATCATCCATTGGATATAGCATTGTTGAACAATTGAAAAGGACAAATGCTCAAATCTCAATCTTTGAATTGCTAAAAATATCTTATGCTCACAAAGAGATCCTGGATAAAGTGTTGCTCGCCACTAATGTTCCAAAAGATTTAGATATTGATCGGTTTCAATCTATGGTGGGTCATCTAACTTCACCTCACTATCTAACCTTCTCTAAAGAAAATGACAACTCGCTAAATCATCCACATAACCAGCCATTGCATATTGAAGCCATGATTCATAAACATAGAGTTAAACGTGTTTTGATAGATGGAGGTGTGGGGTTGAATATTTGTACTTACAATCTGCTTACACAACTAGGATTTTCTGAAAATGTCATTGATCCCACCAAGAAAATAACAATTAAAGCATATGATGAAGAAGAAAGGACCTCTAAAGGTCTGGCATCATTACCCATCAGGGTGGGACCTGTAGAAAGAGATGTCTTTTTCTAGGTACTTGATCTTCCTTTGTCCTACAATATCTTACTGGACATGTCATGGATTCATGAAATGAAGGCAATTCCATCAACTTACCATCAATGCTTAAAATTTCCTTGTAATGGAACAGAAGTCAGTATTCCTGCAGATACAAATTTCCACTATAATGCATTAACAAAAGGTGTTGATACTTTTGTGCCTCATAATAGGGAAGCCTCTACAAATGAAAGTCCAAAAGCTCTGATGAAAGACTTAAAAAAGAAATTGAAGATTACAAATACCAACATGGATGGCTACAAGATAGAACCGGTACTCTCATTAGTTTCTCTCCCTCCATCACCAAAACAGTTGGGCAAACCATCAAAGGCTATGAGAACACAAACTTCAACTCTGAATATCATATATGATGGTCTTTTTGTATAGTCTTCTACTTCCCTGGCAAATGAAATAGAAGAGGATGTTGTTCTTAACTGGATTTTTAAGGAAGATAATCAGAACAAGTACGACATTGTGAGATTTCCCCAACCCAATATGGTCTTGGCTATAAAATGATTCAATGCATGGGATATTCAGGTATTGGTCCTCTGGGCAAACATCAAGAGGGTATCATTGAACTGATTCAGCTGCAAGAAAAGTCCATAAATGATAAAGCTGGACTAGGATATAATCCAGGAAAAACACCAGACCAAAAACATGCTTCTAAGACAAAGTGAAAGAAAAAGACACTACCTTTAACATTACAGGAAGTAAATACTCAACAACTTCAAGACAACTATGAAACAGAACAAGAGGAACTAGCAATCAAGCGAGAAGAGACAGACAGTGCTCAAGTTCCGAAGGTATCAGCTACAATACTACAAGAAGTAGAAGTCTCGGAAGATATAAAAGAGGAAGTAGAAAGAATCGGGGAATTGTTTACACTGCTGAAAAATTCCACTTACATACATTAGTAGGCAACAAGTAGAAGATTCAGACACTAACTCAAATGAGTATGAATGGGGTCCAGATCACCTCTCAGATACATCCACTACAGAAACTCCAGAAGAGTCTACTGGTATCACAGATGATACTCAAGAGTTGATGTGCATAAAACTAGGAAAAGAAATACAGGCAATTAGACAAAAGAGACAAGCAAACTATGAACAAGAACTAAAGGAAGGAAGAATACCAGAAATCTTTTCCTCTATGTACCCCTATACTAGACAGAACAAATCAGGTATAGCACTATATCAGAAAAATTGGAAGCAACAGAAGCAGAACCAATCATCTGTACACAAGAAGCTGAATGGAGTAGACAATAGGAACTCGTAGAAACATCAAGATCCTGTCAACAAGTGTGTCAAATACAAATGATAAATGAACCAAATCTTGAAGGAACTTACAGCATTAAAGATGTTGGTGTTGATACCATACATATACTCACTAAATCACTTAAAGAAGACTTGGAAACTTCATCCAATGACTCTGATGACTCTAACAAGAGTCCTATTCATGACAATATCTACTCAGCATCAAATTTTGAATCATCTAATGTAAATAATGAAAATTAGTCTACTAATCTTATTATTGTCGAACCACGATATGACGTCCAGTATAGCATAGAGAATGATGCTACAAGTTTGTCTATTGGATTAGGTCAACTAAATATTAACGTGCACTTTAATAATCATATTCTGACTCTTCCTGGTCTTGAGACATTTATGCAAGGTATCCTTCTAGAACTCGAATTTTTGATCCACGGTTGTGATGACAATACCGTCAACACCCTTGAACCTGTCCAACATCTATCCCTACTACATCCAGAACTAATTGATTGTACTTTACAAAACCAGCCCATGAATATACCTACTTTTGCCAATGACTATACGTTAGTCAATTATCTCAATGAAGTTGAACCTATGGACTCTTCCACCAGTGAACAGAGTGAACACATGACTGAAATAGATAACAAGTATCTTAGTCGCAAAAATAAGAAAAATAAAAATAAAAGATCTGATGGCGAAAACCACATTGCGGCGGTGTCAGAATCTAAAAAAGAAAAAATAAAGGACGTACCTAAGGGTGAAAACCTCTCTGAGGCGCCTGAAGGTGAGATACTTGATATACTATCAAGTCATTTTTAGGAAAGGCCTTCTATATTGATCGAGCCAACTTAGCTAGTGAACATTGGGAGTTAAGAGACACCACACATCATTCATGTAGCTCAATCACTATCAGCAGAAGAACTGAAAGATTTCACTCATCTATTTTCAGAAAAGAAGATCAATTTTGCATGGACATACTTTGATATGCCAGGCCTAGATCCTGATCTTATCATGCACCATATTTATATCACACCGGGAGTTAAACCAATCAAGCAAAAACTTCGTAAGATGCACCCTCATGTGGCACTTCTAGTCAAGGTTGAGCTAGAAAAACTGCTAAAAGTTGGATTCATCATAGCCATAGATTATGTCGAATGGATTTCAAACATAGTACATGTCTCAAAGGCAGACAAAACTATCAGAGTTTGCACTGACTTCAGATATATCAACAAAGCTTGTCTAAAGGATGGCTTTCCATTACCAAACATTGACATGATAGTTGACATGACTGTTGGGTATGAGATGTACTCACTAATGGATGGATTCTTCATATATAATCAGATCAAAATAGCTCTTGGAGATCAAGAAAATACAGCCTTCACCTGTGCATGGGGAACCTTTTGCTGGAATGTCATGCCTTTTGGGCTAAAGAACGCAGGAGCAACCTACCAAAGAGCAATAACTACTATCTTTCATGACATGATGCATAAGAATATGGAAGATTATGTTGATGACACCTTAGTGAAGACTATGAAGAGATCCACGCATATGCAAGAGTTAGGCCCTATACTAGATAGAATGGAAAAATTCAAACTCCGGTTCAATCCAAAAAAGTGTGCATTCGGAGTGACATCTAGAAAATTACTTGGCTACATCATTTCAAAGAAGGGAATCGAGGTTGATCTTGAGAAAGTCCAAGCTATAATGGAAATGTCGCCTCTGAAGAACATTAGTCAAATGAGAAGTTTACAGGGACGTCTCCAAACAATCAGACGCTTCATTTCTCAGCTGGCAGACAAAGCTCAACCTTTCACAAAAGTATTGAGGGAAGGAGTAATATACAATTAGGATCGAGAATGTGAACAACACCTTCAGCAGATCAAAGAGTACATGTCGAATCTGTTGAAATGTGGCGACTGATCAGCAAAGTACTGTACACTCAGTACGTATCCTCGCTGGGGTCCGGGGCCGAACCGGGCCCAGGGCAGGGGTTCGGGGGTGGCATCCCCCGAGAAAAGCGGGGGTTCGGGGGTAGGAGCCCTCGAGAAAAAAAAAATTGTCGTTTTTCGTTGATGAAAACCGACATTGTAATAAAACCCTAAAAAGGCCGACTTTGTTTGTTTCCCTAAAAACGCATGTTATAAGCAGCTGGGATGCTTAAGGCATTGTAAGGTTGATGTACTATTTTTGCTGGATAATAAGAAAGATTGGACGACTGTGTATGGTGGATGTAACCCATTCTGGGTGAACCACGTTAAATCTCTATGTTATCTGTGTCTTGTTTTATTTCTTTATCTTTTGTATTTAAATCTGCATATAATTGTTAGTTCATATTTGCTTCGGATCTGCTTGAAACCCTAACACAATCCACCAATACTAATGCCACCAATTCAGGGAAAACCATTGATCTTATACATATCAGCCACTGATTCATCATTGGGGGCACTTCTGGCACAATGGGATGAAAATAAAAAAGAGAGATATATATATTACATCAGCAAAACATTGGTGTCTTATGAAAAGAAATACACTATAATAGAAAAAGCATGCTTGGCATTAGTCTTTGCATCACAAAAATTGAGACACTACATGTTGGCACATTTCATCAAGCTAGTAGCTAAGATTGATCCGCTCAAGTATCTTCTCAACAAAGCAACACTCACAGGAAGATTGGCAAAATGGGTCATGGTCCTTACGAAGTTTGATATTGAATATGTGGAACGCAA
Organism: Cryptomeria japonica; assembly: GCF_030272615.1. Classification (NCBI taxonomy): domain Eukaryota; kingdom Viridiplantae; phylum Streptophyta; class Pinopsida; order Cupressales; family Cupressaceae; genus Cryptomeria; species Cryptomeria japonica. The sequence continues at coordinate 320,388,327 of NC_081409.1, read as the reverse complement.
AGCCATAAAAGGACAAGTAATTGCAGATCAACTTGTTGAAGCTCCACTTGAAGACACTCAACCGCTGCATATAGAGTTTCCAGATGAATCAATAATGCACCTTACTCAACAATCTTGGAAGATGTTCTTCGATGGGTCTTTTACTCAAAATGGTTTTGGTGCTGGAATACTATTTATTACTCCTCAGAAGTATTCAATCCCAAAGTCTTATAAGATTCTTTTCCCTTGCACAAACAACATTGCAAAATATGAAGCTTTAGTAAATAGGATAAAGCTAGCTATCGAATGGAAGGTTGCAGAATTACACATCTATGGAGATTCTTAGTTGATCATCAATCAAATCAATGATACATATCAGAATTGAGATGAGAAATTGATGCCTTACAAGAGAATGGTTGATGATCTTAAGAAATATTTTTCTTTTGTATCATTTCAATAGATTCTCAGATCTACAAACAGAGCAGCAAATGCTATGGCCACCTTGGCGTCTATACCTGAGTTACAAGAATCCAATTTTCGCTTTGAATTCCTACTGGAAGAGTTACATTACCCGGCCTATGATTCTCCTAAGACCCAAATAGTCAATTTTATTATTGGACATGACTCATCCCGATACAACCACATTTACTCTTATTTACGAGACCAGATTATACCTGAAAATATTACCCGTAATGAGAAAAAGAACCTAACCCGAAATGCTTCGCGGTATGTTATCATTGCTAACGATCTATTTAGATGAGGTTTGGATTGTACATTGCTTAGGTGTCTAGAAACTGAAGAGTCTAAACATGCATTATTGGAAGTCCATGAAGGTATTTGTGGATCTCATTCAAATGGTCTTACTTTAGCTCAGAAACTACTACGGGTTGGCTACTATTGGCCAGACATGGAGAAAGATGCTATTAAATTTTCTAAGACTTGTGAGAAATGTCAGCTACATGGGAACCTCATACATGCTCCAACAAGAGATCTCATACCCTTCATTACACATTGGCCTTTTCAACAATGGGCCTTTGATCTCATTGGTCAAATATATTCAGCATTATCTAATGGACATAAATTTATCATAACTGCCACTGAGTATTTCACCAAGTGGGTAGAAACAATTCCACTCATCAAAGAAACTGGTAAACAAGTAGCTATGTTTATCCTAAACTATATCATCTGCAGGTATGGGATACCTTCCTCCATCGTGACTAATAATGGAGGACGGTTCAAGAATAAAGACCTGGACAAGCTCTATGAGAAATTCAAAATTAAACAACACTGGTCATCAGTATATTACCCTCAAGGTAATGGACAAGTCGAGGCATCCAACAAAAACCTACTGATTATCTTACATAGAACAGTGAACAAGTCTGGGAAGGATTGGCATCTGCAGCTCAATCTTGCATTATGGGCTTACAGAACAAGTATCAAGACACCTACTAGGGCTACACCTTTCTCTTTGGTGTATGGGTCTAAAGTAGTATTACTTATTGAAGTAGAAATACCATCTCTAAGAGTTTCTTTGCAAGATTGATGAAGACTATAGGATATCTAGATTGCAAGAACTCGAATTGATGGATGAACGTCAACAAGTGGCATTTGATCATCTCGGAGTGTATCAAAAGAGAATGTCCAGAGGATATAACAAGAAGGTTCGACAAAGAGAATTTCAGGTTGGTGACCTAGTTCTGAGATAAAATCCTAAAAATCAATAGTTTCGAGACAACAAAGGGAAGTTTGAACCCAACTGGATGGGTCCCTACATCGTCACTGTAGTATTTGGCTCTGGTGCCTATCAGCTCTCAACATCGGAAGGAGAAAAGCTCCGTGAACTAATTAACACCATCCATTTGAAGAAATTCTTCACTTAGCATTCTCTACTCCAGTAACCTGTATAGCTAAAAAGTCCTGAAAAAGAAAAAAGAGAGAGAGAGAGAGAGAGAGAGAGAGAATGCCTTGGTGAAAACCTGGTAAAATGGCACCTTGGTAAAAAAAAAAAGAATCTCTACCAAGCTGGTGAAAACCTGGTAAACAGGCGCCTCTTGTACTCAACGCTCCATCTATCAACGCAACATTTGCATTTCCCGCTTTCATGTATCTTTATTATCGCTTGTACACATTTCAGTCACATTTGTGACATCCTGGTTCATTGGAACCCTCATGGCTTGAAACTGGTCAATGTCCTATTTTTGGGTTAATCGACAGAGCACACTACATGTCCTAAGCAATATCAACCAAGTCATCTTTCTGTCAATGAAACCTGGTCGTCCACTCTGAGTCAATCACTTGTCTCCTAACTATCGAAGAGTTTTATCACTGAGTACACAAGCAAAACAACATTACGCAAAACAATCACTAAACAGTTTGAGCTATGAATGAAAATTTTCTTTGTATGTTGTCTTTTATATTGATTTTCGATTATTATCCCTCTGAGTAACTCAAGGAAGTCTATCTTGACTAAGAGAAGCAAGGATTGGGTGCATAATATTTTCTTTGTTTTTTGCTGGTAGGAATGATCCCAATTATCTAGAAACATCTAATCAGTTGGATGTCTGTGATAAGAGCCTTCAAATCAAGGTGAAATCGTCACACATACGTCGACTCCACTTATTTGAATGCTACAGGGTGGTCCATGTCATTTCTTTGTCTGTTTTGAGGGAATTTCTTTATCATTCAATTCGAGTCCCTATGAAATCTGTCCAAGGATATGAACAAAAAAAGGGGTCATTGCGGACAAGATAATTAAAATTGCACATTAAAAAGAAAGGAACTCTAATCTGCCTATTATGTTCGTTATGCTCGGTGATGAAACTTAAGCATTTTAAATCTAGTGACTAGGTTTAGGTTGCATCTCATTTTGCATTTCATTCTGTATTTTGTGAATTTAGAGTGATTTTGGTATAATAATGATATCTTTATCTTCTGAATGAGAATTGGAAGCATCATCATTTCTTAGCTAAGTGTTCTCTTTTTCATCATTTCTCCAATCGAGTACTTGTGTATTGAGATGTTAGTTGCATACATAAGCATCTTATATAGATTCATACATTTCATTATCACTCATTTGCATTCATCTTATTGCATAAAAAGAAAGAGAAATATATATTTGCTTTGCTCGTTACTCATTTTTATCATTTATTTGCATATGAAAAGAAACAAAAATAGGCATTCATATTCATTTGCATTACATACATCCATATTGAAAAGATATGCATACATATAAAATAAAGCATATATAAAGCATCTCATAATCGAATCAACACAAGTACAATGAAGTCAAATCAGATCTCGTATATATATATATATATATATATATATATATATATATATATATATATATATATATATATATATATATATAAAGTCTCAGAGTACAAAATGATGTCAACTGACATCTACAAACTCCCAATCGGAGCAAGAATCGTATAGGCTACAAAAAAAATAGGTGTGTCTACAAAAAATCTCAAAGCTACAAAAATAATATCTAGCTCTTGGCCTCTCCCTCATTGCTTGGTGGAGGAGGTGGAGCCTGCTGACCGGGATCCTGCCTAGATACCTAAGCTCCCTCTGATCATGCCATGTACTGGGAGTATGGGACAACCTGTTGCGCAACTGGAACTTCTACGTTGTAAGCTGCAACATAGTAGGTTGCCCTACTTGTCTAATGAAGTACCTCCTGCCGCAAAGAGTCTCTCTCTACTCTCATTCCTGCTAGTTGTCGGTCTTGCTCCACCAGCTGAGTTTGAGCCACTATCAACTGTGACTGCATATCCGCTAGACGTGCTCGCATCGACCGTGTTGCGTCGGCCCCCTGCTCTCTCGCAGGCTCTCCAACTCTAGCTCCACCCCACTCCTCCCACCTCTGTTGAACCTGTCTCGAAGCTACTCGCTCCTCCTCAGCTCCACCCAACCTCACACCAACACTCCCTAAGGATCCACCCTCACCCCTCTGCTGGCTAACTACAGCTGGAACCCTGTTGCTACTAGCACCAGGATCGCCACCTGTCTGCCTCGGAGCCTCGGCTCTCTGTCCCTGTCCCTATCTCTATCCCTGTCCCTGTCCCTGTCCCTGTCCCTGTCCCTGTGCGGGGGCATCGTCCTCAATCTCCTCGATATGAGGTGCCTGCTCTGCCGGATCTGTAAATCTAGAGAATGGATGCTGCATGAACCAATCCGTGTACTGGGGCAATACCCCTGCATCTGCAAAATCATCCATGTAATCACACCAAATTCGTTGTAACCCAGCCAACTCCTGCATACCCAAGGCATAAGATAACCTCGATGTCCATCCTCGCCTCTCCTCATATGCAGTGAACTCTTGCGAGATCCCCTGAGGTCTGCCATACTGCCTCATCACTTGTGAAACCATGAATCACTCTACAATAGTCTGCAATCTATCAATGAGTGGGCGCGTAACAAACAGATCTTTGCGTACGATCCTCTAGTCATCCCATGGCTCTAGGGACCTGTAAGGTCTCCATACCACAGCTATCAAAACATCTAACTATCGTCACCAAAAATCAATCTTGCTTAGATGGGGCTGAGTGACATATCCTGAATATCTATATACAATCGGCTGACTAGGCTCCCTGTCATCATCTATAATCGGCCTACAAAATGGGAGGTGCTCCCATGCCCATACCTATAAAACCAAGACTCCTATAGCCATGCTCTTCCCCTCCCGATAAACAATCTCATACATCTCGCGATATATGTGGGCCAATATACATGAACCCCAGCCTAATCGTTGAGGGGTCTCAATAAGTCTCTCCAACATCCTGCCCCATCCACACAAAAATCCCTATTGTCCTCTATCCAACATAAGAAAATAGCCGATAAATCCTACTAAAACACAAGCCAATGGAAAGTCCTCACTATACTTGCTCATCATCACGTCCCAACTGATAGAACATGTCAGAATGTCTGAATCCCTGAACACACGTCTGACAGCCTGTAATCCAGGAAGTTGTGTTGCATCATAATCTACCTTACCCCCAGCAAAAAGGATACGGAGAATCCTGTAAATATCCTCGGGAGTAAAGGTCATCTCCCCAACTGGCAAATGAAATGTGTTATGCTCAGAATGAAATCTCTCAACTTACGTTGTGAGCATACCATGATTTACATCGATATCGGGTAAACCAAAAAGGTGGGTGAAACAGCACAAATCAATATGTGTCTGGTCAACATTTGACAACTGCCGCACTAAAGTCATAGTAGTTGGATAGACGCATCTGAAAAGAACATGAGGCAATCAAACCTGCAAAGATCAAACAACAGAGTATTAGAAAACATTCCAAATAAGCCTACAAGAGAAGTAAAACATCACGCAAATTCAACTACATCAATTGCCAAATCAAAATTTCAAGTTTGAGCCTTCAAAAATGCTCACTGTTTTCCAAACGATAAAACACAGAAGGACAAAAACTCGTATGAGTCAGAAATAGGCCTTATACGACAAAATACTATGATACGATACAAGAATAGACTTCGGACGACAAAATGGGATCTTTTTAATGATGTTGTACGATACAATGGTGAGCTTAGAACGACAAAACTAATGACTCTAAACGATAAAACATACTTTATCAGTTTGTCGTACGAGACAGGATCCTGTCTCGCATGACAAAATGAGAAAGTCCGACTTTAAACGTGCCCAAAACTTCAAAAATCAACAAAAAAATTCAAAATTGAAATGAATAAAGAGGCTTAAGATCGATCACTTACCGCTGGCTCATAGTTCTGAGGTTGATTATGTCATCTTTGGCACTCGAATCGATGCTCATGATTGGGGATCACCATTTTTCTTTGCAGAAGGTTTTTTTGAATTTTCAAACTTGGAGGGTTAAAATGAATTGAAAATGACACTTTTACCCCTTATATAACCAAAACCCTAATTTTTCAACTTGCTCTGATGGACATGAAAATTGTACCCTTAGCTAATTTACCTGTTTCGATTCCATTTTCGAGATCGAAATCGAAATCCAAGATCATTCTGCTAGTCAAATTCACACAATTTGGACCACTTAGCGCTTTTCATCAAAATTTCAATCTTTCTTAAAATTGCGCTCAATTTCTCATGAATCAACGCTGAATCTCATATTAATTCTACAAATCAACTTTGCACTCAACTTCTCAATCAACGCCAATTTTTTCAAAAATCCTCTCAATGATTTGTGCTCAAATCATTATCATCGCTAAAAATTGCCTATAATCATGTACCCTCGCTATCTTTCGATTTCACTCCCGAGGGGGCATACTCATGACCTCACATCTTTAAAGTCGCTAAATTTCTCAAATCTTCGTCAAAAGTCGAGCAAAAATATTTTCAACTAAAAAAAAAATCAAAATCTTATTGCTAAGGGGCATCTCAGTTTCATCGCTTCATATCAAGTTGAGATCCCTTAATCGAATCAATCGCTAGGGGCATATCAGTTTCATCGCTTTAAATCAAGCTGATATTTGTCTTCATCTGAATCAATCTTTTAACGTTAATCAAATTCATCGCTTTTCATCAAGCTGATTATTCGTTTAAACTCAATCAAGGGTTTAAAGAGTGTCTTTGATCACATGCTCAATCTAAGCAAATGTTCAGTTTCATCGCATCAAATCAAGCTAGACAGTTTATCTTCGCTCATCGTGTCTTGATCCATCAAGTTCAAGATCGATTTTATCTTTGCTCACTATGTCTAGTTCAATCAAGTTCTAGATCAGTAAGATCCGCTTCTTGATCAATCAAGTTCAAGTTCGGTATCTTTGCTCTCTATCGTTCCTAGTTCAATCAAGTTTGGGATCGGTATCACTTTAATCAAACTTTGTTCAGCTTCATTGCTTCAAATCAAGCTAAACACCTTGTTTTTCATCTGGTTCGTGATCAATCAAGTTCAGAACTGGTATCTCCTAGACGTCAACATATTCTTTGAACCAATGTGTTGCTCGCACATTAATTCAAAGAGGGGTAAACGTAATACCCTAAAATTGGTCATCTAAACCATGGGCCCCTAATCTCAACAACATCACCAAGGTCCTAACCAAAGGCAATTAAATCAATCTTGAGCACATTATTAATTCTTTAATCATCAAATATTGCATGACAAATCAATCACTCAATATTAATTAAATATTTATTTGATTAATTGAATCATTCCAAGAATATCATTTTTTAATCAATTATCCTATTTAATTTATTAAACATCCTAGCATATTTAATTAATTAATAAATCTGCCATTAATCATGCAAAAAAAAAAAGAATTAATTTATTACAAAAGAGGAATTAATCACAAAGCAAGAGTTAATCTGAATATAGAATAAAAGAATTGGGAGATAAATCAAACTTGAGATATTATTTCTTTTTCTAAATTGAGAACTTGAAATCAGAAAATCAATTAAATTGAATTATTCTCTAAAATTAGAACTCCAAGCTTTTTAGAAAAAGAAGTTCAATTGCATTGAAAAGACTCTTTTCTTGAATAAATCAAAGAACTATCTATTTTTATCACAAATGCATGGAATTAATTAAATCTTATTTCCAATGCAACTTGAACTTATTATCTGAATGCATTTCAATTAAACTATAATTGGAATCTATCTCAAGGTTAACTGAACCTAATTTCTCAATTATTTTTCAATTAATCCTAAATTGAGTTTTTTTTGTAATTCTCTATAAATTCAACCTTCAGCTCTCATTCAAAACACCCCAGAGATTTTTGAGAACACGCTTGGAGATTATTATTACGCTAATTTTTCTCTAGAATCATTGAATATATTGTGCTTTTTTAGATTATTTGCATCCATATTTAGTTTTATCCATATTGCTTGAATTAGTTATTGCTTGAATTATTCATCCATCTTGCATCCATTTTATCTTAATATCATGCTCATATAGATTAAATACTTCATCTTGGTGTAGTCTAGTCACTGGTATTGCTTATAAAAATCTGAGAGCAATCTTATACTCGCATCTTTTAGAAGGCAATTGGTCGATTTGTTATGGTTTTATTATTCATGCTTATATCTATCTAACCATACATGTAATGACTTAATTGAAGTGTTGTGTCCTACAGATATAGATTCTTATTTCATTTTTTCATGCACACATTTCTGGTGCCCACCGTGGGGCCAAAGACTACATTTTTCGGCCTCCAAGACTGACTTCTTTATTTTTGTTATTTTTCAGATTTTTGACTTTTCATATTTTCGGTCATACAGCCTCTGCGTCATATCGTATGACATTTCTCACAAGCCAAAATGACAAACTACAAGTGTCATACGAACTGGAATCAAGTATCGTATTAAGTGTTATGTCCTACAGATACAAATTCTTATTTCACTTTCTCACACACACTGTAGGTCCTTGACCTTGTTCTTGGGATTCTTTCATTCCTTGAATTTTCTATGTCAAAATCCTCAACCATCCTAACTCCTTTGCTATTTAACATGAGAAGGTACTTTTGTTTGTCTGCTTCTATAAGCCTTTCCATGAGTTTTTGGAAGGCGACGCTTTGTTGGCATTGTTGGACGAGTTCCTCGATGATCTCCTCTTCTTCCATATTTGCGTATTCATCAAAAGGATTAGATTCCCTATGACTCATGCTAGATTCCGGTTGTGGATCCAATTCTTTTTCTTTTCGAGATCGAGTGACAGCAAGCATCAATATATTTCTATAGTAGTGAATTTCTCCTCTTCTAATGGGGTTCTTGGTGGATTTGGTGGCTCAGGTTGAGCCTCATTGTAAGTGATGCAATTTCTTGGAAATAAGACAAGATTGATCTTTCCCTCACTGTTAAGGCGTTGATTGAATGTTGCTTTTTGAATGTAAACCTTACTTCTCAAAGGTTCTTTGTCAAATTCGTTAGATTTTCCTTGAAGGTACAATCACATATGACGCAATAAAATGTGATGTGATGCAAAGAGTTGATGCTTGATGTATGGAAACTTTCTCCTCTTGATAAGGGCCCTAGGACTAGGTTGTCTCTTCTTCAACGTAATCTTTTGACGAAGATTTCTTCTTCTCAAAATATGGGGAGTGGTCATGCAAATGGTCTAAGAGTATTGATGTTGATGGTTGATATGGATACTTCGTTTCAAATACTCAAGCTTACTAAGTCGAATAGAGGGTTTATTCGATAGGCCCTTATGACAAAGTGCGTTAAATGATATGGATAAAGTCTCCCGATATGGAAACTTGATTTGAATAACTTGAATACCTAGCTAGGTATTGTTGTTATTAGTTGGATGATGAACTCTTGATCACTTGGTTTTGATACTCCTCTATATTGGTTGGATGAAAATCTTACTTAAAGATAGTTGAAATGTTGATAACCACCTCTAGAGGTGCTTTGTTGGATTTTAAAATTTCTTTCACTTATGATCTCTTCTTGTTTTGAATTGATTTTTGAGCTTGATTGTTCAATATTTTTGCAAGATATTTTAGCATTTATGACAAGAATACATAGAACACATGAAGACAATGGCCATCCTAATGCTAAACATTGAGTGTATGTTCTTTTGAGGATGTGTTCAAACCCTTGATGTTTTCACCGGTTTGGATACAAATAAGACACACCTAGTAGACTCTTTATTCAAAGGTCATTGAAAATATCATAGCCCACTAGTCTCGATACTCCGTCAGCTCAAACAGTCTTGTCACCCCCTAGAGGGCGCCAGTTTTTTTGTCTTTTTCCAGAAATTAACCCAAAGTGAATTGCTTCAAAATTGGGTAGTTATCTTGGAAGATATATGGTGAGTAATCCTGGGGGCGGATTCTTCTCCACCCTTGCACTATGATATTGTCAATGTATGGCAACTGACTAGGCTCAAAGTTTCTACTTCCATGGCTTGTAATAAGGATTCTATTCGACGCGGCAAATGATAAACTCAATTAAGAGGTTTCCCAGCCTTTAGAACAAAGGCTTTTCACATCACAAAGATACTAGGGGAAGGCTATCAAATACACACTTACGTTGGAAGGGATTTTCATCAGCCTCCACATTTGATTATAGTGGGTTGGTAAACTTGGTGATAAAGTTGTTGCCCACTTGGGTCGTTCTCTTCTCACTAGCCCCCTCAAGGCTTCGAGAAGACAGACCCTCTAAAGGATTTAATTGCATGAAATAAAGAAAGCATGAAAAGAGTGGGTGTGGTTTTTTAGTCACCCAATTAAGGGGAGAGCATATACCTACCACTTTCGAAACACGGAATACAAGTGTTCTTTTTACCCTTTCGTAACAATGATTTGCTAAATCCTAGTTGGAGATATTGCTGCAACCAAACATGGTGTTCTTTTTAATCCTTCATAGAAATGATTTTTTAGACTAGGAAGAGGGAATCCTGGTCAACATAAAGTAAGGCATGTTGCCAAAAAGAAAATCGTTTTGCAAAATTTAGAAATTGTGGCTTGTTCCTTTAACTTGCAAGAATAAGGTGGATTGTTCTTTTTATACCTTTGCAAGAAAATTAAATTTGTCTTGTTCTTTTTAAGCCCAAATTTGAAATGTTTTTTTCCCTAACTTGCAAGAAAAAAAATGTGTGATTTTGTTGTTCTTTTTACCTTACAATGAGGTTATTTTTAAGCCCAAAGGAAAGTTTGATTTATTTTAAGCCCAAAATGAAAATATGAAGTTCTTTTTAATCCAAAGGAAAATGATTTCTTTTTAATCCAACTTGAAAAGCTAAAAAAGAAATAAAAATTCATAATTCTAACTCCTCCAACCTACAAGAAATGATTAGTAACCTGCAAGGAAAAGAAGTTAGTGAAAAATCAAAACCTTAGGTGGGCTTACACAAGCCTAAATTCAAACTCAGGTTACAAAATTCATCCTTTGTCTCATATGCGTGAAAACAAAGATCATATGTGTTATTTCATATGCGCTAAAAGACAGGCCAAATGTGCCAAAATACAGATCAATCCGCTACAAAAACTATTAGATACACTAAATAAAGTTACATATGCACTAAAATATATGTCTTATGCGCTACAGAATTTGATCATATGTGCTAAAACAGAAGTTAAATGCAAGAAAATAACTATTATATGTGCCAAAAAATGGATCACATGCGTTAAACTGTGGTTAACATTTCTGAACGTGAACCTGTGGAAAAAATGTTAGAATTTGGAAATTTCAGGGTCTAGCCCCATGGTGGGCGCCAATTAATGTATGTCGAAAAATGTGGTATCAACCTGCAAGAGGGGAAAACGTCTCAAACATATACATGAAACATTATGTCAATCAAAATTTAAAACCAAGAAGTTAGCTTGAAAAACTAAACTCTAAGCACGTCACATGCTCCTCTATCTCTAAAGATCCTTAAGATTCAAGGTGGCCCTCACTTGGAAGAGCACTTGATCTCTTGGATGACAACCTAGAGAACGAGATTTATGAGAATGATTCTAGGATCAAAATGGATGCAACTAAGATCCTAGTGAAATGCTAAGATGAGATGATGAAGATGAAATGCAAAACTAGATGATTAAGATGCTAGATGAGTTCCAAATTGAAAGTTAAGATGGTGCTAGATGAGTTAATGAAGCTATGTGAGTATGCAATGCTAGAAAAGATGTGAGATTAAGCTAAAAGATGATCTATTAATGAATCTAAATGTTATGAGATGGATGCTTGATACTAATGCTTGGATGCTTGAAGATGACTTATGAGATCCTTTGATAACCTGCAAAAGACTATAATTTTGAAGCACGAGATTGGGATCCTTGAATTGAAGAAATTGAGTTCTATTTATAGGCAAAATAGAGAAATGGATGGTTGAGATTGAGCAATCTCAACACAGGCTAGGATTGAAAGTTATCAATCCATGGGGGAGACTCAATCCAATACCAAGCTGACAAATGTCACCTTGAGAGGGCTTGAGAGGATGCTAAGAAAGCAATTAGGGATAACCTCAAGGAGTGACATAATTGGATAATGTCATTAACCAAGGAGGCGTGCTATTACCCAAGAGGTAAACTCTTGTGCAACATGAGAAAATGGTTAAAGGGACAACCATCATGGCTAAAAGATGTGGGCTTGTAAGAGGCATTAAATGTCTTCTGAAGACTTTGGAGGCTAACTTACTCAAAGAGGAAAACCACTAGTGGTTTATGTAAGAATCTTACATGTTTGGAAGACTCAACAAGTTAACTTGTTGAGATATATAAAGTCTTAAATACATTTTGAAGACTTTCTTCCAAATTTGGAGAAGTGACTCCCCCAAATTTAGGGAAAGGACGTGATTAGGATGGGATTAGGAGGTTTTTAAAAGGATGATTATGGAGGCAAGTGGGAGATGTAGGAGAATGCAAGTGTGAGAGAAAAAATGATTTTTAATTAAATTAAAATGATTTAATTTAGCCAAAAAGGATGCAACTTGCATTTGTAGGATTTTGCAAGGTGGGGGATTTACAAATAAATTTTGATTTCTTTAAATGCAAAAGGATTTTTCAATTAAATGTGAATTTAATCAAAAAAGGAAAAAAAAGATTTTAATCAAATAAATAAAATTTATTCAATCAAATGGTTAAGGGTACTTAATCAAACCTTAGTTTAATTAATAGGCTAGTCTAGAAGAAGAAGATTTAATCAAATCTTTAATTTGATTAAAAGAATTAAAGAATAGGGACATTAATTAAATCTTAATTTAGTTAATTGAAAGAATTAGAGATAATTAAATAAATTAAATTTACTTAATTCATTGTGCAATTTTTAGGTGTCTACAAATATATATTCATCTTAAGAACATTTACAAGATTAAAATATATTGTCTTCAATCTTTTACACATATTTCTAGAGGTTGATCAATGAGGACATATCCCTTAACAACATAACAAACAGCCTTTAAAGGTAGTTTATATGTTAGCCTTCATATTAGTGAAAAGCCATAGCAAATAAAAGTTGATCAATTGAATCACAAGGCAGAGATTATCTGTTAGTGAAAAGCCATAGCAAATAAAAGTTAATCAATTGAATCACAAGGCAGAGATACAGACTAAAGATCATTTCTGCGACCACAAATTTGGGACTTTGTTTGTTCGACCGCAAACATAGATTCCATAAAAGTTAATCAATTGAATCACAAGGCAGAGATACAGACTGCAAGATCATTTCTACGACCGCAAACATAGATTCCATCGCCAACATTAAACTTTGTTTGATCTTCGAAAACAAAACCAGTTACGTTTATTATTTACATATATTTTTATTACTTTAACATTAGTTTTAGAATGAATACACATGCCCACATCATCTTAATAAAACTGAGTTAATCTAGGCATCGTATTGATTTGGGCTAGATCACCCATAGAAAGGTTTATCTTCCTTTAAAATAGTTTACCATCATAATCAACTAGATTTTTGAATTGATTTTAAACCAATCTAAATATCTCTTAACTGTTAGAATCATTAAAAAACAAATTTATCTTCCAATTCTCCTCAACATATAAAAAGGCAGAGCTATTTCCAACCACATGTTGCACATATTCATTGCTCACCATCGACAAAACGTCACCCATTTTAAAGAATCAATTTATCATTGTTTAACCTTATTTAGGTGCCATTTGTATTCAAACTATATTTTTAATTTTATCCCCCGTTTTTAGTTATATGGTCTTATTAGTAGTTATTACATTACTGAATTTTTTTCTCATAATTATTTTATAAAATAAATTCCAAAATACTCTAAATTAAGACATTCGAACTGAACCTGCAGTATTTATTTAAGAACCAGATGTCCGTAGAAAGGATCTTCTCAAGAAGTTAAAAACACTGTGAGATGGCGCGAACCAAGTTGAACTAGACTTGCATTATATAAAATAGCACACAAATGAGTGACCCTTTATTTGATGTAGGACAGGAAAGCTCTTATAACAAGCCATTACATAGATAATATTGTTAACTGTCCAAGTTGAGTGCTGAGTTCTATACTGTAATCAAGTCGACACAAATCCTGCTCGAAATCATGCCTTCACATAATCACTGTTTGTGGAATCCCATATCACAGTTCCATCACACAAACATATTTTCTTGTAATTTTCACCCACACCTGCACTCCGGGCTATCACAGCTGCTGCTATTCCGGTCTTTGATTTGTCCTCCCCTTCATACAACACCACTGCTCGACCAATCAAATCTCCAACTTTAAGCATATTCTTGACCCCAGCAAAATTAGCTTCCCCATTATCACCAACAACAAGCGTCCCCAAGTCACCTAGAACCTGCATTAACACAGGAGATACTTGGGCTGGTAAATCAATCCATTATAGATCAAATAAATGAAGATAAATGATTAACATTGATGATCCTGCGAAAATTTTGAAACCCTCAATTGAAAAATTAAGTGCACATGCTTAAGCCGCACAGTTCATTCACATTTGAGATGCAACCATTTTGACCAATTAGAATGCCATGCATGAAAATCTCTCATTAGAAACTTTATTATTGAGAAAATATTAAGTTTACTTGATAACAACAAAGAACTTCTATTAATCTTCCCTCTTCAATCATAAATCATTAAATACATGTCTCAAGTATATTCAGCAGTGACGTAATTCTACTCATTAGGAAAAAAAATGGGCATTCAAACACCCATGAATTTGATACCTGCTGAGAAAATGCTCAACATATTGCAGCAGAAAAGGACATGCACAGGCATAAGAGAGAAAGGGAGAAAGTAGTACAAGGAAATCCAAGCAGTCTAGACAATAACGCAGTAACATATTCACATGCATAAACATATTGTTGTGACCTTTTCACACATCGCCCCATTGCAAACGGTGACCCACTCTTTCTTGCTTTTCGGCCGTGTTAGTTTAGGGTTCTGGCAGTCAAGTGATAATTTTGAGCTTCAAATGTCCAAGTCTCATCTTTGGATATGGTTGAGTTTCCAGGTCTTCATGATGAAAATAATGATAATTTTTTTAGTTTTGAAGTGAATAGGATCAAAATGCCAAAAAAGATGTTAAAAATGTTAAAATGATCCTAAGTCGTGACTTTCAATTTGGGTGAAAAATGATGAAAATGTTGCTAACTGATACAAATTTTGTGTGAAAATGTTAAAAGTCCCTACAGGAGTCATTTTTCCACTCCTAAGAGGTGAAATGAACCCAAAAATGCACTCCAATGGAAATAGAATTTCCACTCCATAAATTGGCAAAATTGGACTTGATAAGTATGAAAATCAACAAAGTCTTGATGGAAACGTTTTTCCCCTGAGCAATTAAGTGAAAAACAACAAAGTCCCGATGGAAAACATTTCCACTCCATTTTCAGCATCAAATTACCTGCTTAATGTTAAGGACAAGTAAAGTCCTAATGGAGGTTGAATTTCCACTCCAGGACTTATTTTACAAGCAAATGAAGATGTTATTGTGGAAAGTCCGCAATGTAATGTCCCCATTTGGGACTTTGTCTTAATTTAGCCCTAACACATCAATGTTTAAAATAAAGTGAGAATTGTAATCAGTAATTATAATTTTATCAGAACTGAATACATTTCATTATAATATTTACTTTAAAAATTTTAAGAATAGCTTAGAAGATAGAACTTATCTTGGTAATTTTCACTGATTTGTATATTTCAGTTATATGCCTTAATGTTATAAATCATGACTGCATTACTTTAAAGCGTCCATGAAATAATATTGGAGACGATGTATAGAATTGGCCTCTGCATATGCACCGATGTCCCTTCTGTGCAGGCAGTTCAATTTTGTATTACCTTCCATATACTTGGCAAGTCACCCGACATGATATGTTATGGAGTTTGTATTGTACTCTCATATTGTAATCTTCCCCCTTGTAACATATCACCCCATAAATACCTTATATGTTTGAAGGGTCGTATTGCTTAGATACCAAAGAGACATGTCTCAAAACCAGATCGTATCCCTTCATTATGCTAATGATTATTTATCATCTCGTAATTTCTTTCTTAGTGACTAATATAATTCTCTTAATTGCCATTGATTACTTCAAGCTAGCACATAGGCTAATCGTTATTAATTTGCCTCTTTAATCTAATCGATCCCTTGTATACCATGCTTATGAGTCTTGTCTTAACCGATATTCTTGAGTCTCCCATAACAGATCGTGGCTTATGATTATTAACGAACCTTTGAAATCGCTACACCATAATTTCATTAAATCAATACATTTTGAGTAAATATTAATCTTTGTACAAATCGCTGCTCCATATTCTGGATCCTTCACTTATCGCTGATTAAGAGAATCGTGGTTCCTTAAAGAATGTTGACCAGTGTTCCCCCGCTAGTCTCATTTCTTTTTGAATCGCTGGAATTATATGCTCATGAACATCTCCATGGGAACACTACCACTTCCTCCATGCTTGACTATCAATCTGTATTTATTATTCTTGGTAATGATCCTTTCCCTTCATCGCCTTGGCATACATTGTAATTCCTATTACTTATATTACCCGTGTTGGTAGGCAACTATCATATGTAAGTCGGCCTGCTCAAGATCATACATATACTTTCTTGTTGGGTCTTTCTTTATATTGATTGTTGATATGGATCTTCTCATTTGATCTGATCTTCCTATCAGTGTCCCAGTCTTTACTTATCACTTTTCTTACATATGTCTTGTCTAATCTGATTACTCATTAATGGCCTGTAATGGAAATGTTTACATATGTATGATCCTTTAATATGCTTTGCAATTTTGTCTCTCCAGAGACTTAACAAAATTGAGCTCTTCTGGACTGATAGGATGGGAACATTACAGTCTCCCCTCCTTGAAAATGCTTGCCCTCAAGCATTCATAAAAATCACTGATTCAAATAATTATTTCTTTATCATGCCTTTAAATATAAATCCATTTATCATCAAGCATAAAGATGTGGACATGACACGCGATGACTGAAGAATTTCCACTCTGGGCAAAACAAAGGAAATCAAATGTCCCGATGGAGATCGTTTTTCCACTGGGCTTACAAGGTAAAAATGTACAAGGAAATTTAAAAGTCCTGATGACCCACCATTTTCCACTTGGGGAAAAATGACCAGAGTAAAGTGAATTGAGGAAAAATCCAAAGTCCTGATGAGGATTGATTTTCCACTTGGAGAGCAAAGGATCAAATGATGAGAAAAAAACATGAATAAAGTGTCTTGATGGAGGCTGATTTTCCACTTGGGGCTGAATTACAAAGATTTGACCAAATTTAGGTGTCCCAATAATGAGCATCGATTTTCCACGAGGGGGCATGGGATTAAAATTGAGGATTTTTAAGGACAAACCAGTCCTGATGAAAATCAATTCTCCGTCATTTCATTTGGTGGATGAAACAAAGGAAAATGTGGCTGAGTTTTATCGTCCCAATGCATATAGTTTTGCCTCACCTGGCTGATTTAACATTTTGTTTGTCCCACATTGGTGGAGACAAGAAGTGAAATGCTGAATAAAACACATGTCCCAGCATTAAAATAATCATTAAGTTGCTGATTCGACTTCAAGTCAGTTTGAAGGAGAAAGGGATTGAGATCGAGATTGCCTAAGATATTGAAGGAGACTGTGCCACCATTGAAGATGATATGGCACCACCATTAGAGACGTTTTTCAGCACATAGAGGGAAGACACCATTGCTAGCTGAAGATGTCACTTCCAACCATAGCTTCCTTCTAAAAACGTATCATTACCAGCCAGTATAAAAATGGATTGCATCAGCAATATGAATCACCCAAGGAGAAGAATGACTTTCAGCTGATTAAAAACGATTTTCAGACTGTGTTTCAGACTTTTACACTCAGAAATCAGACTCAAGACAGTGAATTTGATTGCAATATAACTTCAATTTTCTGAGTTGAAAGACATTTTCAGACTTGCAAATCATAATCAGACCTTTCACAAGTCTGAAAATCAGGTTTCTTTAAGGTGAAATGTCTAGATTTTGATCAAATCCTTTGTATTTTCTAGAATCAGCATTGCATAGTTTTAATTTTCTGATTTTAGAGAGTTAATAAGTCTGAAAATCAATTGAAATCAGAACCTAGGTTAATTCTGAAAAATTATTTGTTCAAGTTTGTTGACTTCTAGCTTCATACAGGTACCATGTCAAAAGCAGGGATAGCTGCAAGGAAGACCCAATTGAAGAAAGTATTTGAGGGATACTATCCGGAATCTCAGACATCTTCCAAGTGGAAGAAGGTTGAAAACACCAACATGGAATACCTGGATAGGTGAAAGATGAAAAGAAGGATGTACAGAACGAAGAACCAGCTACCCTCTCCCTTGGTAGTCAACATAATGAAGAGTGGAATCTACCATGCGGCTGGATACCCATCAACAATGCAATGCAATGAGCTCATGGTTGAGTGTGCCAGGCACTACAACCCATAGTCAAGAACAATCCAAACACCTAAAGGGTTGGTGCTTGCACATCTCACCAGATATGCAGTAAGAGAAGCATTTGGGATTCCCAATTACCAAGGGATGTTGTTGACGGGTATTTTGTGACCACACCAACACAGAATTAAGTTCCCAACGGTCACTCTATCCATCCTCCATCAAAATCTCATGTATGCTAAGATTGCAGAAAGATCATACACCGATTCCAAGGTTCCAACAGCGTACTAGCGACTTTATGATGAATATAGACTCGTTTGGTTGATGTTGCTGGTAATCCAAGGGGACTTATGTACAATGAAGAAGATTTAAACAAATTTAGAACTTCAAGAAGTTTTTTGTGAATGATTTGACAATAAATAATTTTTTTTTGTAACTTTTCAATGAAATATGCGGAAAATAAAATAGGAAAGGGTTTTAGAAGAGCTAATCTAAATCTAGGAACTCAACAGATGACAATGACTTAGGCGAGACCAACCACACTTTACTTCGCCACTATCAAACAACTACATAAAGAGGGTGCAATCTTCAAAGGTTGTGCTTGTAGGATTTTGAAACATCAACGAACAACATCAAAGAACAATGTTCATCTAACAATCCAAGTTAAGAACACACATGTAAAGCTCAGTCCAACCTTACACTGCAGATAGAAATCATCTATCGGCAAAAGGTATAAGCAAGTGATCTCACCATAAAGCAATGCAATCTATTTCATTCATCTAAGTACTTGAAGCAAATCTGATCTAAGTGATGAAGATGAAACCATGCAAGTTTTAAAATAACTCAAGTGAACACCAAAACCCAATGTAACACTATTATTCTCTCATTAACTTATAGCAACAATCTCATACAATTCTCCCTCTTTTAGAAATGAAGGGGTGACCCCCTTTTATAGGCCCCAAAGAGGAAAATGGACGGACCTAATTACAATCAAATCGTCAACTAAGATCTAACATGCAAAACCCTAATTAGGGTTTGACCAAAGATTCCCTAATATGATGCCAAGTAGTGGGGAGAGCCATTAATGAGGAATCTCACCCAATACACATTAATTACCCTTTGTTCCCAAAAGGGCATCCATGATTCATTATATGCCCATTACATTACAAATCGCCCATCATGCAATAAATGATCCACTAACTCCTCAGTATGGCAACCGTCATGCACTGAATAAACCACCACTTGGTCAAAACGTCCATCTATAATTAATGCTCCATCATGCCCTCATGCAATTAATAGATTCTCGTCCAAAATTGGACGACCATTATCTTGTTCATTGATGGCGAATGCGACAAAGTTGGTTACAACGCCTTCCAACTCTCCTACGGAGACACTTGGCACAGTCTCCAATTTAAAATCCAGCATTGAAGTGTTCTCTTCACACTTGGAGAAAAACTTCTCCCATCTTGATGTCGCTTCTTGAGTCCTACACATTATGCTGGAGAATAAGGAGACATTTTCCAAATGTTCCTTCAAGAAGGATTCCACGAAGAAGAATTCATGCAACCTGTCCTTCAGATGATCAACTGTCAGCTCTTTGTCAGTCAACCTTCTTGCGAACAATGCTTCTATTGCATTAAGGATTTCTTCCTGAACCATCCTGACTAATTCTTTCAATGAAGTTGAATCCTTACTAAGCCTCTCAAAGAATTCCTTCCTAGAGTAGACTACATAAAACCACCAAGGGAAGTCATATATTTCATTCTCCTTGATGACCTTCCTATGAATCAGTGTTTGTCTAGGAATCCCCATTAGTACTTTTAGGCGTGGAATTCTTAAGTCCTAATAGATATGCGCATCTTCCCATGAGTTGTCCACTGTCTCGAACCTATTCAAGATAGCAAGGATTCTCAAGTAGAAGTGAACCAAGTCTTCAATAGATTTACAAGCTAAAGTGAAGATGTCCTCTACCCACTCCTTAGAGCATTGAGCCCTTTTCCTTATTTCTTCAATTCCATCAATGGATTCCTTGGGAAGAGAAGGAGGAACAAAGGATAGATCTTCTTCTCTGAATGGACGCCTTAAGCATCGCACATAATTGCACAAGGCTTTGTTCTCACTCTTCAACTTCTTATTCTTCTCTTCAACTTCTTATTCTTCTCTTCCACTCTTTTCATCTGCTCTTTCAATGCTAAGGAAGATTCATCAAAGTCTTCCACCACTTGTGCCTTGGAGGCACGCCCTAAGTCAACCTCTGTGATGTCATATTCATCAGGTGTAATCTCATTCTTGTCTTTTTTAACTCTGGGCACAGTTAGGTGTAATGTCCTAGATCCTGACTCGTCCCTTGTGAATTTGGAAAATTTCTTTGTCACCTTCTTCTCCACTGGCCTGTCTATCATGTTTAAAAGCTCTTCAAGTTCTTGTCCAAGATCAATCTCCTCCTTCGGCTCTCTTCTCATTCTTTCCTTCAGCCAATCTAGAGCAGCTACCTGCTGATCCTGAACTTCCATTTGTACATGTTCTTCGGAAACTTCCTCAAAAGTTCCTAAGTCTCCAATATTTGTTTCCATAAAACAGTCCTGAACTTGTTGTTTTGGAATCAGAGAAAGTTCCTATCTTTGGCTCCTCTACTGAACAAGCCTATGAGAGGCGTTAACGCTAAGAATATATGGTGCTTGTACCATGTCAAGATCATCCTCATGTGGCTGGTTTCTTGTAACTCCTTCCGGGAGCATTTCAACTTCATGCACCCTAGAAGAGCTAGCAAGTTATCCTGCTTCTATCCTTGGCCTCTACTGTTGTGGCTCTTCCAACTGAACTTCCTTTCACTTCTTTGCTTTTGAATTCCCAGGAATGCTTTCCTCTTTCCTACATTCTACTTCTTCCCGCAAAATTTATTTTTCTTTTTCCTGGGCTCTTGATGACCCCTCCATTGCCTTGCTATGGGATTCCAAGTTTCTCATCAATTGTTAAGTCAGGAGGGCATTCTTTGCCTTCAACTTTGCAATGTGCCACTCAACCCAGTGCCTAGTGAATTTCAAGACTAGCCTACTTAGGACATTTAGATCATCAATTCCCAGCTCTGACCAGTTAGGCATCTAAATAGGCCTTTCCTTCTTTTCATGTTCTGGTTAAACAATATTTTCATCTTCCTCAACCTAATCTGGAGCTTGTATAAGTTCACAGAGTTTCATCAAATTGGGAGGCAACCTAGAAAACATCCTCTTTCTGACTTAAAGTCATCCCTGGCATTGGCCCAATAATCTTCCAACTGAGACTTGTGCTTTACTCCAACAACCATCCTAATTTAATTGTATGAATCAAAGAATGTCCTTGCAGTATGGGATGCTAAGTGATAGAATAATAACTCATCAATTGACTTTTCTATTGCCACCAATGTTGGACACATCTCCTCGTAATCTCCTATCACAATTGGGAATTCAAGTGACAACTTCTTTTGAATTTTGTCATAGGCACTCAACTGCTTCGTAACCTCCAACAACACCATCTTGTCTATTGGGTATCTCGAAAGCTTATATGGCTGATCAGCAAATCCTTGGACCCGTATATAAGTGAATTTCAGAAATTGGATGTATCAGGCTCCGTACTTCTTTACTTTCTCGCTTCCAGCAACAACCTCGTATGAAGTCCTCCTTCCAATGATCCGGTGATGTGCATTGTGAATGTGTCACTTACCATCTTGAAAGAAGTAGTTTCATACAAGTGCAGCTGTGGATTGCACTCGTGAACTTTCAGTTGTCTTGGTCCACATCCCATGGGTCCTTTGCCTAGCAATCCATTGAACTTGCCCATTTTGGCCAACGAGTAAACAACATATGAGCTCATATAGAAAGACTGAGATTGCCTTAAATTCTTCAACTGCTGGTCCAAGTTGTGGCTGATTATTTTCACTGAATCTATCACTCTTTCACCTTCCATTGCTTTACCAACGAAGTAAAACATCCACGGTTCAAACATGAAGGCCTGCGGACATCCCATGACTCTGTTCAATATCAGCACAAGATCGGCATACTCTTGTTTGAAATCCATGCTAGTGATCCGCTTTGGCAACTTGGAAATATGAGGTTTTGGCCTCTACATCCACACCTTATTAATTATTCCAGCACACCTTTCAAAGCCAGCATCATAAATCAATGTTGCTCTTTCTTTGCTCTTGTATGTCATAGATTGGTATGTTGGAATTCCAAAAGTCTCTTCCAATCACTTCAGGTGTGAAGTTGGCCAAGAGCTTGCTATTAGGTGCCAAATTTGCACTTCTTTTTGCATTGTAATGCTTTGCACATTCTATAATCAGCTCTAGACACTGAATGGCAAGAGGGAAGCCAACAGCTGCAACAATCCCACTTTTGACAATCTTTGTGGCAATGGCTGACAGAGCAGGTCCAACTATTCCATATACTATTCTCCTGAATTCTCCTAGCCTGAAAGTTCCTAGGTTGGTGTGTCACTGACTTCTCTCCACTTTGAAATAATCTTTGATTCTGGAAGAAATCATCTTTGCTGATTCTTGATTTGCGCCTATCAAGAGGTATTTGCAACCTTGCTGGATTCCGCCATTCCTGCAAAAGAAAATAATAAACATTAGATTCGCGACAAAGGAATATTATAAATCTACCGAGGAAGGAATTTCATGTTGCGATTCCAAACTTAGAATAAAATAAAACCTCCAAGAACTAGAAATTCTGAAAAGTAATAAAACTTTGCTTCTAACTTTTCTCCACTTCTCTCTAGCTTCCAATTTCTCCAAAAACCGTTGTGAGAAATGAATTCCAAACTATTGTTTAAATAGATGTCTCCTATAAAGCTGCTAGGTTGGCGAGGGGATAAAATTAGCAGTTGCATTAATTTTCTTCAATCTTGCGTCATGTTTCCTTCGACAACTCGCCATGCAAGTGGACCCCATCATTTTGAGTTCAAAAAATGGAAACTTCTATAATTTTCTGAGTTTTGTCATAAATAAGGAATATTCCTTTTGCATGTCGCCAACTCATTTATTATGAAAATCTTTCCATCTTGGGTGTACAAGAGATACTTTGGAAGATTTTCCTACCTTGGAAAAAATTTAACAATCTTATCCATTCCTGAAAGAATCCTATACGTTTGGAATTCTTGGAGAGAGAAAATTATTTCTAGAAATATTTTTTGTCCTAAAGGAATTTTCTTGTTCTCATGCATATCTTGTCCTAGAGAAAGGTTTTTTTGACAATTGATTATTTTTTCCGTGTCCAAGGAAGTTCGTCTTGTCCAGAGTCCGGGAGTAAGAAAATTCCCACACTAAGCAAATTTTCAATGTCTTGGAATTTTGTCCACCTTGATCGCATTTTGCCCTTGTGGAAGAAATTTCTTCATGCCTTAGTCAAATTTCACGTTTTCCAAGGCCTTGTGTATACTTGGGCACATTTTGGCCCTGCAGAAGGAATTTTGGTCTAGAGGAAAAAAATCCTCCTGGACCCCATTCTAATGCTCTCCTCTTGCCTTGGGCGCACTTTGCATGAAGGGAAGGAATTTTGGAGAAATTGAAAATTCCTCCATTACCAATGTTTTGTGCCCTATCCCTTGCTAGGAGCGCATTTTCTAGATGGAGGAATTTTGACTGAAGGAGAAATTTCCTCCTTGTACTAACTTTGGCGCCCAACCACTTGACTTGGGCGCAATTTGGAGATGTGGAGGAATTTTGTTGAACAAGGAAAATCCTCCTTAGCATGTGTTTGGTGTGAAGCACACGGCCAATACTGAGGGGGGGGCGGTGAATCAATATCGGAGATTTTTGCAAATTTAAGAACTCGTGAAAATACTTAAAACAGATATATAGCAATAGAAGCAAGACATAAGAACCAAAACACAAGATTTTCTCATGGAAAACCCTTTCGAGTAAAAATACCACGACATCAAAAGACGTTGATTAGCTTCAAATGGGCACCAACCCAGTTTACAAGATGATAACAAAAGGAGAGCACCAACTCTCAGTGAGCACCAACCCAGCTCCAAACAATGAGCACCAACTCAGCTCTAAACAGAGAGCACCAATACAGAATAGATGAGGCACCAACCTCTATAAGAAACTTCAACTCAATATCAGCATGATCTCAGACGCTTATTCTCCAATACCATCTTGTCATACATAGTAGCTTCTAAAACCTCAACTAGCCAGCATGATATCTCTTTGAAGATGGCAACCAAATAGATAAAGTCCAACACAACACCTCAGTTCGTTTTTGCCCAGCATTGAAAGCAAGTTCATATTTTTTGTGCACACTAGTTCCTAGTCACTTCAATGATCAATATACTGTTGTAATATTCTCTTCTATTACTACAGCATCCCTCAAAGAATTCTGAATATCACTTACATATCTTATAATTTTTATTTTTGGAACTTTTTTCTTACCAACCATAACAATATAGCTCTTTTACATATCATGCACCCGTACTATGACACCCACGCTCAGCACACCAAAAATTGCTCACTGAGCTGCATCAAAACATGACTCCAAAATGAAAAATGTTTTTTTTCCAGCAAAAGAATAATTTGGATGCAAAAGAAAAGACTTCTCCATGACGGCACCAGTCCGCATTTAATTTTTTAACCAAAAAAAAATCGCTGCAGAGAATAGCAACATCTTAAAAAATAAATAAATAAATAAAACGCACCACAAAAAGACATTTTCCAAAATCATCACATCTTCTCCAGCTCAAAAAAACATTCAAAACAATTACTTCCTTCAATATGCATGAAGACCCCCTTTTGATAAAAATTCCGAGAAAATCGTAGCTAAAAAAAATACAAACACACGATTTCCAATTCAAATTTCCACGATTTCCACTTCCCACGACATATTCACCTCTGACAAGTCAATAATGACTCTGCGTTAATTGAACATCAAAAATTCGCATACAACACTCAAATTAGTGGCACCCAAAAGATGTCTCTATAAATGATTTTTTTTTTAAATTGAAGAAAAGAATCCATCAGCAAGAACTCCACGAATTCCATAATCTACCAAAACATTACATTGTTCTGAAACTATCGCACCAATATTTGAATCCATTGACCAAACATAAGGAGAATCAACATTTAGTCTGTAGCTGCCAGTAGTCCAAAATAATTGAACCAAATTTTAATTCCATAGTCTAAAGACAAATAAAGGAATCAGGCCCACAAGTCCACTTTTAAAAGCCAAAAAGATATTAATAATTCCTCAATAACATTCAGCTTGAAATGGAGCACGATAATCTTACTAGAAGTCATAGAAAATTCATATAATGACATGGCACAAAGTTTGACGTGGCAGCTGATAGGAGACAAGTAGATACTCAAGATACTGGTGTAGATGCACACACAGCTCAAACACACACTTAGGCAGCTCAAGCACCTCAAGCAGGTAGGCAACCAGGTAGCTGAAGCCCACAACCAGCCAACTCAACTAAGCACCCATAAAGCTGCTCAACCAGGCACACAAAAAGACAACTCAACCATCATTCATAAACAACTTCAATTTAGCCTTTGACATCAATGACAAATAATCCAACATTTGGTGCCCACCTACCTCGCTAGAGTGCATTTCAGGAGGAATGAAGGAATTTTTGGCATGGAGGAAAATTGGTGGGAGACACAAATTCCTCCCTAACCTCATTTTCGCGCCAATTCTATTCTAGAGCACAATTTCTAGATGGAGAAGGAATTTTTGATGGAGGAGAAATTTCCTCCTTGTAATGGTTTTGAGTTGATCATCTAGACTTGGATGCCATTTTTGGATTGAGGATTTCTCATTGAAGGAACACTTTCTGCCTTAGAATAGATTTCCATACTTTTTTACCACTTTAGGAAAGGATTCCAGACTTATTTTTCTGATCATCAGCCTACTTTTTCAACTTTCTGGATTTAGAACTTAGATGTTCAAGAATGTTCTGCCATTAGTGCCCTACCAACACAGACATGCCAAAAATACACTTAAAAAAATAGTAAGTTCTTCCAAACATCAAATTAGGCCAAATCGAGATAGGGTAACACTAAAAATAGACTTACTAAAAAAGACACTACTAAAAATAGTAAGTTTGTTTAAACTCAAAATTAGGCCAATCTGGGACTCAGTGAAACTTACTAAAAGTAGTAAGTCCTTAGAATTCAGCCTACTTTTTCAACTTTCTGGATTTAGAACTTAGATGTTCAAGAATGTTCCACCATTAGTGCCCTACCAACACAGACATGCCAAAAATAGACTTAAAAAAATAGTAAGTTCTTCCAAACATCAAATTAGGCCAAATCGAGATAGGGTAACACTAAAAATAGACTTACTAAAAAAGACACTAGTAAAAATAGTAAGTTTGTTTAAACTCAAAATTAGGCCAATCTGGGACGCAGTGAAACTCACTAAAAGTAGTAAGTCCTTAGAATTCACTCAAATTTCACTGGTAGCTTCCTTGAAGGGTTCTGACTTCATTGCTACGTTCAGATTTTCCAAAAACCTAAGCTACTAACCTCAAATCTAACTATGAAGGGAAAAAACCCTAAAATAGACAATACGAGCTCCAAACTTAACCAAATTTGCTCAAAACACTTGCAGACTTGATCAGAATTTGTCTAAACACTTGGGGACCGGGGAGATCGAAGAGACTGCTGCTAAAAGACCCAAAAACCACAACCAAAAGACCAAGTGGACCAAAAATGAAGGAGTTCCCCATTTGGAATGGGGTGATATGTGATTAGGTCACAACAAATGCAAGCAAGAACTAAGGAGGACGCCCAAGATATGTTCGAGAAAGGACCGGATACATGTATGAATCTCATTAACAATGAGCGGGTTCTTGAAACAAGGCATCACCATTCCAAGCTACCGAAGAAACTACTAAGTTAAAATTTTGAAGAGGAGTATAGTGACATGATATTTCTACTCAACGAGATCATAGGAGCACCTCAAGGAGCTTTATTTGAGATATGGATGTTTTATTTCATTGAGGAGATATCAGTTGGAAAAGTAATGATAAATTGGGCAAAGATCATAAGTGATAACTTGGATATCTAGTTGAGGAATTTGGAGAGAACGAAGTCTTTCTACATGACTTCTTACTTAGTCTACATGCTAGCAAGAAACATCAAGTACAAAGAACTAATATGTAGAGGTGAAGTCAGGAACAAGCAAAAACAACACAAGGTGTATGAATGTTATTCGCAACTCCACCTAAATGATGAAGAACAGTATAGAAGAGTGAATGATACATTCACCATGTACCTTGCACAGTTGCTACAAGGTGGAGTACATAAGAGGTTGTCCAAGGAGACAATGTTATTAATAGAAAAATATGGATCATGGTTTATCCAATTCCCTACCTTCACATACCTAAGCATCCAAGGATTCACCTCTAAACCTTACAAGCTTCCCAAGTAACCGACGGACAAGATGGTGTTGCTTGAGGTGGTGAGGCAGCTACCGGAATTTGATTGCATTCAGAAAGAGAAACATAGGCAAGGTACAACTTTTCCTATCACACTTGGGAAAATGACGGAGATATACCCCACCGGGATAGCAGCAGATACAGTTAACGAAGAATTATAATTTTTCCATCTTGGAATATATAACACAAGGAATTGTTTTGATCCATTCTAGAGGATTTTAACAGCC
The DNA here is from genome assembly GCF_030272615.1 of Cryptomeria japonica. Lineage (NCBI taxonomy): Eukaryota > Viridiplantae > Streptophyta > Pinopsida > Cupressales > Cupressaceae > Cryptomeria > Cryptomeria japonica. The sequence continues at coordinate 320,360,408 of NC_081409.1, read as the reverse complement.
GAAGGAGAGAAGTTTATACACAAGGTTGACATCGAGGAATACTAGGCAAATCTTATGGATGAGTTCGTAGTTAGGAGAAAGATGTGGTCTCAAATGTCAATGGACTTCATCAGGAAGTGTAACTTCTTCTCAATTCCTGATCAAGTAAAGGATGATGGGAATCATATTCATCCACAGCATGTGAAGGAGAAAGACAAGCCAATTCCATCACCTAATTGGTCACAGCCCGAGGTAGTAGACTTAATATTTTGATGAGGGAAGTGAATGATTGCTCCAGAGAATGGGTAGACAAACAAATCAAGAAGCTAAGGAGGCAAAGTACTACTCTTACAAGAAAATGAAAAGCGAAGAGTCTTCTCTTAATGATGATGAGAGAACTATAAGTGATGTGAGAACAAACGATGATGAAGAGAGTCAAGCTCCCAAGAGAAGAAAAGGTATAGCTGGAGGAACACAAGCAAAGGGCAAGGAAATTGCCAGTCAAGAATCCAGACACAAGAAGCACAAATCCGACACTCTTTAGTCTACCAAGAGTTCCTCATCCGTTAAAGAGAATGATATACCAAAGAAATACAATGAGTCTGAACAATGTTCCGATACAGAGATCCTACTAGATAATGATCAAGATGAGCACGCATCAGCACAATCAGCACCACATGAAGATGAAGAAAAGCAATCAAGACCTCCAACCATTTAGCTTGAGGTCCATTTGGGAGATGATGTGGAAGACCTTAACAAGAGAGGAGCAAATAAAGAGATAACTTCCCCCTTGAGAGGAATTGATGAAGATCATTAGCTCGAGGATGGAATGGAATTTTCTACAATTCTTGATTGGTTGATAAATAGTAAGGAAAAAAACAAAAAGTTATAGAAGTGCAGCCCATTGAAGATATAGATGACTTCTTCGCCCGGATTGGTAAGGCTAAAGAAAAAAAGAAGGCAAAGAAGTTCTCTAAAATTACTAAAGATGATTCGGGATCCTGCATTTTGCAAGTGGCTGTACCAACAGTTGACAAGCCTAGAGATGAGATCACTCCCATGGACTATTAGGTTACAACAATTGATCTTGGACCATCCACAATACAACAAGAGTTTCACGAGCTTAATGATTCCACCAAGGCTACTGAGGCACGATTAAACAAAATTGAAGACAAGAAGGAAATCTTACGAATAGAGAACAGGAAACTCAAGGAATACCTTGAGGGGTTGTCAAATCCCCTAAGGTGTGAGGATCCTACATTTGTTCCACCCATTGCTATTGCTCAAGGGTCACTTAATGATCACAAGCAATGAGGAATACATATCAGGAGGTTAAAAAATGGATAGAAGATATTTTGAAGCAAACAGAGCACTTCCTAGTCCAATTTGTCCAAGCCTATGATAGAACAACGCTGCTCATAAGCAAGATACAATGCTTGCAGGGAGTATGGGAAGAATTTCAACCAATCCAAGACAAGACCATTCCATGTCTCAAAGTGTTCAAGCGAATTCCTACATCAACATTGATCCAAGGAGGGAGTAATTTAGGAGGGAAATGTGTATGATTTCCATGGATGGTATTGTTCTTTGGCAATGAAGAAATCAGTATTTCATCATGCAAAAGATGAGTGCATGGAAATGGAAGGATCAATTTTGGAGATACAGTCGAAGATCCTCACTTCAATCGAAAAATTATTGGGACAAGATGTCCACAGTTCTAGCAGCTTGAATTTGGAAGGATTGAAAGAGAAAATGAAGTTTGTTTACTTTCAAGGGCTAGAGTTTATCAAGAAGAATCAGCTAGACAATTTGGTTTCCCTTATAATTTTCATCAGCAACTTGCAAAAGCATACACCAGATTGGGAGAGCCACTTTGATGCTTGCTCAAATGCCTTGGATGTGATCGAATTAGCGCAAGATGGTTCGCCAAGTGTCACAATGGAAGAGCTCAATTCAGTCATGTCTAGATTCATTGAATATGCAGCCAAGGAGAGGAATAGAGGAAGGAGTTTTCTAGAAGACAGCTTGCTAAATGACTAGGCAGCATCTCATTGGACCTCATTCTTTGAGCTTTGTGATATGGATAAGATTCCATTTTTGCTAGAAAACCTAATTAGGGTTGTGTTGGCATGATCTTGGCCCTTGATTCTAAATGAATCTTGGCCATTCATTTCATTTTGAGACTCTATAAACCCCTTTTCCTCTCATTTGTAAGAGAGATTTTGAGCACTGTCACTCAGATGCTACCAAAATTGAATAAAATTGAGCTTGGGTGATTTTTATGAGATCTTGGAGCATTATGTGGTTCTTTAATCCTCAATTTAGTTTCGAATTTAGCTTAAGTAATTTAGTTGAGAATTTAGCTTAAGTAATTTAGTTGAATGAAGAAATTGAGTGAATCTATATGAAACTCGTTTATCCATACCACTAGCTATTTGTTGATTCTAAATTTGCCTTGTGTGATCAACTGGACTTAACTTCAATCCTTACTTGCTCATTGATATGCATTGAATGGATGATGTTAGCATTGTGAGTATGAATTTGAATATCTATTGATTACTAGAGAAGATTGCACTAAGCTTCGTAGAGTTGTTCATTGTATGGCAAAATTGAGCCTAGTTGAATTTCATAGAGCCATTCACTATCTCTTACATTCTAGGATTAGAATGGAATTCCTAAACCCTTTTCCTTTTGCATTTTATTTCAAGATCTTTGTTAGAGATAGGATCAAGTGCTCATCTTGCTAAGCCATAAGTCATTTCAAAACCATGGCAAAATACCCTTCTATTCATGAAAATCTGATTTGATTAGAACAATTGTGTAAGTCCCTTTGTGCATACAGAAATCACATCAACCATTGAGTTACCCACACGTCAAGACTTGACAGTAGGAACCTGTTGTGACGTATTCACACATCGATCCATTGCAAATGGTGGCCCCTACTTTTTTTCGCTTTGTGGGGTTTTGCTTTCTGGGTTTTAGAGTTTTGTCTGTTAGCCTTTGCTTTTCAAGTGTCGTCGGGGGGATCACTAGGATGGCAGGCTCTGCTTAAGCCAAGGTGAGTCTTTGGGGCCCCGAAATTAGGGTTTCTTTGAAAGTCTTCCTTAGGGCTTGGTTTTGCTCTCATTGCTAATTGTGTCTTGTTTGAGTTTGAGGAGGTCAATGAAGCTTGGTGAGTGAATATCCTCTTTGAAGGTTCGAGTTAGGTCAAGTTGGTGAGTGATGAAGTCTAGAATGTCATCCTAATCTTCAAATGCCCTGAAATTTGGCTAAGTCTGGAATGTCCTGATCCTGAAATTTGACTTAAGTCTGGAAAACTGAAGAATCCTCCAAAAACTAGATTTTGCAATATAACTCCTGGAGGTCCGAAACCACTCTCAAACATCCTAACAGTATATATGGAATATAACTTAAAGTATAAGTGACATACTTAAATGTTATATTCCATAAAATGACCCTGATGGAGAGACCAAAATGTCAAATTTCGCTCCTGACCCTTCCAAAGGGTCCAAAGCGAATTTCGTTCCTGACCCTCCCAAAGGGTCCAGAGCGAAATTCTCCATAAGACATTCTACTTTGACCAAAACCTAGAACTAGCGTATTCTCAGGCTTGAATGAAGGTAAAAACGCTTGTTTGAATGAGGAAATGTGAAAATGAAGTCAAGATTTGAGCTCAAGGATAATTTTCGCTCCTGACCCTTCCAAAGAGTCCAGAGCGAAATTCATTTTTCTCCACTTTGCTCTTTGATATGACCAAGTTTGTTGACTTTTGGGGCGTGATGGGAAGGTTTTGATGCACATTTGTCTTTGAGAGGAGATTTGAGGTGACAAAATGATGGAAATTAGCCTAAAGTAGGAATTTCGCTCCTGACCCTTCCAAAGGGTCCAGAGCGAAATTCTTGAAAACCTCATTTTCTCCCTTGTTTAGACCAACGTTCTAGTTTTGAGGTGATGGGATGTGAAAATGTGAAGGATTTTGGCCAAGATTAGGAATTTCGCTCTTGACCCTTCCAGAGAGTCCAGAGCGAAAATCCTTATACACCTAAATTTTTCACTTGTCAAGACCAAATTCATAGTTCCTTAGGCATGTATAGAGGTGTTTTGACATGTTCTAACCTTAGGAGATGAGTAAAGGTGAAAAGAATGAAGGATTCTAGCCTAAAGGGTGAATTTCACTCCTGACCCTTCCAAAGGGTCCATAGCGAAATTCTTGAAAACACTCATTTTTCCTTTAGCCAGAGTCAGGACCAAGGTGGAAATGAAAGGAGAGGGATCTATGTTTGCCTCCCAAAGAGGATGAGAGTTGGAAAAGTCAAGGATCAAACCCAAAACATGATTTTTGCTCCTGACCCTTCCAAAGGGTCCAGAGCGAAAATCTTTGTAGCTCTTATTTTCTTCCTTATTTTGGCTAAGCTTTGGCATGATGCAGAAGTAATTAGAATGTTCTTGCCCTAAGAGGGAGAGGGATGCTTTGGAAGATCAAGATTTTAGCCTAAAAGAGAATTTCGCTCCTGACCCTTCCAAAGGGTCCAGAGCGAAATTCACTATAAACCTCATTTGCTACTTGATTTGGGCATCAATCCTTGTTCCTTAGGTGGAAAATGATCTAAGTTTGCTTCTTGAGGTGGTTTGAAGTTTGAAAAGTGAGTGATCAAGCCTAAACTAAGATTTTCGCTCCTGACCCTTCCAAAGGGTCCAGAGCAAAAATCCTCCTAAGACTCATTTCCTCCCTAGTTTGACCAAATTTTGATTTGCAAGGCGTCTTGAAAGGAAGGATGGAAATCTTTTTCCATTGGAAATGTTTGAAAGCATTGAAAAGTGAAGGATTTTGAGCCAAATAGTGAATTTCGCTCCTGACCCTTCCAAAGGGTCAGGAGCGAAATTCCTAAAAACACCTATTTTTCCATTGGAGGAGGTCAAGTCCTTGATTTTTTGTGGCATGGATGGAAGTGGGATATCATGTCTTTGCCTCTTGAGGTGGTTTGGAGTTGGAGAAATGAAAAAATCAAGCTCAAATCATGATTTTCGCTCCTGACCCTTCCTAAGGGTCTAGAGCGAAAATCTTCATGGACCTCATTGTATTCCTTATTAGGCCAAGTTCTTAGTGTCCAAGGCATGTTGGAGGAAGGATAGACATATTCTTGCCTTGAGGAATGATGGAAAATAATAAAAGATGAAATGTCAAGCCTAGAATGTGAAATTCACTCCTGACCCTTCCAAAGGGTCCAGGGCGAAATTTCACCAAAACCACCTTTTTTCCAATTTTGTGTCAAGACAATTGCAAACTAAAGTGAATTGGGATGGAAGAGGTCCTTAGGAGTAACTTCAAGTTGCTCGGAATCATTGAAATTGAAGGAATTGAGCCAAATCAAGAATTTCGCTCCTGACCCTTCCAAAGGGTCCAGAGCGAAATTCTAAAATCCACCTATTCCTTTCAAATTTGTGCCAAGCCGGGCCTAGACAAAGATGATAGAAGCCCTTGAGATTGCCCTTGAATGGATTTTTGTTTCCAAAAATGATGATTTTGGGTTAGAGGAAGAAATTCGCTCCTGACCCTTCCAAAGGGTCCAAAGCGAAATTGAGCAAAAACTATCTTTTCCCTCAAATTTATGCCAAGTCTAGTGTGGGTCAAGATTAGAGGTGTCCTTAGGCATGTCCTTGAATTGCCAAGAGTCATCAAATATGAAGAAATGAGCTCAAAACAAGAAATTCGCTCCTAACCCTTCCAAAGGGTCCAGAGCGAAAAACACTAAAACCATCCTTTTCTCCAAATTTTGTGCTAAGTCAAGCCTAGACTAGTGTGAGAGAAGCTATTTGGAATGCCTTGGAAAGATGTTTGATCACCAAAGATGCAAATTTTGAGCTGAAATTGGAATTTCGCTCCTGACCCTTCCAAAGGGTCCAGAGCAAAATTCTGGATAGGTCCTATCCCTGGCTAGGTTTTTGAGCGAATTTGACTTTTTAGGCCTTGTGAAGATCAAACCAATGATGCCAAGTTGGGAAGTGGATTCAATGTGAGGGAGTCCAGATGAAGTGAGGTAAAGAAAATGAATTTGGGTGTGAACAGGCAAGCAAAAAGTGAATTTCGCTCCTGACCCTTCCAAAGGGTCCAGAGCGAAATTCATCAAAATCACTATTTCCTCTTTATGGCAGGACAAGATTTTGATTCCTAAGACACGAAAAGACTAGAGGGAGGTTATTTAAGCCTTGCAAGATGAGTCGAAGTGAAGGAAAACAAGCAAAGAGAGAAATTCGCTCCTGACCCTTCCAAAGGGTCTAGGGCGAAATTCTCCAAATCAACCATTTTGCCCATATGAGAAGCTAAAAGGGTGAATTCCTAGGCTTTGTTAAGCCAAAACAAGCATATACACACCTTTAAGAGGATTTTGGAGTAAGAAATGAGACAATAAAGGCAAAATCAAGGAAATCGCTCCTAACCCTTCCAAAGGGTCCAGGGCAAAATCCTTAGGGAAGCCTACTTCACCTTGTTTGGGCCAGGCAAAGTGCTAGTTGTGAGGTAATGTTGAAAAGAGGTCTAAATTGGCCAGGAATGCAAATTTCACTCCTGACCCTTCCAAAGGGTCCAGGGCGAAATTCTTATAGGGCCTGTCCCTGGGGAGAATCTTGAGCAAGCTTCATTTAATATCTTTTGTTGATGATTTAAGGTGTAAAATACTATGTTGAAATGAATTTATTATATGTCCTTAATCATCTTTTGGTTTGTTTTGCAGATGAAAGAAGACCAGGCCAGGACAAGGACGACCTTTTCCAATCCAGCATTTCAAGGAAAGGTACACCATCCATCCTGCACATCGAAGACAAAGGAGGTTAAAGCAAGGGTTCGTTGAAGAAGCAGACAGTTTCAGAAGAGTTAACTAAAGTTAGCTTCTCAGCATCATCAAATTGAATATCTACCAAGTTGCAAGTGTCAGACAAGGTGGCATCTCAGTCATCACTCCTCCAATCGGATTGGTCCACCTCAGCGTGTCCAGATTCAATGTAACTGACTCATCAAAGATGACACTAACTTCGATGTACCTACCTCGGTTATCCATTGGTTGAGTATTCCAGAGAAGACATGTGTCCAAATAATGCAATTATTTCACTGGCCAGAATTGAGTTGGTTGTAACAAACCCTTATTAGGGTTTTCATTGTAAAATCTTGGCCATTGATCTCAAATTGATCTGAGCCATTGAATTGTATTAAGAGCGCTATATAAGCCTTGGTTCCTCATTTGTGAAAGCTAATAGCTAGAAGATTAATAGTTAGTTCATAGAGGTTAGAATAGCTAATGATTAATAGCAAATAGAATAGCAGTTAGAGTAGAATAGAAAGAGAAGGCAAAGATTGTTGCCAAGATGTTGTTGTAAAAGACTTGTGAACTTCATTGAAGAAACGGTGAAATCTATGGGTCGATTCAACAATTTGCATGGTCTCTATACTTCTCAGATTTGATTTCATGTTATTAGATGAGTGGAAGAAATGTGTTTGATTGATGGTGAAATTTGTATATCCATACTACTAGCAGTTTGTTGATTGCAGCATGCCTTGTGTAGTGAACTGGAATCATTCAGCTTAAGCCTAAGTTCAATTGTCGCTTCTTCACTGATATGTATCTTACTGATAGTATCTATCCCCTCAGTGATTTGAAAATCATTGAATCCCCTTAGAAGATCGCACCAATTCCAGTGGAGTTGTAACCTCTTGGCAATACTGAAATTGGTAGAGTTCTATCAAGACCAAACATCACTGAGTCATTCTTAGGATTAATTTAGTCTCGCCTCCTTGAAACCTTTATCTTTTGATCTTTTTTGAAACATCAGTTAGCATTAGGAAAATCTTGTTCCCTCATTTGAAAAGTAGTCACATGAACAAGCTTTCTCTGAAAGTACATAAGGCCCCTTGAAAAACAGTAAACACAACGACCACTTGTGCTTATCCACGAGTAGAGAACCTACATAACAGAACCTTGGAACTTTTCCGATTGATCCTTCTACGATATCTTCAGCATTCGGGAGTTTTACTCAAGAGAGGATAAGATACCTCTGGGTATTTTATTCTATGTTTGGTCGTGTACAAAATACACATCAACAGAACCATGGAGTCGTCTTGGTTGATCATATGTTTAGCATCCGAGGTGATTTTATTCAAGAGGGTAATATATCTTTGGGTATTTTATTTTGTGTTAGAGGTGTCTAAAAAACACATCAACACATATATAGAGAAATGGCCAAAACTGAGAGAATAAAGAGAGATAAGAGCTCAGAAAACTGTAAACTGATTTCCATAATTTATTGTATGACTGCAACCCATATTTGTGCTTAAACCACCGTGGGACGGGTTTCGGGGATGAGGGGACAAAGGGCCTAAGTTTAGGGACGACGGCGGGGGGGTGGCGGGGTGGTGGTGCTGATATAGTTATACATATACTTGTAGTACTTGAAAAATTATTTGTGAAAAGATGTATAACAATATAAGAATTACATTTGAAATGAACTATAGGAAATTAGTAAAATTACAAAATAGCAAAATTTGAAATATCAAATCTAAATACAAAGATTTCTTGAATGCTAATTGCTAAATAAAATTTGACAAATGAAATTGTCAAATTGGAGATTTCTATTATTAAAATATCATATGAGTATCTGATATCACAAAGTCTATAATGATGATTACATGATACATAATTAAAATGAATAGAAAATAGCAATAGCATTACAAAAGATAGAATGGCAAAATGCTCAAATCACTTAAAATTAAAAAAACTAAAAATTTCAATTGCTTTTTGAGTCTGACGTGTTAGAAAGGGAGACTCCTGCAAGTCTCCTTGCCCCTCAAGAGACGCTTAGGAGTCTTGGAGACATCAGATGGGAGATTCCTACAAGTCTCCTCGCCCCTCAAGAGACACCTGGGAGTCTCCCAAGGAGGACTTGGAGACGCCGAGACGCAGACGTTTTCGCGTCTCCAGCGGAGCACCGGTGGTGGTTGCGGGAGACACCAAGTCCCTGTCACCCCGTCTCGGAAATGCGGGCCGAGGGGGAACATGTTTTCGTGGAACACTAGCTTAAACTCCAGCTGCTTAGAAATTATAATGTATTACTGATATTAGGCACAATCTGACATACTTGAGATCCTTGATGAACAGCAAGCAAAAGCTCCTCTATCGTGGTCTTAATATTATCTGAACAGCAAGAAGAAGCTTCTCTATGGTGATCTTCATATATTATAAAAAAATTATTTATTATGTAATACATGACTCAGTTTTCCTGAAAAAAAGAGCATTAACTGGATAAAATGACATTTAAGAGGTTTAAAACTTTAAAATGTATAATAAAAGACAATCTTTATGAACAATAGGAGTTTTAAATGTGATAGCCCCAAGAAGAATATGCTATAAATCCAAGCCTTCATTTTCCATGTTCAGGCATTCTGAATTTGGTTGTAGCTGCTAACAGAGTTTTCCAATTGAGTACACCTGGTGACCATTGTTCTGCAAATATTTTTCTTGTATAATAGCTGACCAAATAGAGTGGACCAAATATTGGAGATTCCAAGCAATTTTTATGGTTAGTGCCTCATGGAAAGATATAAAATTATAAATGTCCCTCTCTAAATTTTGGGTGAAAAATGACAGTCCAAGCAATCAGACGGAATTTATAAGTTTTTTATGTACATTGCCATAGAAAAGTCCTTAAAATCTCACATCTTTGTGCTATATAAAGAAATTAGTGTTTAAATTTGCACCTTTTAGTATGACACAAAACGAAACAAATGTGCAATAAAACTGCTGTTTGAATTAGAAGGGGAAGCTCCCTATAAAGTTGAAAACTAACCTGAAACTGAACAATATGTATTTGCAATTTAGAAATTCTACAACAATTTTTGGGGTGGTTCAAGTTTATGCTGATAAAACGTAAATGAATATCCTTTATGTTTTTTCCTAGGATAAAATGCTAAGATGCTATTCCACTTTAGGCAAATGATTAATATATTTTTAATTGAAAAAAAATCCTACAAATAGACATTTACCTTGTTCAACTCAAATCAGAGATTGGACAATTCAGGAACACAAGGATTGAATAGGTTTAAAACATAACATGCGCTTTGGTAAATAAATTGAAAGAATTGAGAAGAAACCACAATTTTCAACTTCAAATAGATCTGCAATACAAAGCTTGCAAATTTGGTAAAAGTAATATCATCTAATTCAGCACATATGACAAAGTCATTCAATAGTAATTAAAAGCAAGAGAGGCTTAATAAATTCTACTTAATGAATAACAAATTGTGAATAGACTATAATACTATATAGCAATTTCAGCAATATTAAAGCAGGAGAATTACCATTTATCGACCCCTTACTAAGTGCAAAAAGGCTCTTATTTATATTGTTTACAAACAATTGCATGAAAATAAATAACTAAACTAACTGCACTTCTATTCCAACTACAACTGCTTGAATGACATGCAAACTATATTACGAATTATTTCATCCACTAATTCTAAAATTACGATCATGTGACACTGCCAAATGAATTGATGATCAAAATATTTAAATTATCTCTTAAAAATAGCATTTGATCCTTGTGCTAGAAATAACGACAACTAATAATAGCAAGGGCTATAAATAGAAAATCCCTAAATATGCTTCTCTTTGAAAATGGTGACGGCCAAAAGTAGTGCATACTAAAAATTGACATTTTCATCAAGCAGCTCAAGATGACTTTGATGATTCTACAACTTCTCCTCTGATTATGACTAACCCTTTGAAAAACCTTGAAAATGTACTCATTCATCCCTCCCTTGTATAGGTGTCATTCTTCTATCAATCATGCTTGAATATGGACTAACAAAAAAAATATTTTGTATTGGTGCACACATAAGCTTAGACGCATGGAAAAATGACAACAAAATTTCCTCCTTTCTATTGGTATGCACCATTGTCCAGGCACCCACCTATTCACTGAACTTTAAATTTTTAAAACTCCACCACTTTTGTATTGGCATACACCATTGTCCAAGCACGCACCTATACACTAAAGGGAAAAATTAACTAAACCCGAGCTGCTTTCTATTGGTGTGTGCTAGTCTACTTGCGTGCATCAATATGCAGTAAAAATATTTTCAATTTTTTCAACAAGACTCTTTGTATTGGCATGTACTAGACTCTCGGTGCATGCCAAGATTTAGGAGGTAATTTTTTCAAGATTTTGCTCCTTTGCGAAAGTGTGTCTAATTCCTTCATCATTGTGCTAGTGAATCTTCCTCTGGTGGTAGGCAAAATGATATTCTTATTAGAGGAGCAACAGTTTGTTCATGTTCTCAAACTAATGCATTTAGCTCTCCTTTACCCACCTCAAGTTTCTTTGCACAAACTTGTCCACCAGCATATTTTACCTAACTTGAAATTTGATTGAAATGGAGTTTTTATATTGGCACACATGTGCACCATCCTAGACAAGTTTGGAGAAAACACTCAAAAAAATGAAAGTAGCCCCTTTGATCGTGCGCTCAGATGTACAACATTACACTAGATTTTTGAAACTTCACTCTCTTTATATTGGCACATCTTTATTAAGAGGTGTGTGTTGATGCTCTAAGCTGCATTTCTTTAAAAGAATCTTCTTTCTTTAAGTGCACAGCAATTTCCTACCATGCACTTGTCCTCTAAAAATTTATTTGTTTTGTTATAGAAGCCAATGCCTTTGTATTGATGCATTCTACACGTCGTTACTTGCCATTTTTTGAATTTCCACTCTTTGCTAAGGTGCACACTACTAGCCAAGAACATGCCAATCATAGATGGACGACTCAGCAAAAACTCAGCAAATCATCAAAAACTCGCGAGTTTTTTTGACCCTAAGTTTTCCAGCTAAAAACTCACAAACCCCAACTAGTTAATGGGATCTCATCATATAAGAAAATTGATTACAATGAGGAGGTGTGGCAATAGAGACTAGAATCAAGAACTTAGACAACTAATTTTTTCCCTCAAAAATTGTTCGTGGGGTTTATAATTTTTTCCCCTTACAAAATTATTCTGGGGTTTATAATTTTTACTTAAATTATCATATTTGAAATTCGTGATGTTCGCGTGGGATTTTAGTTATCTGGGTTTTACCGTTTTTTTCCACAAAAACGATGATTTGTAAATCCTGTTTGCAAGGTTTTGTTCAATCTTTTCCTCAAAAATTATTTCAAGGTTTTGTTCTTGTTTAGGGTTTTTACCATTTTTTTCCACAAAAAATAATGATTTGTAACTTCAGTTTTGGAGGGTTTGCCGATTTTTCCTCAAATCGTGGTTTCAAATTTCAGTTTGGTTACCCAACATCAGGTTGGATGCATTCCAGTAATCTTGGTCATTAACACTTTGCAAATCCTGGGAGGGTCTCCGCAATAGTAGAGTGCTCTTTGCATTTGTGATCAAAAGACCTGTAGTTTCTTCTGTAGGATATTGAGTACGATGACCATTAGAGAGGGTATTAAAATAATATTATATGCATTCTATAATGGTCATCATAGTTTAGAAGGCATTGTTATCTTTTTAGGTTTTAGCTTTTTAAACGTATTTAGCTTTTTAGCTTCAGTTAAACGGTTTGTTCTTTTTAGAACACCGTCTTTTAATCTCTATTTAAGAAGCCTTCGACTCCTTTGTTAATACATTGATTATTTGAGCAATTAAGTTTTCAAGCTCTCCTTTTTTTCTCTCTTTGCTCCTCGTTCCACGGGTCCTAAAGCCTTCTTTCATGTTGGATATGCTATTTTATACAAGGGTTGGACCTTACCCCACAGTTTGTCTATTATAAATAAAAAAGTAATAAAAATAAAACAATAAAGTAATAAATCCATAAAAATAAAACAATATTAAGTTAAATTTGAAGACATTATAATAAATTTAAAAAATTTAAATAAATATATTAAAAAATTAATTTAAATATTAGTATTATATAGATAATAAATGTATTAATTTTAAATCTAATTTAAATACTTTACATATTAAATTTTAATATATTGAATAAAAAACAAAACTGAAAAAACAAATCAACATTGTTTTAAAAAAAAAATATAAGGATATTAAATAATAATCAAAAAGTACGCACCAAGTTTAGATGAGAGTAAAGGTCATTATGCATAAAACACAGAGAAGTACATACAACATCAAGAGAAGGGCTCGAGAACTTATAACTTAATTCATGTGAATGAAATTTTGAGCTAGAAAACATTCCATAATAAGTTATCAACTTATCTATCATTATTTTTGCACTGTTAACAAAACTTCACTGTATATCTATTGGTGTGTTTTTTATGCAAGCGCAACTCAAAATAATATACCCAAAGATATCCTATTCTCTCTTGATCAAAATCTTCTATATGCTAAACAGACAGACTATGTGATCACAAAGATGACTCCAAGGTTCCAAATTCATGCGGATAGTCTCAGTTGGTTCGTTGTGATATGCTGATAATCTCAATGGGGGCTTACACAATTGTTCGAGGAGTGTCTCAATCTAAGGATTTTGTTGATTGCCGACACTTGTAACTTTCTCTTTTTGGAATGATTTTTCAATAAGCTCTTTTTAATCCTACTTCTATTAAGACTTAGGAAGATAATTCTAACCCTAAGCTAATCCTATGAATTTGGGAGACAAACATTGCAAAAGTGGAATCCAAAACCTATTCTTGTTTCGCCAAATTCAACCTATCACTCATATTCACCAACATTTTGAAAAATGAATATAGCAATAATTGAAAATCATCCAACGATCAAAAGTATGAACATATTAGTTCCACATTGAGCAATTCCATCAAAACCTTCATTCGATCTAGCAACTTGAAAATGAAATCTATTCTATTGAAAGCCAATAAACCATGCTAACTTGCAAAAGTAGACAAAATTCACTAACAATTGAACAATAAATTATGCCTTAGCACTTAAGAAGTATCACTACAACAATTTCTCAGAAATCTCCCCCTTTACAAATGAGAGGATGGTTTATATAGGCACCCCATTACAAAGCAATGGTCCAAAGTGATCCAAGATCAACGACTGAGATTAACAAATAAAACCCTAATTAGGGTTAATTACAAGAAAAAAACTCCTTTTGGCCAATGAGAAAATTACAATGTTTTGGATAACCAATGAGAAAAAATCTTCCACTTGTTGAGTCCGGTTCATTGCACCTGAACATATCTGACTTGGAACCCTTGGATTGGTCGATTGATGATAGGGATGCCACCTCAGCTTGCCTTGCAGATTTGATTCCCCATCATGAAGAAGTGTCGATACCTTACTCTTGGATTTCCAAAGGAAAATCAATAACATTTTTCTTCATTGAACTTATCGCTCCTTGGTGTGGAATCTTTTGTGTTCACCATCATTCTAAAATTTTCTTTATGTTCAAACTAATCCTCATCTTCACTTTGATCTTGTGCTTCTTGAACAATCCTCCATATTGACAAGTTTTTTTTTCTTTTGATTTTGGATTTCCAAAAGAAATCCAAGGTCGAGGTAGAGCCTTTCATCCTTGTATGACTTAATCTTCTTGAATGTCTTGATGAAGTGTAAGTCATCCTTTGTTCCATTCATCTTTGGATTCCACCTTGAAGCGTGAATGTTGTCCTTCCATGCGTTGTGGAATCATCTTTCCAACCGGTTCCTTTGTTACCTTTCTAGAAATCCTTGAGTTGACATCCACCACCTAAAAATCATGAAAATTTTCTAAGAAAAAAAATAATAAGGGGGTTTGATATTCGTTTAACAAATTTTGGAGGATAAACTCTGATTTTTCTCATAAACTCTTAAAATCAGATTGAAAATAAGTCTGAAAAATGAAATTATGGAACCAAGTCTGATTATGAACTTAGGAATGAAAATCAGACTTAGAAAAAAAAAAATCTGAAAACTACAATCAGACTTGAAAAAATTTTGGAAATTTGTGAAATTAAGTCTGATTTCTGGAACTTCTTCCTTCAAAATTGAAAAAAAGCATAAAAAGCAACATGGTTCCTTAATGGAATTCGAAAAAGTTCGTGAAGGAAAATCTGAGTGCAGGTATGAGGATCGGAAATTTAAAATGAAAGAGGGAATTTTGAAGCTCAAAATCCTGAAAACCTGTCTTGAAAATGCTTTTAGACCTGAAAGTGCTGAATTTCACTAAGTTACTGGTTTGGGTTTGAGCACCGGTTCAGGTTCGGAGAACCCGGTAAGCCGATACGTCAAAATTTTGAAAAGGGGTTTGGGTTCGTTTGGGTTCGTTAGTACACAAACATGTAAATTTTATATATATTGATATTTGTGAAGCCTATAAGCATGAATTAAAATTTGCTTGTCACATAGCATCATATAAACAACAAAACAAACATAAGCTTGTAATCATAGCATCATGATGATACCATAATAGCATCATATACATCAAGTTTAATATCAAAATGACAAAATATTCAAGTATCATTGTTTCAACTTTCAACAATATAAAGTTTAATCATCAAATGGATCATCTAATTCATCCTCCTCCTCATTGACATTGACATTAGATGAGCCAATGCCACTTTTAGAGGTGAAATGAGTGAATATAATGTTTTAGAAGTCACTTTTAGGGTAAAAGTTTCACTTTTTAGCAAGCAGAATTCAAAAAAAAAAAAATTGCATATAATTTGCTTTTTTGGGCCGCCCAGGCTCACCTGCGTTCGACCAGGGACGAACCACCTCTAGGTTTTTTGAACCCTGGTTGAACCCAGTCTAAACCGGACCCGAAACCAAGAACTCGTTCGAACTAGGACCGATACCAGGGGGTCCAAGGGCAAACCCAGTAACTTAGAAGAAATTCTTCAAAGAATTGGTTCCAATTTGTCTTTGAACCCCTAAATTTGCCTTTGATACGTTGAACTTGCAATTATTGATGAAATTCTTAAAAAGAATTGCTTCCAACTTGGCCTGATTTCCTCTTGCACCTGAAATTACTCTGAATATATACCTTGCAACTTGAAAGGGATTCTTCTAAGAGCTTGAATTCTCAAGTATGAGAGGCAACTCGTGAATAATTGCCAAGGCTATGTTTATAGGGAATTCAATCTTTGTCTTGCCTTGTTTTTTTTTTGTGTTTTAATTTAATGGCAATTTCTTTTCTTTTCTTGCTTTATTCTAGAAGCCTCTTCTTGAGTGAATTCCATCCTGGCTTTTTATTTTAAATCCAATACTCTTCCAAGACTAGGCAAACTCTTGTTGCTTTTCTTCCTTGCTTTAATCCATTTCCACTTTGCCAAAAAAATTCAAATTCCTTTCTCCTTATGACTTGTGCGAATTTCCTTGTGCTTTTATTTCAACACTAGTTTTTTTTTCTTTCAAACTCTTTCCTTTCCCTTAGGTGAATTTCTTTTTGATTTATCCTTGTTTTCTTTATTCACCTTATCATTTTCTTGGGTGAGTTCTTTTTTCTTGTTTTCATCCTTTTGCTTTATTTCATTTTTCCTTCCTTTCAACACTTTGCTTAACTTTCCCTTCTCAACTTTGGCGAATTTTGTTTTACTTGCTTTAACCTTTTTGCCAAACTTTTCCTTTGTCTACCAAGGGTGGACTACATCATGACATGGGAACTTTTCCCAATCCCTAAGGCAGACTTGATGTATAGTTGACAAACTTTGTCACTAGGGAAGGGTGGACTTCATGCTTTCCTAGGAAAAATCCTTAAATTTGGGGCAGACTTCAGCTTGGTCTAGGAATTTATGTCTCTCCCTTGGTGGACTTCGTGCTTCTTCGAGGAATTTTCCATGTTGTTGCCACACTTAACTAAATTCCTGATTTTTCCCTTCTCAAACTAAAATCCTGATTTTTCCCTTCATAAACTAAATTCCTGATTTTTCCCTTCTCAAAGTGCCAACACTCGACCAAATTTTCACACCCACTCCTAGGGTGGACTTCAAGGTGTCTTAGAAATTTTCTACCTTAAGGAGGGTGGACTTCATGTGTTGATAAGGAATCCCCCAAACCATGGCAGACTTTGCTAGAGCACAAGGAACATTCACCTCACCTTGGGTGGACCTTGCACGAGCATAAGGAATTTAATGCTTCCCTAGGGTGGACTTGACATGCTCATAGGGAACTTTTCCATGTCCCAAGGCAGACTTTGCTAGTGGTCGGGGAAGATTTCTCCTTGCTTGGGTGGACTTCACCTCTTGATAGAAAATCTTCATGATGTTGCCATACTTAACCAAAATTTCTGAGCTCTTCCCAACACTTAATCACTTTCTTGGCCAAACTTCAGCCTTGACAAGGATTTTTTTTCATATTTTCCAAGGCAAATTTCATCTTGACTTGGAATTCTTCCAATCTCCCTAGGCGAAATTCATCTTGGCTTTGGAATTTTTTTCTCATCTATTCATACTTAGCCAAAATTCTGACTTTTCCCTTCTCAAAGTGCAATCACTTAACCATTTTTCTCACCCAATCTTGGGCAGACTTGGTGCTGCCTAGGAAATTTATTCATTGTTGAGTGAACTTTGACATTTAAACAAGAAAATTTCACCATTCTTGAGCAAACTTCATTCTTAATCAGGAATTTTCCTGACTCGTAAGGCTAACTCATCACTTGGCCAAGGAGATTTCTTCTTTTCCATAGCTGACTTCATCATGAAATTCCTCCACGGATTCATGATTTGAACAAGGAATTTCTTAATTTGAGTTCAAGACTTAGTCAAATTCTTGTGATCTTCAATTAGCTTTTTAGAAATTTCCCTTTGGATTCGAAAGCTATTTCACACTTGATTTGTTCTGAATGATCTTTCTTGACTTGACTCTTTTCCTGACCTGATGACCACCTGTGATCCTGGAAAAAGCAAAAAGCAAATTTCTATTTTTAGAAAAAAGCAGATCGAAAAAGCAGGTTCCCGGATTGGCCCCAAAATGCCAAAAACAAAACTTTCTAAACTTAGAAAAAGGAAAAAAGAAAAATTTCCTAAAAATAGGAAGTTGTCAAAAATTGACCCCGAGAAATTGCAATTCTACTGCTTCGACCTATTTGGGCACATCTATAGCATCAAAGCACCCTTTCGACCATTCCTTCACTTTACTGACTTTGGTGACTGTCAAATTTTGAAACCTTGACTCATTTGGAGAGACGAGAAATCAGAGACAATGCTAAAACACCAAAACCCTAACCTAAAAAGAAAAGAAAAGGGGGTCCCCATTTGCAATGGGGCGATGTGTGAAAACGTCACAACAATATCCAATCACAACACATTGGAAAAGTGCAATTTCTACACAGAATTATTCAAAAAGAAATAAGAAGAAATTATCAGATAGTAATGACTACGAGGAATGGTTCAAAGCACATATTTAAAATCATCTAAACATGAAGGGTAATAGATGTCCAAAGTACCTCTTTTGAATTATCAATACTTGAAGGGTTATAGATTTTTCCTGTGCTTGCAGCACCTCTCGTCAAATCCCCATACTCATTTATGGTCCATGCATGGACTCCAGGTGACAAACCGCTGAAGTTGGCCTCAACTCTTGATAATTCCATGTTTACCTGAGCAAATCGCACAACTCCAATAATTTCTGGGCCTTTAAACTCAGCAACGGCAGCAGAGACCAAGAAGTCTGCACCAAAAAAAAGCCATGTGCTAACAAAACTTGCATGGATATAAACATAAACAGCATATAACTTCAAAGAGGAATTAGAAATTCAAAATGCAAGCCTGCTAGAGATTATTTTAATAGAACAAACTAAGTCCTTTTAACATTGCAATAGCGAGGAACTTCTTTGATTAGCAACACCATGAAGGTTCAATATCTGTGCAACTTTGCAAAACAAAAAACCATTCACACAAATCTTTTCTTTAAACCAATAATGATAGCAGATCTCACTTAAAATGTTTTGAAACATTCTGAAAATTGTCTACAAAGCAATACAAAGGCATTCTACTTTTGGATCTAGAAGTCAAAGGAATATACATAAAATCCATTTTCTAACAGCAATTATGCCACCAATTCAACACATCAGAAAAACAGGAATCAAATTCAATTTTCTGGGTTTTGCTTTTCTTGTGGACTCTAACCCAGTTGCTATAATTTATTAATTTGACAATGGCATTCAGAAAAATTGCAACATATGAATGACTGATTGCCACCGTTTCTCAAAATAACAATAGATATATAACTTAATTTTACTAAACTAAAGTCTAATACAGAGGTTCCAAGTTTTACTGATAGTCTATTACACCTCTTTGCTTGATTTTTGTTCAAACCATAAATTGTTTAGAACATAAAAATAAATTTATCTACAAAAAAAAGGAAAATTCTGTTCAAGTTAAAAAAGCATTCTGTTAAAAGGGAAGTTAATACACATTTTTAACATTTTTTTCACAGTGATGAAAAGTTCCCAGACTCGGACTCGGCTCGGACTCGGCAAGGTCGACTCGACTCGTGACTCGGCTATGACTCGGCAATGACTCGGCAAAATTTAAAAAACCTTGAAATTAAGAGATTTTTAACAATTTAAAACTTGTTTCATGCATCCATTATTGAATAAAGCCCAATTATAATGTGTGCTAGCTTGTTATGCCATGAAAGGCATGTTGGTAGAGTATCTACTTGTTTGGGGCTTCTGTTTAGTATTTTCTTTGGCCAAATTAAAATTTTGGGAGCACCAACATGAGACATCATGAACATCTTCACTTGGAAACTGTAAGGAATGCTTGTGTATGGTAGCATTAAATAGTGTGCTTTTTGAACTTAGGTTTTACCTTGGGACTATAGTTGACCTTGGTCTTTCTTGGACCTCTTAGTTTTTAGGCTATATATATGTTGGATGGAAGGGGGAATTGTGAGGCCAGAAGGGTTTGAAATATGCTCCTCAGAGACATGTCCCTTGCCAAAAATAACCTTGTGCCCCATGGGGGGATTTTTTGGGATGTGGGGATAGGTAGGAAATATCCCCAACTCACCCCCTTTTTTCAAAATTTTAAGAAACATCCCTATTGTGAGGTACTCACACATCGCCCCATTGCAAATGAAGACCCCCAATTTTTGCTTTCTAGGGTTAGCTCTTTTAGTTTTGTTGTTGGTCGTTTTAGTGTCTTAGCCTTTGCATTAAAGGGATTGAGTTTCTCAAAGGTCATCAAATCAAGTGGATCTCCTCAAGGTGGAGTGAAGGAGGTTAGGTCAGTTGAGTGATTAGGGGTTATTTAGATCATTCCTAGGGTTTTTGTGTACTATCTGGTCACGCTTCAAGTTGCTAAATCAAACCTTGGTTGAATGCATAGTGTCCTCCTAGGTCCCATCCCTTACATCATGGTCAGAGTGAACTCGCCTTAAAAGTCTGGAATGTCATCCTGATCCTGAAATGGCCTGAAATTTGACTAAGTCTGGAAATTTGAAGGATCCTCCAAAAACTAGATTTTGCATTATAACTCATGGAGGTCCGAAACCACTCTCAAACATCCTGACAATATATATGGAATATAACTTAAAGTATAAGAAAGAGAAAAGACATAAGGAAATGTCACTTATACTTAAATGTTATATGGAGATATTCCATATATGAATCCTGACGAATATACTAACTTGTCAAACAAGTCAAAACATTGACCTGTGGTGGCTGAGTTTTGGAGCTTGGACTCGGCGAGTTTTGCCATAACTCGCCTGACTCACGAGTCAGGCGAGTTTTGGTCAAAACTCGCCGAGTCTGAGTCCCGAGTCAGCAAAACTCGCCGAGCTTGGCTCGACTCGCCAACTCGGCGAACTCGCCTGACTCGCGGCGAGTTTGGGAACTCTACTGATGATGGTTGCTAATAAAGGAAAACCACAATTTAAATGGGGTCAGACTGGATCAAGATTAATATAAATGATGGTTCTCGAGGCAAACGCGGTCTATCAGGAGCTGGTGCAATGGCAAGGGATCATAATGGAAAGATCATTTCCGTAGTTCAAAAATTTGCCAGTCCTAAATTTGAACTTGGACTCCAGGCTCAGCAAAATTTTCAAACATTAAAAAACACATTAATTTGTATAGTAATATCAAAAAGCATGCACAAAACTGAAATTTATTGGACTTGTTAGTAGTGTTTACTTCACTCGAAGATCAAAAAACAAAATCAATGCACATCATAGTGTCAAATGATTATACATTACAAATCTGTATTAATATTTTACAAATTTCTTCTCCAACTAAGATTCAAAGTGGTTGTGTTGGTGCCTTCAAAGTGAATGGTAATGATTCCTTTGAAGAATAAAATCATCCTTGACCATATCAGATCATCCAACAAACCCTATTGATGCTTCACAATTTGCCTCCACCTGTACCTACATCTGCGGCCCATTCTGTTACTCCTCTCTCAAAATCAGTGATCTCATACATGGAAAACATGACCCCAAAACAATATTTATTTTTTTGTTTTTAAGTTTTAACCAATCATTGATTCATTGATGCAATGTTGACAAAGGCACAATTCCATAATTGGCAAAAAAAGGTGGTTTTTGTGTGTTTTCTGCCTGCTGCCTTCTTTTTTTCTCCAGAGGCGGGCAAGTTTACTGCACAAACTCACTGAAACTTGTGAGTTTTGGTGCAATACTCGCCAAAAATTTGCTTGCAACTTGCCAGCCAAATTTTTCAGCATGCAACTCGCCAGCCAGTTTTGCCTCATGAGTCATCCCGGGTTGCCAAGTAACTCACCAATTTTTTGAATTATGGTCATTCCTTCTGTATAAGAGAGGAATACATATAGCATTTACAACAGTGTGTCACAATCTATTAATTGAATCTAATTCGAATATGTCGGTAACTTAATCAACTCAGAAATTCAAATTTTCAAGTATCAATTCATTCAGCAATAAATAAATAGAAAGCAGAAATTCGTCGAAGCATAATCCATTAATGATTAAAGCATCAAATCAGCAATTGTCTAGCAAATACATAGAGTTATCAGTTTTGAATTCTAGGTAGTATCTTGCAAATCGGAAGGACAAAATCCCTTCTGGGCCCACGAGAATTGGAAGGATGAAAAACCCTTTCATGCTCTTACCGAGTTTGGATGAAAACCCAATTCTTGATCGAGGAGGACAAAAACCCTCCAAGGTGGGCTAAGAGTTGGAAGGATGAAAACCCTTTCATGCTCTTTGGCAAGCTAAGAATGAAAACCTTTGGTATTGTCACCGGTGAGTTAGGAATGAAAACCTCTAATTCAGCGGATTTGAAAGTATTTCCAGATAATTCACTATATGACTGACTTTGAGTATTGTGCAATGATTTATTGATCTCAATATTATAATAAATTCATAATACTTGACAAAGCCATTATAATCACAGCTTGAAGGAGAGGAGATTTATTGCAGAAAACCAAGATAACTTCTACTTCCAGAATTATTCATTGAATTACAAAATGAATACTATAATAAAATTTCATATTTTTGATAAAGTAATATTCATAAGTATAATGCAATTCTCATCTTAAGTTGGAAATATTGTTTTAGGGAAAAAATATGGAATATCCCAAAAAGGACATTACAACTAAAGTATGAAGACAAAAGGCAATGGTATGATGGCACAGAATAAGATATGAATCGCCATTTGATGGAAGATAAATGGAGGTTTGAAGTCACCCTAATCATAGAAAATTGCATGCCCTAAAACAACCTTTCACAGTAACCTTGATCCCAAAAATAAAAAGAATAAAACATAACAATGTATGGTATCAGGAACACAGAAAAGACAAAAATTTCTGTTACTTTCTAAATAAAATTAAAAACCAATTTTTATCTATATGGACAATTTTTAAGGCAAATTTTAACATTGTGGGAGGATGTATTATTATTTAACAAATTTTGAATTTTTTGGTTGGAAATTGCCAAACTCAGCAGGGTGCCCATCCTGTTACTCAAGTTTCCTTACAATTATGAATAGATTTTAAATATAAATTCTTTGACTGTTTTTTCCGTATTAGTTCATTTTATTTCATTGTTTATTGTTTAAGTACCATCATATGACAAACCATTCCCTTGTCATGTCCCATCCATCTACGAGGCATGATTTAATCATAGTGTTTTTTTAAAAAACAAATAAATTATAGTCATGTAATTTCCATCATGTTAGATATTTTTGCTTCTGATGATGAAAAGGTTTCACACAGTTTAAACCAGAAGCAAATATATCTAACACTAATAAATGATAAAATATAACATTAGAATGATAATATTAATATTATTGATGATAAAGATAAATGAATAAATATTTAGAAATAAATTAGCTGGGTCGGCCAGCATTATAAATTAATAAGTTTAAATATTTGAATTTTCTTTATTGAGCCGACTAGGGGTCTTTGGTGCCCAAGGACAATCAGGTATAAGAGGTATGCGATTTTGATGTTCTGCAATTATTGTGTTGAATTTTCAAGAGCCCTGCCTACAAGGACGAAATCCCTTGAAGGTCGTCTAAGAGGTGAGGACAAAACCCTTCTTCCTCTAATCAGCGCAACTCCACACAGGTGCTCTACGGATGCTAATTTGATAGTTAATGGCTTTCAGGATCAAATAATCAGCTGTGAGCAGGTCAAGGCGCGTCTGGATAAGTCACTGCTCATCCTCATCATCATTAGAGTTGTCTATTCAATTTGTGCAATAAATCTATTGCTTGGATTAGGATTTAAGGAAAAGTCGAACATACAGCAGCCTCCTAAGGGCAGCTTTCATGATAGAAACCTTTCCCTGAGCGTTGGGAACACTCCACCAAAGAAAGAAGGACAAGCCCTGTGCAAACAAACCAGTATAAGAGGTGCAAAATACAGAAGACAGATTGTCTGTGAAAAAAATATACATCTAAGATTCCTCTAGCAGCCAAGGAGGCAACAAACGAATTTGAAGACAGGTTACATTTGAAATAATAAGTCCCCTGATTGTTTATCTCAGATCGAACCCTAGATCTGCTGCACCTTACACTCTGTTGCAATTACCATACTCAGTTGGGGTAGTAAATGAGGAACTGAGCGACCATATACTGTATGGTTAGGTTTGGATATAATTTATAATGAGAGATTACAGGTTGTCTAAATCTGGAACTTGTATTGTAACAGGTAGATATTGGTTATGCATGTCTGATATTTCTATACTCTGTTAAAACTAATGCGTCTGAGCATTTGTACTCATTTGTTCATATGTGATTGAAAACTTGCACGAGAATAGTAGAAAATCTGTGAGGTATGTAATTTAGCTTCTAATGCTTTGGACAGAAAAGGATTACTGAATGTATAGCTAGATTCAATTTACAGAACCGATCTACTTGAAAAGGAGCTAGTAGTGAATAAACAAAAGCCTAACAAAACCTTAGGTCAAGGATTGCAAGCGTGCCCAAGGAAATTACATTGGTATCAAAGCCCCCTTTCATGAAAATAGGTGATTGGGAACTCAAGTACTTATAGAGAGAAGCTTTGTGGGTTCAATGCGATTATTTCCATTATTCAGAGCCAAATTGAAAGATTCCGACTAGGAGATGGCACAATTCTGATTTGTATTGTTTCAAAATCAATCTTTGACCAGCGAATTGAAGCTAGGAGTTTCCTTGAGGAAGTTCAAGTGTAATGCATTTTTGGGGGTTTTTAGATGATAGAATGTATGATGCAATGTAGAAATGCAAACAATAACAAATGACAACTACTGAAACTAAATTTCAGAATGTCTGATTTACTAGCAGCAATTAACAAATGCAAAGAATAATTGAATTTCAACCTAACATGCCAAATTGGCCTACCAGGGGTCCAACACCTTGCCTAGAGGGCTTCTTTATTGACTTTATTTTAGGAAAATACTATTACAAGAGCTTCCAAAGTGCACCAACAGCTCCAATGAGTTTAATTCTTCTAAACAATAATTATCAAAAACAATTGAATGGATGGCTAGCAATTCTTAAGCTTATTCTGAAATCTTGCCAGGAGAGATCACCAAATTGACCCTATTTTCCCCTCTAATTTGCTGATATCATTCAAATGTGCCCTGAATTCACAGAAGAGATCATTGATCTGCCTTAGTGACCTCCCAACAATGATTTTCCAACCAATAGCTGCTGCTAAATTCCCTTTATTAATTTATTTGCATCCCACAAGCTGATTGGGATGGTATGGCTGACCTAGGAGAGGTGAATAAACAATAACTTGCTGAAAGTGTCAACCAAAGTGCTCAAATCTGATTATCAGACTGTAACCCTGCTGTAGATGCTAACAAATACTGGTTTTTGGCCCTTACTAGCAAAATATGAACATTTTAGGCAAAATCGGTAGCTTAAATATGAGAGGGATTTCGTCCTCTCACCCAAATCCGAAGGTTTCCGTCTCCAAATTCAGTTCAGACACCTGCAATAGACGTTGTAGACCTGCAAATACCAAATGGCTCTCAAAAATAATATTTTTCGAATCATAGATGTGCAAAATGAGCTCCCAAACACCTTTTATTTTCAGCCCGAAATTAGGGTTTCATTTGCCCTTTTTAATTAATAAAATAACTTTATTTTATTTGCAAGACAATCCCTTTAGAAGTTCAATTGGCTAGAGGGGTCAATTATTCATTGAACGGGGCCAAAATCACTTAAACCAACTCCTCCAAGTTGCCACGCCTAGGAAAGGTGTTATGGCTTTTATTTATTAATATAATAAGATAAGTGATTAATATAATCACCTTTTAATTATTTAATCAACTAATATTTCCTATTTTATCCATCAAGTGCTCAAATAAACTCAAAACTGTAAACTGGTCGAAGCCACCTACCTATGGATAATGTCTGAGCCACATAAGCCAACTAGTAGTTTTCCCCTAAAATCTAGGGATGCTCCTAAAAAGTAGGAGACTAGACCTGTCAACCTAAAACGGAATCCCAATGGTCCTCCTTTGTTGTATGCACCTCTGGAAGGTCTGTCAGTGAACTGGGAATTCCTCCTAAAAAATAGGAGATGCACTCAAAGTCTCCAAAAAGTTCCCAGAGGTCTCCAGATGCCCCCAAGACCACTCTCAGTCAATACCTAAAAAATAGGGATCCCTCCTAAATTTTAGGAAACTGTTGTCAACTGCTCCAAACTACCTGAAAGGCTCATGCATGACTCTCTAAGACCCTGAGTTGGTTCCCTCCATGCTCTATTGGCCTACGGGAAGCAGATAATAGACCAACCCTGCTAGAAATGTTCACTAAGGGCAGGCAAAAATTGGGGACATGACACAAATTGTGTGAAAGATGCAACACATGATCCCTAAAGGAAGAACAACAACCAAAATAATCTGCTAAACAAGTGGCAAAATATCACGTTGAATATATGAACTTAGGTCTAGCCATCCATCGAGACATGACCTTTATTGAATATTTTGAATTTCAAAAGAATGGACGGAGGAGATGAAGATATGGAGAGCAGCTCCACAGGGAGAATTCTGGAATGGAACGATGGGATCAAGAAAGTTACCCATTTGAAGCCACCAAAATCTGTGATAAATATCCACAGATTTTTGATGAAATCAAATCTGTATTTCCTTTAGATCATTAATTGAGATATCTTTAATGGATAAATCCAAATAAAAGAGGACTTTATGATGGCATAAGATGAAGGTGAAAAGAAGAGAAAGATTCAAAAGCAACTAAGGACACTACAGAATAGGAGCCAAATGAATCATTCTTGGAAGAGGAAGAGCCCAAGAAGGTGGATCCTAAAACAATGAAGGGTACACCAAAGCCAGCAGCACAAGAGGATGTCAAAATAGAAGTGGTGATAGTAGAGAAGAAAGAAAGATCGGTCTCGAGATGTCAAACAAGAGAACTCCTTAACTTCAGAAGATAGCGAGGTCCAAGATCTGCACAACATCACCCTTGATAAGAGCATAGTTGCATAGAGATGCATCTAAGAACCCCTAGGATGGGTCTTGGAGAGCGGGACACATCTGTAGTACCGAAAACCTTGCTTGAGACGTCTCCAATTGCAGGAAACTTTCAATTGTGGTCTCCCAAAGACTCCCACGCAAAAGGTGTCGACTCTCACACAAATAAAACAAAAATCCCTAAAAATTAAAAGTTAAATGCACCACGAAGGTGGAGAATAAACACAACACAGAAGGGAAAACAGGAGCCAACGTAGGGTAGGAGTCAATGCGAGCTAACAAGACAAGTATTTGCCATTTGGCTATTTGCAGTTTGATGCAAAACTCAAAAGATATTCATATTTATTATTTTCTATATTCTTCTTGTTGCTCTTTTAACTCCTTTATGTAGACATTATGGCATAGACAATGGAGGTGAATTCTATTAGATCCTTGCAAGTCGAGAATTTTCCTATGATATACATTTTCTTTCTTCATTCTTGTGAGTATGTCTATATTCACATATTCATATAATCACATAGAATAGCAAAAGGATTTGCCATGTTGAAAGATTTCACTTGTTGGTTTGGGCCATTACCTTTAATTTCTTTATACACTGTCTATATTCATATTTGGTTTTACAAATATACACCTATTTTCAGATTTTATATAAATTATTAAATTATATTAAACAAATTGGTGTCTTCAAGTACCCGTCTCTTATTTTGAAAAATTGTCATACTGATACCAATACCAATCTTCGAAGTCTCCAAGTACCCCTGTCTCGGTGCAACATTGGATAAGAGCTTATATTGTGTGTTGAAAAGATATCAATAATTGCATTTGATGTCCAAGAAACGTCAACCCAATATTTAGGTATGGACATAATTGCACCATGTAATGATGATTCACAATGTGGGAATGATGGGACCATGTGATGATATGCAAAATATTAGTTGTGTTATTGTGAAGAATGAGTTGGCTGAGATTGAGCCCTATGAGGAGGAACTACAAGTTTATCTAGAAAAAACCATGATTATACACACCAACTACATGTAGGTTGATCAATATACATTCAAACTCCTTTATTTCGAGATTGATGAGATCATTGAT
The DNA here is from genome assembly GCF_030272615.1 of Cryptomeria japonica. NCBI lineage: Eukaryota > Viridiplantae > Streptophyta > Pinopsida > Cupressales > Cupressaceae > Cryptomeria > Cryptomeria japonica. The sequence continues at coordinate 320,332,497 of NC_081409.1, read as the reverse complement.
GGGTTAGTTTGTAGTCATGAGAAGGACACTCTATGGGGTATTGGCAAAACAAGGCCTTGTGGGAAAGATTTATCAACTTGGTTTGGCTGATTGGACTCTTGGTGTCAAAAAATTATACTATTGGATCATTTTGAGTACTGTTTTCCATCTCATAGTGCTGATTCCAACATTCTCAGCTTTTTGCACACATCGGGGATGGCCACCAACAGGAGTTTGATTTCATGGAAAATGCAATTTCTACAATTTGTCTTCAAAGAGGTGTTTGAACTTTGTACAAGGAGGGTTCCAGCTATTGCAACTTTAGTTCTGAGCAAGGAAAGGCACAAGCACAACCATGACAAAATGCACGGAGCAGATTGCATCATGCTCTGACACTGTTGACCTGGCAAGTGTTGAAGAATATCCTCAGTCAAAGGTACAGACATCATGGGAAATCGTGATTGGAAAATGTAAATGACCCAGTATCGATGAACCTCAGTCTATGATATGCTGCATTGGCATGAAGTTGGCAGTGGTTCAGGGAGTTGTCATTGCTCAAGGACAAGCAATATTTGGGACGGGAGAACTGTCATGTCCCCTCTATCAAGGAGCCATGATTTAATTATTTTAATTTAATCATAGTGTCTTGTTTAAACACTACTAAATGATAAAATATAATATTATAATGATAATATTAATATTATTCATGATAAAGATAAATTAATAAATATTTCAAAATAAATTAGCTGGGTTGGCCAGCATTATAAATTATTAAAATTAATAAGTTTAAATATTTGAATTTTCTTTATTGAGTCGACTTGGGGTCTTTGCCAAGGACAAACAGGTATAAGAGGCATGCAATTTTGATGTTCTGCAATTATTGTCTTGAATTTTCAAGAGACCTGCCTACAAGGACGAAATCCCTTGAAGGTCGTCTAAGAGGTGAGAACAAAACCCCTCTTCCTCAAATTAGGGCAGCTCCACCCAGGTGCTGCAGCGGTGCTAATTTGATAATTTATGGCTTTCGGGATCAAATAATTAGCTGTGAGCAGGTCAAGGCGTGTCTGGATAAGTCACCGCTCATCCTCATCATCACGGAAGTTGTCTATCCAATTTGTGCAATAAGTCTGATTGCTTGCAGTAAGATTTAAAGAGGAATCAAACATACAGCAACATCCAAAGGGCAGCTTTCATGATAGCAACCTTCCACTGAGTGTTGGGAATACTCCATCACCAAAGAACAAAGGAAAAGCACCATGCAAACCAGTATAAGAGGTACCAAATACAGAGGAAGGATCGTGTGTGAACAGCATATACTTCTAATATTCCTCTAGCAGCCAAGTAGGAGACAAGAAGCGAACTTGAAGACAGGTTACATCTGAAATAAAAAGTCCCATAATTGTTTATGTTAGATCTAACTGTAGACACCTAAAAGTTGCACAATGAATTAAGTGAATTTTATTCATTTAATTATTCTTAATTCTTCCAATTAATTAAATTAAGATTTAATTAATATCCATATTCTTCTAATCGCCTATTAATTAGATTTAATTAATATACCCTTCTTCTATCTAAGCCATTTAATTAAATACCCCCCTCTAGCCATTTTAATTAAATTCACATTTAATTAAAAATATCAATTTATCCCCTTTTCCATTTTAATTAAATCTACATTTAATTAAAATCTCCTTTGCATTTAAATAAATCTAAATTTATTTAAAAATCCCCCCACTTGCATTTTCCTACATCTCCCACTTGCCTCCTAAACCCCTTCTAGATTCTTCTAATCGCTTCCAGTTTAGCCTAATTCATCTCCTAATTATTGTCACAATCCTAAGCAAAGAGAAGTCACTTCTCAAAGCCTTCAAAGTCTTTGAAAACCATTAAAAGTTTTATGTCCTCAACAAATTAACCCTCAAAGTCTTCCAAACCATTTAAGGCTCTTACATAACCATTAATGGTTAACTCAACCTTCTTGCATGATTAGAAACTTTCTCTCTAACTCAACCCTCATCTAACCCAAGGGTCTCATCAAGCATTCATGGCTTTAACCTTGGTTATCCCTTTAACCCTTGTACAAGAGTTTACCCCTTGGGTAAAAGCTTTATCCATTGGATAACCCTAACTTAACCTTAACCCTTACCTCCTAAGGTAACTTTCATGTCTTCTCAAGCATTTAATGTTTCTTTCATCTCCTCTCAAGCAACCTCTTGTTGACAATTGTCACCATTTCATTGGTGAGAATTGTAAACATGGATTGATTAACTTTCAATCCTGACCCTTGTTAAGATTATCCAATCTTGACCATCCATTGCCCTATTTTTCCTATAAATAGAGCTCTCATTCTCTCATTTTGATATAGAAGTCTTTGTGTATCAAACTTATAGTCATTTTGCTAGAGGATCCAAGTCTTTGTGCATCTAACTTATAGTCTAATTACTAAACATTTTAGCCTCTCTTTGATAAATCATCTTAATAAGCATTTAGAATGCTTCTAATATCATAGAATATCCATGTTAGACTAGTATATCATTGCTAGGATAATTACTTAATCTTATTATCACCTTTATGCTATAGCTTAATCATCATCGATTCAATAGCATACATATCTAGGAATGCATTCATGCATAATAATCAAACATCACTCGTTCTTGGAGTTGTCATTCCTAAGTCACTTTGCTCAGTGATCTGAAAGCAAAGGCATTGACTTTAGGGATCCTATGAGATAGAGAACAATGGGACACCCCTTGGGAAGTTGAGCTATTCATTATTGTTCTTATAACTTGCACCAAGAGTCTCATTGGTGTGCGTGGCCCTTTGAAACAGACTTTCACGTTTCTATCGCCCACATTTCCCGCACACACTAACCCCTAGATCTGCTGCGCCTAACACTCTGCTGCAATTACCATACTTGGTTGGGGTGGTAAACGAGGAACTGACCAATCATATACAATATGCTTAGGTTTATTATGAGAGTATTGTAACAGGTAGATATTAGTCATGCATTTCTGAAATTTCTGTACTCTGTGCTAAATCTGATGTGCCTGGACATTTGTACTCATTTGTTCATGTGATTGGAGACTTGCATGAGAATAGTTGAAAAACTGAGGTATGTAATTTAGCTATTACGTATATATATTTATTTATATATAAAAATATAAATTCACCTTATATAAATTATAAAATATTAGAATACAAATATATTAAAAAATTAACATAAATATTATAAATATTAAAATATATTAATTTATCATACTTGTTATTTAAGTATCTAAATTAAATATTTTAAAAGATAAAAATGTTCGTCTACTAAAATCATTCCCCAATACTCCACCCAACTGCCACTTCAGGCGTACTCCACGAAGATTTAAAGACCATGCTGCATTCCTATATTTTAATGATGATATCCTGGAAATAATTCCAAAAAAATGATTTGGGAGTGCCAAATAAACACTCATGACAATATATTTATAACCATGGATGTATATATTTTAAGATCCGTGTTTCAAATATACTGAGCCAAATAAACAGCTGTGAAAATTGACTTAAACAATGGGAATTGGGCAAAAATATCCCGATGGATAACTCGCAAAAAATTTTGACAGATACCTTGCAAAGATTGCCAGACCCATTGGCGAACCGGACCAGTACCCCGGACCCGGTGTGAACCAGACCTGGATCAGGCCAGGCAGCCAGCAAACCCGGTAACTTAGGGAATAAACAAATGTCCAACAAAACCTTAGATCAAGGATTGCAAGTGTGCCCAAGGATGTTACATCCCCACAAAAAATAAAATACATATTCTTGTGAAAAAATATGTGCTTATCAGTAGAAACCATATAGATTTATTGATATATGCTAATGCAAATATAAAAAGCAAACATACCTTCAGGTGATCCCTGCCCAATCAGCCGAGCTTTCCGACCAGATTGTTCAATAGCTGTAGTCATAGACTTAAGAGGCGATGAACCAAGCACCCTGACTACCTGGTTAGCCAGGTCTACATCTACTTTCTTGACACCTGACAAAGAATATATGTTCAACCAGCTTAAGCTAGCAGGAATCACAGAAAATTGAAGGCAGTTAAGAAGTCATGACCATTGATCAACAATCTACATCTGTTAAGTAATGAGAGTGCTACTTAAGTTATAATTCAAGAAAAACAACTTAAAAATGCACAAGAAAATAAGTTGCTTATGGGCCATGGACCATTAGCAGATATGACTTCCATAACTGTAGCATATAAAAATCACTACATACCATCCAATGGCTCTAGCTTGTTCCGAACAGACGAAACACATCCCTCACACTTCATGTCTACCATAAATTCTGTCTGTCACAATTAGAAATTCAACTGCAAGTCAAAATTCATCTAAGACAGAAGCTTGCAAAAACTTAGAATTGAGAAACAAAATTTAAATCAATATGTATAGAATAAAGATGCTCTGCAACTGTAAGTATCTTAATCAATCTCAAACGCGTGAAACTGCCTATTTTGTAAAAACAACTCTAAAATGGGAACAACAGGTGAAATGCAGCATCAAAATCAATGTAATCAAAACCCAGGATGGACCTACAACTGAACCCTACAAGCAAGTAAAAAAGTTATAGTTTCTTATAATTAGTATGCGTTCATTCAGATAAATGTTTACTGCAGTACCAACTTGATGCACCTCAAGGCACATGTTCAACTTTCTAACTTGCATTCTCAGCAGACTAACTAATTTATGCGTGCAACTCAGAATGGTTGTGGAGATTATGGGCATAAGCTCTATACATGACAATTTCTTGTTGGAACAAAAACACACTGGAAATTTTAACTACCAGGTCATAATCATGGAAACCAGAGAATTTAGTAGAAATGTCTATATATTACAACCCTTCACTGCTAAATAAAATATGCCAGTGCATTGAAATCCATGATATAAGATATATGAGACATGACACAAAACACAGACTAGACTAATAAGGGCTCTTCTCTAACATCATTTGTGATTATGGAGCTTACTTGTGAACATAAGCTTTATACATGACAATCTGCTGCAGTAACAACAGAACAACAGAGTGGAAATTTTAAAACTAGGTCATAATCATGAAAAAGATAGAATATGATAGACTTCCATATAATATGGCCACACCCTTACATCTCTTAGCATTTTTTTTGTTGCCAAAGTATTATAGCAAAGAGATACTTTCCTTGCCAAGGAGGGTGCCACTATATAGGGATGAAAAGGTTGCTACTGGCTACAAGAATACATTTAAAAGGATATTTCCATATCTTCAAAGAATCATGAAGATATCCAAAGTGTTGTTTTAAGTGGGTTTGGCCACTTCATATCTTCAAGGAATTATGATGTTTCCACTCTTCGAGACAAATATAGGAAAGATGCTCATAAATGGTGTTACATGGTGGTACCACCATTTATGGTGGTACATACATGGTCAAGGCTCTATTCACTTGCAGCCTCATGCAATTCAAATTCTCTCTAAGTATGTATCTTCTTATTTTTTATTTTTCTCGTTTTTCATTTGCTGCTATTACGATATAAATTATAATTTATAATAATATAATTTTATAATTTATTTTTGTATTTTAAAAATTAAATACTAAATGTTGCGTGCATATCAACAGGTTGTGAGTTCTTCAGCTAAATGGAATCGGAGTACATACTCCATCCACTTGGTTAAGCGCAACCATTTGAGTGCAAAAAATGCTGACGATTTGGTCTATGTACACTCCAACCTTTGTCTCATCACATAAGACACCTGAATACAATGAGGGTGTGATAAAGAATTGAGACCTAAGTCCTAAGTGTGCCAATTTAGATGCTACAATTGCATAGCTTGTCAAAGTCTCTATAGATGAGGCAACTTTTGCATGTGACATAGCTAGTGGGAATGGCACTCCAATCGATTGTGGTTTAAATGATATTAAACTATTAATTCTTGTTGACTCAGATGGTTTTAATAATGAACAATATGAAGACTATTAAATGTTGAATGTATTTTTTGTTGTATAATGACATTTTGATTTGACAAATCATCAAATTATGAGTATTTTCATTTTTGCAAATTATGAATATGAGGTATTTAAATATTCTCTTTATTGGTAATAATGAGTATCATTGTTTTTATATTTTATAATTTATAATTTTGAATATATATAGCCAAAACTGTACCCATAACCAAGGAAAAAAAAAAATTGCCATTCCACCATATCCGATACCATAACAAAATCGGTAACTTAGGGCAAATTTATGCAATTCATTTTAATTAAGTTTTCCGTTTCATCAATTTGCTTAGCATGCCAATGATGCTCTTCATGACCAACTTTCTTTCAATATGCACAAGTCAGTCTCTCCTAATGTGAATTCTCTTTCTTGGAAAAAGATGAGGAATCTCCTTATGAAGAAGAAGATGATTGTTCTCTATCTTTTCATGGCTTGAACTTTGATTTCTTATGTTTCTTATTGGACCTTTTCTCATTGTTTGGATCATAGTTTAGAAACTCTAACTCGGCAATAACTCAACAAGGCTAAAAAATTTAATAACTTGGGACTCAAAGAAAACTAGGGGAAAAACTCAACAACTTTATCGAAAATTTGAAAATAAATTATTCTTTAAATAATCTTCAAAAACTTTGGGGTCTAGAGGCAAATCCCCCAACAAGGTCAAGAGGTGACACCCCTTGCAGAGGTCTAGGGGCAAAGCCCCTAGCAGGTTTAGGAAAGTGCCCCTCGTGTGGTCCAAGGGCAACGCCCCTAGTAGGCTCCTTATCGCAATATGAGGTGAGGTCGAGAGGCAGAGACCCCACCACCAAGCACAAATTAAGGTCTTCAACACCTCACAACTTTCATGGCAAATGCCATTTCACAATTTTATCACTTGGACCTCTACAAATCTTGATTTGAATGTAGTCACCACTCTAAAATATTAACACCAAATTTTTCAACAAAAATTTTGGAGTAAGACATGTCAACCTTTAAAATGTCGAATTACAAAAATCTAAACACATTTAATGGGCACTTTCCTTTTCGAACTCTTATCAATATTAATTTAATCGTTTAGATAGTTGGGATGAGGATTGGCATAAATAATAATCCCAAGAGAATAATATTAAAAACTTGAGAGTGGGAAAAGTCCACTAAATAATCGGTTCAGTCCTAAATCACTTAACTTTTCAATGTTTGATACAAAAATCAATTTCAGCAAGTTTCTAATAAATTTTGCAACAAAAATCATGGGTTTTTGATGATTTTTTCTAAAAAGAATCGCATGAGTTTTTCTAAAACATGGTGATGAGTTTTTTGACATGTTACTCGTTGTTGGTTTTGACTTTTGACTCACTCACGAGTACTCACAAAGTTTTCCGTTTATGGTTTGGATGACCTATCAATGAAGCTTGTGACTTGGATGGCTTGAGAATACCCATTAAGATTAACTTTGTTTGTTCAAGAATCAACATTTCTATGAATGAATCAAATGATGCCCTAGAATAGACCTTTCCCATAGTCAACCATTGTGTCACAAACTACAAACAATTGCTACATATTTTGAAGCTTTTTTAAAAAATTTAAGACGATGCATCCTTCTTGTCAATATCACATTCTTTGAGTTGTGCTCTTAATTCATTAGCTTTAGTTACACAGTCTTGGATATTGTCAAAACTTTTTGGATCAAGATTATTGAGATGGCTATCAATTTGATATCCTCTAAGCTCATCACTTTGACCATACAATTTAGCCAATTTATTCCAAATATCGAGGTAAAAAGATGATCAAGAGAAACAAATTTACATAGATTTCCAAGCGCCATAGTACTTCTAATGATCCAATCCATCTTTCTCTAGAGTTTGTTGGTTTTGGAATGAATCCATCAATGTGGTGAGTTAACCCTTCACTCGTTAAAGTATTTCATGCATATGATTTCCAAGTTGCATAGTTATGTGGAGTTGAATGAGGCAACTTAGGATAACCTATGGCCAAGATCATATAAGCACAATAGAGAAATCAAAGAGGAAATGAAAACAAACACAAAGAACAACCCTCCCCCCACCCAAATCACTCTCAATAACCCCCCAGCAATATGATTTGGCACTTTATACTCGGTACAATTACAATTGTCAGTTGCTAAAAATGCAATGTGTTCTATGACCTTAATGCTTTACAATTGCCAAAATGAAGCTATATATTGGAAGTATAATTTTTCATCACAATAAATCAGTGTTACGGAGAGACGCATCTCCAGTACCAAAGACGTCTGAAACATCTTCAGATGTTGAAGACTTTCAGCCATGGTCTCCTAAAGACTACCACTATTTCCAACAAATAAAACAAAATAACCTAAAACTCAAATAGTTAAAAGTTAATGAGCTTGAAACTTGGAAGAAAAACAAGTCGCAGAAGGGAAAGTAGGAGCTGACATAGGGGCAATTCAAGGGTTTAGTTCCCTTCTTGTTGAAGGAAAAGTCAATCTACTAGTTGTGGGTACCAAGATGAGCCCAATCAACTTACATATTGATTCATAAATTGCAAATTCCATAGAAATTTTCTATCACTAGAGTGAGAATAGTGACGTAAGAGTTTCCTAGGTGTTTGAGAAACAACTATTAGTAATTTCATGATATTTTCTATAAATTATTAAATTATATTTAAAAATTTGACATCTCCACGTACCTCATCTCCTATTTTCAATAATACATGTATTGGTACTAGTACCAGTAGCGGTCTCCTAGCAACTGTGCAATAAATACAAACTAATAGTACCATTGTGAAGTATACAAAAAAATTATGTACTTTTAAAAATAATTGAACCTAAAAAGAATCACATATGAGCCACATTACCCGAGGACACATCCCCAGTTTTTTCCAGGCGTCCCGATCCTGGGGACAGGGGACGTCCCCATAAATTCTGCATATAGATAGTGAATTTTGATAATGAATTCTATAAGCAATTTGAATTTGACTCTCAGTTTAACACCAATTTGCCATAAGAACTCTGCTAGTTCTTATATGTTAAGGTTCTAATTTCTATAACCAATAATGTATATGTGCATGTTTTCATATGAATATTTTAAATTTCCCTATATATTTTAATTTTCCCTATTTTTATATAGTCATCCCCTAGCCATCCCCAAAAAAAACCACTGTCCCATACCCCCATCCCTATCCCAAAAACTCGAGGTAACATAGCATATGAGCCTTAACAAAGCCCCAAAAGTTCCCAAAACAAGAATTGTTTAGCAACACCTACGACAAATTGCAATTTTAGGAAAATCCATTAGTCAAAAAATAAAATCGTTGGCACCAATGCATTGAGCACAGAAAAATAACCCAATTCAATAAAAATTGCTTAGAAAAAGGTCATGAGCCCATGTTATGGCTCTTTAAAGTTGAACTACAAATTTGAAAATGCCACACCCCACGATCCAAGAAAAGGGGTTGAGTCCTTATATGTGGGTATGCACAAAGGTCTACAAACCTTACTAAAGGCAAAAAAAATGCAAAAATGTGGGGCTTGTGCCTATATGATGCCTCTAGTACTCTAGTAACCTATGTAGGGTTTTATAATATATATGTATACCCCCTTCCCCAAAATCTTTGCATTTTGGGAATGGGAATGTCTTTGAGGAATGGGGACACGAGAGAGATGTCTTGAGGACTCCCAAGAGTCCCATGACAGTCCTAGGGGTGCCTAGGAGTCTCTCATGGCCCCTACATTCCCACAAGGGGCACTGCCCCTTGACCACATTAGGTGATCTACCCAAATCCCCAAAAGGAGCACTAACCCTTGATCCCAAGTCTCCACCAACCATTGTTATTGTTAATGCAATCATTGCCATGTCTTTTATGTCTATTAGTTTATACTTCACTTAGCATGCCAAAGTTTCAATTGTAATTCTTATACTTATTCTTGGTTTGCTCCCAAAGTTACAAAACTCTACCCAGCATTGTTAATGTTCAAATTTCAGTGTAATCATTGTCATGTTTTTTATGTTTATTAGTTTAAACTTTACATGGTATGCCAAAGTTTCATTTACAGTTCTTATACTTATTCCTTACACATAATATTTTCAAGTACTGTATGTATTTGTGCCACCCCCCACCATCCCCCATAGTCCCCAAACTTAGGCCCTTGGTCCCCTGTTAGGAAACTCCGTGGAACTATGTATTTTACAAAAAAAATTCTAACTACAAATTTTTTTTTTATGATTTTTGTCTACACAAAAAAATAATATTTTTTTGAAATCATATTGTACTATGCAAGGGTGAGTCATATGGCCCAAAAACAAAAACAATGGCCTCAAATGGCACTTTCTCTAAAATTGACAAATTGACAGTCGATATTTAGGTTCATGGACCTCCTAAATAAGATGGAAGGGTTAGATTTGATCAAAAATGCTCCAAATTTACAGCTACCTTCTAGATCTAGCAACCACCTCCCAACTTCAAACCCTTGCAAATCTCACCTCCAATGTCTAATTAGAATGAAAAAAAAAGACATTTAACTTTCTCTAACATTCTAGACACAATGGTGAGCTCAAATTTGCTCCACCAATCTCCCAAATGCACACACAATACAAAACCACAATAGAAATCCCTCTAGAGTCTAGTATTTTTATCACACCTTTTTGATTCTCCAAATCATCTAAGGATGCAAGAGAGTTCTTCAATGCTTCAAGAAAATGAAAGATCTACACTCAAGAACTCCCAAAAGACTAACCAAAGGCACTCTGTAATGTCCCTTCCTTACCTCTCCATTTTTTGGTGGAGGTTGACCTACTATTAGGGTCTTGTAGGTCAGCAGGGTGGTTTGGGACCCAACCCAAGGTTGTGCGATTCAGTTTGGGAGCTTCGTAAGTCTTCCAGTTAGTTTTTGGGAGTTATGTCTATGAATAAAATTGAAATTCCAATGTTGGCCTTACGTGAATAGTGAAAAGTGAATAGTAACTGAAAAACATAAAGATGAATAGTGAAAAGTGACCCCCATCCTAGTAACTCAAGTTGTTTTTAAAAGGGAGCCAAATTGTCAATGAGAAAATAAACCCTCAAGCTCATTTTAAGTTTTTAAAAGCCAAAAAGTGACTCCCATATGGATCGAACTTCTTGGAGAGCTTATAAAAAGCAACTTTCATAACAATTGCTCTCATTCTTATGCCTCTATTTTCAGATCAGCAGCTTGCATGAGGGTTTTAGCAGCTTGAGACTTCCGGGAACGCTAACTTCTGGAAGAATTGGGGGATTTGGATGAAAACCCACCTCTCTGGGTGACAGTTTCCATCAGTATTCAGCTTCAGTGTGCATTTGGGGATTTTTTAGCAAATCTATCAGTTTGAGGGCAGGTTTTCTACAATTAGTTGTAGGGCAGACCTTCTAGAGGTCATTACCATCTACTCCTAGCTCAATTTCAGCTAGCCGTTCCATTTTGGGAAGAAGGGTATCAAACCCTAGGGTGTATTTAGGGTTTTAACAGTTGATTTCTATATTTCTATCGGCTGGAAATTTACATCAGACTTATGAGTTCATGTTAATGGTATGTACATTGCTCTTTTAAGCAAATGAAAGTTCCTTGATTGCCTTCCTTATGTGTTATGCATTATAGATTAAATTAGAAATTTCTTTATGTAATATTCAAGAATCTTGCATAAAACTTCAAAACCAGTCAAAACAAAAAAAAAACCAAACAAACCCCATCCAAATATACACTGGCCAAAGACTTATCAGCAAATAAACATTGCACATAACCCCACCTAATTTGGATCAGATTGGGTGAAAATTGGATTGGGGATCTTTCAGTCGTATCGGAGCCATGACCCTCCCAACCTAACGGGTCTTGTGGCTCCTTACATGCATCCCAAACAGTTTGGGTTTTACAGATACTACACCCGCAAAAGAGGACCCTGTCATTTGGCCATTAATTTCGATGTCCCAACAAGTGCAGACATGGGTGATCATCAGGAGTGTAGTAGGAGCCCTAATCACAGACAGAATCGTCCAAACCCCGATGAGCTACTTAGAACTCTTACGGAGTCTCAGCCTAGGATTGTGCAAGCACTTGACAGGTTACAGGATACATTGGATAGATTGGACTTGGGGCAACATAGGGATAGGCATGACAGGTCAGTATCTACAGCTACCAGTCATGACAATAGTAGAGCCCCATCATCGTTTGACAGTGCACGTGGTTCACATAGACATGAGAGAGCTCACACTCGGACAGTAGATAAACCCCTGCAGCCTCATTTCCCTCCTAGAGATGAGCCACTTCCAAATGACCCAAAGGAGGGCATTGCATTTCAGGATGTGGTGATGGCGGCCAGTGATGAGTGGACCCGCCTACCTGCTCATGTGAGAGAGGCAATCCCTCTTCCCCAGTATTGTTCACAGCACAGAGACAACATGAAGGATGATAGACGAATCCTATCAACAGGGTAACGGTGACCTACAAAGGGCTACCAACAAGCTCTCTTTGTCTACTTTTGATGGCAGTGGGACGATGAGTGCACGAGCTTGGGTGCACAAGTTGAATATATACTTGTCACTCAAGCCTATGCCCGAGGACGAGGCCATACAATTCACAGTGTTGCATCTAGAGGGTGTGGCCTACGATTGGTGGCACCATGGTTTGGTCACCCAAAACCATGGACTTATAAAATCCTATACTGAGTTTACCAAGCGGCTGATTTCTAGATTTGACTGCAAGGACGTGGAGTTATATTACAGGGATCTAGCACTATTGAGAAAGGGGGGCCACGTTTAAACTTACATCAATGAGTTTCAATGCATTGCAATGATGGTTCCTGAGATACCAATTAGACGTGTGGTGATGTTATTTGTGGAGGGATTACATGATAGACTACGGGGACTAGTCAAGGCTCTTAATCCTAGTACCCTTCAAGAGGCTATACAGATTACCTTGGACCTAGGCACCACACCACCACCCACTTCTTATCACTAAAATAGAAAGTTTTCCAAAGGTTCTAAGCCTAATCAACGGTCTTCTACTCAGCAAAGGGGTACACCACCTCCTCCTAGGATGGATTAGGAGACGCGGAATGAATTGAGGAGGAAGAAGCTTTGCTTCTCATGTAAGGAACCTTGGGAGCCTAGTCACAAATGCCTTGGGAAAGGCAAAGCACGTCTCATAGAGGTCTATTCAGATGTAGAGGATGAGCACGCACAGGATACAGCATCTGAGGGCATCCATAGTGAGGATGAGCAGGAGGTTCCATAGACAGAGCTTGGAGAGGATGAGACTTTTGATACGTCCAAGGTCACTATTGCCACACTTTCAAGAGTCCCTAGGATCCATTTCTTTCGGATAAAGGGAGTGATAAAGGAACAGTGTGTGATTTGCCTGGTGGACAGTGGTGTCACGCATAACTTTGTTGACGAGGGCTTAGTTGTTAAGCGTGGGCTACAGGCAGAGAATTTTCCTGGTTTTAGCGTGACCGTTGCAGATGGATTTTCTATGCGTTGCACTAGGAGGGTCCCACAGCTCAGTATTCAGATGGGTGATTACACTTTAACCGATGACTTCTATGTTGTGGGTCTTGGTGAGATTGACACAGTGCTTGGTATCCAGTGGCTTCAATCACTTGGCAGATATGTTCAGGATTTTAGGCGGATGGAGTTGGAGTTTGTGGCAGATGACAAGAAGGTTGTGTTGAAGGCTCTCTTTGATGGTGGACCTATTGTAGTTTCAGCACATCGGATGGAGTCTATTTTTCAGGCATGGGGATGTTGCTTGGGTGGCACAGTGTTTCATCTCGTCCAAGTCATCTTCTTCAGATGATAGACTAGCATTGCATGGAGATATCCAAATGATATTGGACAGACAACATAGTGTTTGGAGACCTTCCTACCCGTAGACCTCTTGATCATGGGTTTGAGCATATGATAGAGCTAGAGAAGGGCGCCAAACCCATGATTACACTTCCTTGTCGTCATCCTAAGGCATTTAAGGATGAGATAGAGAAGACCATCTGGGAGTTATTGGACATGGGATTCATTAGGCCTAGTTCTAGCCCCTTTGCTTCTTATGTGGTGTCAGTGAAGAAGGATGGCACTATGCGTATGTGCATTGACTACCAAACACTCAATAAAAAAACAATTAAGAACAGGTATCCGATTCCACGCATTGATGAGTTGCTTGATGAGCTCCATGGGGTACTGTATTTTTCGAAGATTGATCTTCGATCAGGATACCATCAGATTCGTATTCATGAGGACATCCATAAGACTGCATTCAAATGCCACTACGGACATTATGAGTTTTTAGTGATGCCATTCGATCACACTAACGCACCTGTTGTTTGCCCTCTTGGGTGAATAACTTAAAACATAAAGCACATAATGCAGGATAATAACGCCATAGATATCACACAAGTATAAGAGATGTTATTCCATTCATAATTGTGTGTTACAAGTTACATTCCGAAGTATATAAAGATACCGAGGGGGTGCGAGCGCCAACCGTTGCACCGCAACGACCACCCCTCGGTTGCCAACTAACCAAAACAATTACACATAATTAACTAGTCTTATTTTCATGTACAATAATGCCGCCAACATCATCCCCCCCAAAAAGAAAAGTCGTCTCCAAGCGACTAACAAAATAGAGATGACATTAAACAAAACCAAGGTAGAGAACTGTTGACGCCAGTGGAGCCCGGAACTTATACACTTGCTGCGTCCTTGCCTAAAAACCCTTTTCTGCTACCATCTGATGCTCAAGTGCGGATTTCACCATTATTGCTTCCTTTGACATCACAGTCCTCCTGTGCCTAAACCAAACTTGTTTGCAAAACACGCTTTTCAGTCTCAGCCTCCACCAACTGCTACTCAAATGATACCGTCTCCCTAGCCAATTTGTCCTCGAAAGCCACCCGCGCTGCCCTTGCGGCATCCAATTCCTAGATACGCTGAGCTAAGTCTCACGCTACTACTGCCTCCAACCTGGTGGTCAACTCCTTCCAAGCCCTCTATGCATCCACCAAGGCAACCTAACGTCCAGCCGAGACATACTCCAAGTTCCTCAAAGTGTACCATTCCTGCCTGGAGGTGGCCACAACCCTCTGTCACAAAGGCTACGAGACACCTCAAATCCTCTGTCACACTCCCCAAAGGCTAATAATTGAACTGAATAACTCCCTGGTGTCATACAACTGCGCGGACCTGCAATGTCTCCCCTCACCAATGCTTAGCTTCAGGCTTCCCTCTCACAGTACGGACAACCACAACACTTACCGTGACATCTCTAATGCCCTTCGCCCAACTCCAACAAGTGTACTGTAGCTCAAAAATAAACTGGGGATCTGGGGGCATTGCCCCCAGCGGGGTCGAGGAGCAACGCCCCTGCGGACTCTGGGGCAACGCCCCAGCGAGGTCGAGGGGCAGCGCCCCTTGCGGGGTCTGGGGCAGCGCACCAGCGGGGTCAAGGGCAGCGCCCCTCGCGAGGTCCGGGGGCAACGCCCTAGGTGCGCCGCCAACACCAATTTACAACCCTCAGAACCGTACGAAAGTCCATGGCGCACATCATTTCTGTGATATTTTAAGGTATCAAAACCCTTCTTCTCCACTCTAGTATTTGCAGCGTCCTGGCTCCAGATGTCATCGAATGATTTTTCAATCTGGTCGTCGTCATTTTTTTTTGTTTTTAATTTTGTCCACTGTAATGTCCCCCCGATGGCACCCCAGCCATACAACCTCCCCGTACGGTCAACAACAGCACTGACACCTCCAATCGTGCGGCCACCTTCCCGTGCGGTCAACACCCCTCCACCGTACGGTTGTGTTTGCTTGTGCAGTGTTGCGTTTATGGCTATGTTGCTGCGCTCGTCTCTCCTTTTTTTCTCTTTGTCCGTTTTTTGTTTGGCATGGGCTGCGTGGTGCGGGGTTTTTATTTCTTCTCCTTTGCGTGTGCGGACTTATGTGGGGCTTTTATGTGCGGGTGTCCACCCACGGTGGTCCCACCGATTGGTGGTTCCACCGTCGGTGGTCCCACTGTTCGGTGTTCCACCGCACGGTGGTTCTGTCATCAATGGTCCATCGCACGATGGTCCCACCATTTGGTGGTTCCGCCGTCGGTGGTCCCACTGTCGGTGGTCCACCGTACGGTGGCCCCACCATTGTGCGCCTTCTTTTTTCTTTTTTCTTTTTTATTTCTCGTACGGTCGTCGTACGAACCGCACTATTTTATTTTTATTTTTTTTTCCCAGTCGTACAGTCAACTGTCGTACGGACCCATACGGCCGTACGTTTTTTTTTTTTTCCAATTTCTTTATATAATATTCAAGAATCTCGCATAGAACTTCAAAACCAATCAAAACAAAAAAAAAAAAAAAAACCCCATCCAAATATACGCTGGCCAAAGACTTATCAGCAAATAAACATTGCACATAACCTCCTAATTTGGATCAGATTGGGTGAAAATTGGATTGGGGATCTTTCACACTCAACTTGCTCTAATACTATGTAAGATTTGGCTATGGAAATAGTCACCCAAAATTTTGAAGCCTAATGAAAAGCACAAAGAACTCAAAAGATCACAATGACAAGAACAAACTATATTCCTATCAATGAATGCAAATAGAATGTAAGTACAATAAACAAGAGACCTTTGGTTATATAGGCCTAGGTGAGGCATAAGACATCATAAGATTATGACAAGTGTCTTAATCTTATAATATAAAACAAAGTGCCTTATAAGTGTCCAAAGTAAACTTAAGTGATAAGGTGTGAAAAAGAACCGATAGTGGGAATAGTTAGGGTAATAACCCTATTCACACCAACACATGTTTCAAAGGATAAGTTAATTGTAGATGCATGCAAAATGATAAGACTATTGAATATGTACCACATTCTCATGCCATCTTTGGTTGTTTTCAATCATACCCCCATAAGAGTTGGACACATTTTTGTTTCCCACTTCAATTTGGCCATTTATTTGTGGATGAAAAATAGTTGCACTCTTCAAATCGATGTTCATTATTTTGCACGAGAAGGTTTATAATATTCCCAAAGCCCTTGCATCTCTATTGAAGACAATGAATTTAGGAAACCAAAACAAACCCAAGCATTGGGAAAAATAATTCAGCTGCTTAAAATGATTTTACATTGTTAAGGCGGCTGCACTTGCTTCGTATGATGATTGATTCAGCCACCAAAACAATAAGAATGGCTGTCTCCTCCACCAAAATTTTCATGTAAAGATTGAAGATCCTAAGGACCCTCTAATAAAATTGTAAAATCCCAGAATACAATAAACATAAGCAAAACACTGAATTTTTAATTTTACATGGGAAACTGACACAAACTTACCATAAGGTCTGGTAAAATGTCTCCATTGCCCTGCAAAACCATCATAAAATATACAAATTATAAACATTTCAATGACATTAAAAATTTGATTCAAGCAGAAAGTGCAGCACATCTTAATCTCATTCTAATCACATGTTAGCATCTACTCTGCACTTAGAATATAAAGCAAGGCAAAACCACTTCAAATTAATAATAACATGAAATCAATTTGCAACAATCGAAAAAATGTGTCTTTTCATATCAAACTGATGGCAACACTTAATAATTTTCCAAACTTTTCTTATCCTTGCGTGAATTGAGCAGCTGTCAGCCTTTAGCTTTGATTCATAAAGTCTAAATTTAAAAAGAGTGTCTGGAATTTAATCAACCCTTCACAATTTTTCAGACTTTTCTCATCCTTATGTGAATTAAACAGCTGTATCAACCTTTAGCTTTGATTTACAAAGTTTCAAGATATGAGTGATTTGAAAGTCCAAATTTAAAAAGGGTGTCTGGAATTTACTGTGTAATAATTTTACACAAGAACAATACAAATTTCCATATTTGTATGTTACATTCTTCAAAATACATTGCGTAAATACCAATTACTGCAACCATACCAAAGACTGAATGCATAAACTGCAACATAGAAATAAATTATGATCAAACAAAATTTCAAGAGCCCTTTTTATAGAAAACAATATTTATCTATTTTAAATTATTTTTGTCAGCATTGAACAACCTTGACAACAGTATAAACTATAAAGCATTCAAGAGCTCCATCTCAATCACAATCAGATAAACATTTTTTCAAGAAAACATAACCTTGACTGTTGATTATGCAGTTTAGAGCCTTCAAATGTTTGGAAATTCTAAGGATAGGATATATGGGCATAACATAAAAACATTTAATGCCAATAAGTAGAAACCCTTCATAGTTAACCACAGCTCAATAGATAAATCCTAAAGAAATAGAAAGTTGAATACAAATCTATTTTTATATTCCATCATATGCAATCATCTGTTAGCACTCAGCGTAAGATGTAGCAATGACAATATGTGAGGTTCAAAGACAAGGCCTCTATCCATAATTTGACAAATATCCTACCACAAAATGGACCCAAGAAGCCATACATTCATCCACAAAAAGGATCCATTAATGCCATTAACTACACAAATTCTTTAAACCCTGTGCTCGTAAATATAATTAGACTCTTAAATGAATATCATGCACCTTATGACCAATGTACTATGGCATCCCCTGTAACTGTTACTGGTTATGCCCACAACTGTCAAACAAGTAGAATAGCCAAGTAGCCTAACTTATAGGTCATCCATAGATTCTGGAAACACAAAAAACATACAACTTTAGTGTCCACAATATGCAGTGTCTTACTCAAAAAATAGTATGCTTGAAATTTAGCGTCAGTTAAGGTATTTAGAAGGTATTCCCAGCCGTACATTTCTGCCTGTGCTACCAATTCAGGCCCCAGGGCTTGCCAGTTCAGGTTTCATCCTGCATAGATATGGGTCTAGATCCAATCTGCACTAGAGGCCATGCAAAGTGCCGTCCCAATGTTGCAGGTCTGTCCAAGACAAACCCAAGTAAACCTACATCAAATTTTGTTGTTTTTCATACCCAGCCAGCAAATTTTGACCTTTGTTTTTAAATAAGCTTCTAATTTGGCCTTTGACTTTAACCACATGCCCAAAAACACCCCCCTCAAACCCTAAAAGATGGATTTTAAGACATTTTGAAGACAAAAACAAAATCATTTCCCCTATTGTGAATGGAAAACAAAAATGTCATCCATCCTTGTTGAACTTGCACAAATAGAGTTACAGACTGATCAATGAAAGTTTCAAAAAGATTGGTTTTATATTCCTATGCATTTGCAAGAGACCATTTGTTGCCATGGCAATCGTAGAGGAAGATTTCTGCAAAAGTGGTAGGTTTTTTTCAAGGTTTTAGTTTTTTGTTTTTACATTTCTCTTTTTACAAATGAACTCTATTGTTTTGTTGGAGATTTCTTGTTTTGTTTTAATTCTTCTGTGAATCTATAACACGTACTTAATATTTTTTAATTTTTTATTTTATGAGTCAAGTTGTATGCATATTTTTTGTTTTCATCTGTTTTGTTCCTTTGAATGTGTTGTTTCTTGAACTTGTCATCAAAGGGATTACAATGGGATTAATATGGTACAACAAGTTCCAGGTGGTGGGGAATATGTTTGAATTTGTAGTGGGTGTGATGTTAAAGTATTCAAGCTCCATACAATTAGACGAAAGGCCATTTGTGCCACAACCTTGGTCTAGGCATCAAAGCTTTTCCCAAGAAAAAATGGTGTACCCACTCCAAAAGCATGGATCCTAGCATATATTAATGAACAGAAAAGCAAATCAACAACAGGGCACAAATCAAATCATCCTTTGTTAAACAAAGGATCTCAAGGAATGAAGCCCCTTCCACCACCTTCTAATCTTCAACCTCTATGGAGCCACCCATTTTTTGCCACACTTGAACAACCCACGGCCTTTACACATAAGAGATCAAAGGGACTGTCAGAATTGACATTTCAGAGCAGGTCCCAAGAGATTGCCAGGGTACCTAGCATCAGTTGGTATCAAAATTTCATTTAGTGTTTTCAACTTCAGAGTTTCGTGTTCAAGTTGGCATCCAAGGATAAAAACCCTAGGCTGTTTTCAAAGATCTCGGAGGACAAAAACCCTCTTGGACTTCCATCTCCAAATTTGAGGACGAAAACCCTCACATTTGTTTAGGGCATCTCCACACAGAGGTTGCATCAGAGCTGAAATTTAAGCAATTTCATGCAAGATTTCAGAATTGAGCCATAGGCTTTGCAAGCAAATTATTTGGATATTGCCTAGTGGACTCATCATTGTATTTTTTTTATTTATCGTTGTCTCATCAGTCATCATGGGTGTGCCAGTCTTAAAGACAATTTCACATCATTTGAGAGTCTGATTTGGAGCATCATCATACAACCTTTGACATCGCTAAGGGTAATGAACAACATCTTCAAACAGCTTAATTGACATTAGCATTTAAGGAGAATTTTCGCACTATTTTTGGTGATTTATACCAATTGTACAGCATCATTTATTGTTGTCATACATTTTTAGGAAGCGACTACTGCTACAAGGAATTATTACTGCATTTTCATCCTTGTTATAGCTGCCCATATGTTGTGCATGTTGATAACTTACAACTAAGAAGGAAATATCATAAGTAAACTAAAATTGAATTTCCAATACTTTCTATCAATCATCATAATTGTTCAATGTTAAGAGTTAAAAGGTATTTAACTAATTAATTACTAAATTACTTAAGTCCATTTTCACACTAGCTACTTAAGTTTACTTAACTCGTGTGCTTTTTTGTCTCAAATCATAGGACCAAGACACATGTCATGATCTATTTTTATCCTCACCTAAGGTTTCATCTAGGGTTGCTTTTCTATTTTTTGCTCTTTCTTTTCATAAGGATTCTTTATTGTATCATTCACTATGAGGTTTTGCATATCCCTAATTATTCATGCTTTTTTGGTTCAATAGCTCTTGGCCTCCATAGCTTTTCTTTTTCTACTATGTGTGATAGGTATTAGATTTCATAAGATCCTTGGGGGTTGTAGGGTTGAAGAATCAACTCCAACATAGTATCAGAGCTTCAAATGTACAATTCACTATCTATTTTTTGAGATTTTGGCGTTGAAGGATCAAATGATGCATCTTGGAGCCAAATGGACCTCACTATAGCACCTAGAAGGCTCAAAAACACTATAATCAACTTTTTGAATATTGAAATCCAAGCAAGAAAAAAATTGCAATTGTTTTTTAGGGTTGCATAGATTTTTAAAGCAAAAATTCCTACAATTGTACAAAGTCATACCCCATTCTGCATCAACCTCTCTCCTTGTATGAATTTCAACAAAGAAATATTTTTACAACGATCGTTTACTTTTCTAGCACCCCTTTTAAGTTTTATGGTGAATTGTTTGAAAAACCCCAACATTTTACTCTTCACCCCCAACTATTTCATCACAACCACCGCTAGTTTCTTTCCTAGTCCTTCCCAACAATGAGTTTAATCCCCTCAATAGGACCTTTTCACAACACTTGTCAGCATCTCTGCCCACCTAATGATAAATGGCTTTTTATGAACCTGAAACCACCATATGAACCTTCCAAACGCTTTCAGTTGCCTTCTTTGCAATTCTCATTGGCTTTTCGTTGTTTTTCAACTCCATTCAACAGTTTGGCATGCCCTTTCAGTGCTTTCCAAGGTCAACATGTAGTTTTACAAGGTCAACAGGTGGTTCCTTCTATGCTATCAATTGTTTCCGACCCAACAAACAATTTTTTGTCCCCATCAGCGGTTTCTCAGCATACTTAGTAGTTTTCTATCACCTTTCAATGCTTTCCATCATACAATAAAAATTTCAAGGCAAACTAGTGGTTTCCTAGCCATGCGAGGAACATTCTGACGACCTACATAATATTCTTTTTGGTGACATCAACATCCATACAGCCCACCTAACCTACCCCTAGCCCTAATTTGTCCTAAAGAAGCTATTTTTTTGGCATAACTTAGGAATACGATATCGTTGGAAAGTTGGTTATGAGCACTTTCCAATGGTGCAAGTATTTTTCTCAAATTTTACTACTAGTGCATTTATCACTTGTCAAAATCAGATGTTTAGTTTTGGCTCACAACCTTTTGCCTAAACCTCCTTTTCTACAATTCTTGCAACATTGGAAAGATATTTCAATGCTCTTTACAGCTATCCATGCACTTTTTCAGCTTTTTCCCTGATATTTTTTATTCAATTTATAATTATTTCACATTCTTGATTCTAGTTGATTACTTGGACATGTAGGCATTTGGAAAAGTTCTATTGCACGAGCTTGCTTCTTTTAAGTTGTCTATATGTATTTCCAACATGTTGTCCTTTTAGGCATTATGAGCATCTTTTAAATGCACTTTTTCATTTGTAGACGCACTGAGATAGTGCCACAATTGTACATGATTTAGGGGATATTGCTCATCATGTTGTTCCATTTTTGTACTCACACTAGTTTATAAAGTGCCATGGGGTGTTTGTTGTGTGCACTTTGTTATTTGCAATCACAACCTTATCTACCTTCATGCATGTATGCCTTGTTTTGCACACTCTTCAATTGCAAGTACTATCTTGTGCACAATTTATTGATCTCTCTTCTCCTTTATGCACTATATTATGACACACTTTTAGTGAACCTCTCATCTCTCCCCCTTGACTGCATTATGGGGGGGGTTCACACTTTTGGTGCTAACGCTTCCTTGGTTTTGATTTGGAGTTAACTAAGTATCTAGTTTTTGTTCCTCTATACTAGTAAAAGTAGTAGCTAATTACTCATGCATTTCGATGAGATAGAACACTTATCATATAGACACTCTTACATTCTTGTTTCGTGGAGGCAACCTTCCATCATCAATTGATCAATTTCTTCAAACTATTGGCACCTATATTTTCAACTCGTAAGATTCTTTGAATTGGTTGAGTAGTGTCATTGGGAACTGTTGGTGTGCGTTTTATTACACACCGAACACAGAATAAAATGTCCAAAGACACTCTATCCTCTCTTGAACAAAATCACCGCATATGATAAGATTGCTAGAAGATCATATGGTGATTCCAAGGTTTCTTTTGTCAAGTCTTGACGTGTGGATAAGCTCAAAGGGCGTTGTGATATGCTGGTAGTACACAAAGGGACTTGAGCTTAGCTCGTTCAATTCACAATGAAGGTCAAGACAATGAAGCTCTATCGTTCGGGTCTTGGATCATGGACTTCAAGAAAACTGAAAAGGAGATAAGGGTTTAGATTAGCAAAAACACTTATCACTGAGTAACCTTAGTCAAATGTATTATTAGGACAATACTTCCCTTGTGCACATAACAATAATAACTGATGCAATGTAAGATATCTACTACTAGGAGAAAGTCTGATATGATCTCTAGGTAAGTCTGATAAAGATTACTGACTTATTGGATTCATTCCAAATTTCTAGTGCAATGACTCTTTTTAGTTTCAATACATTTATAATCCCGCGTTTGGAGTAGTAATAGACCTGCTGGTATGTGAAAGAAAGTAGATCCTTATATCTGACCAGCAACCTTATAGTGGAAATATGTTATATTGTACCTATAATGGTACCCAAGATTACTATCACTTCCCTTGTATTATAAATGAGAAGTCAGACATGAATTCTGACTCCTTGTTAAGGTGGTCTGATATATCTTCACCAGGATCGACTGATGTGCGGGACTTCTGCTAAAGATCAACCACTATGCTGAATGTGATATGAGGATTTCTTTTAGAACTTCTGGATCTTGTAGTGATCTTGTTCGCTGTCCCTGAGTATCTTCCTTATGATCATGTGTTTTGAACAGCAATGGATATCCTTGTGTATGAACAAATATAGATTCTTATAACTGATAGCTTTTCCTAACTACATTCCTTATATGCATGCTATTATCTTTGACGCTGTTCCCGATTCATGTATTATAGGCTTATGCATCTATTGTCATACCATTGGTGGGTAATAGACCCCCTTATTTGTCTGGTCGATGGCTCCACTGAGCACTGCAAATATGAATAAATATATAAGACAAATCTCTGATGTAAATAAACAATTCCTCCATGCCTCTTTGGTGAACCATGAACCTCCTTTAATAGCCATTGAGTGGGCATGATGTGAGGAGTTGTATCTCTTCCATCATGTCCATTCACTTGATCACACATCAAATTGGTCTTAACCTTTGTTTATTAATAATGCCATTAGTTAATTAATCCACTCTTTGATCAAACTTTTTGTTCTTCTCCTTGACAGCAATAGACTTCATATTAATGGGTGTCCATCCATGGATTGCCTTGGAACAAAGACATCTGCTTTGTGTGATTTGTCTAGCAAGCGGATGGGGTTATTACATTGAGGGAGGGTATTACAGTAAAAGGGTATTTACCTAATTAATTATTTAATTATTTAGGTCCTTTTTCACATTCGCTGCTAGAGCTTACTAAGGGCATGTGTTTTTTGTCTCGAGTCATAGGATTGGGACACATCATGTTCCCCTTTTTTTGAATTAAGATAATTAATAATATTATTTAAATTGGGCCCGATAATCCCTAATTTTAAGGGCAACTTAATAATATTACTATAATTAAAATAAGAGGTGTTTTAAAACACTAATATTAAAATAAAAGTATTCTAAAATACTTAAATAAATAAAAACAAAAATTAAAATCAAACAAGAAATAAGAACTAAAAATATTTTTAAATACATGGAGAGATATTTTGGGCTCAAGGGCCCAATTCAAAAAGGTATATCAAAGAGGTGCCTATCTTCATTTGGGCATCATTCAAGTTATTCTTTAAATCCAATTTCTAGATTTGTGCAGCTTGTTCAATCTAGGGCATTCAAGGAACAAAACCCTTGGCTTGTTTGGGGTTTGAAAGGACAAAAACCCTCTTGGATTCCAAATTCGGCATCAACAATGGAAACCTTTGCTTCCAATCTTGGGTGATTCCATTCAAGGATCAAAAGTGTGATCATTTGTGAAGCATTTTAGGATAATTTGGAGTTTTCTACAGTGTCACAACAATGATTTGATGGAAACTTCAAATTTTTTGAGGATTGCATATTATTGCTACAATCTAGCTATAGTGTTTTATCAATAAATCAACAATTTTGGGCTCACTTAATATTATTTGTAGAGACAATTTTCATGTGGGCGACAGATCAAATTTACACTGTAGAGTTTTTGGACTGTATTTGATTGATTTGTTGTTGTTTCCACCCCTTTTCCAGATTTGTACCATTTGCAAGGACAGCCGTACCATCTCAAGCACAAAGCCATACCATTTGGAGTCTTGTATCCTTCTAGGATTGGCAATTTATGTGGAGAACCAAATCAGATCATACCACAGGGTTTGAGCATTTTATCAGTCTTTTCCAACATTAATTAGGTCATACACCTCTCTTTAAGCAGGCCGTACAATTTAGGGCCACCATACCAGTCCTACACCACCATAAAACATTATATCAGCATATCTTATCAGTTGTTGGAGAGATTTTGTAAGGGTTTCAGATTTAAACATTCACTCTCAGTAGACTACACAAGTCACATGGTGTTTCCGGGTTCATCTATACTTGCTATTTTTATATTTTTCAGATAGTTGTACTCAGATTTATTATTTTCCAGCAATCAAACTTGGAGAGAATCAATGTTAGAGGTTTCTGACACGAATCTACGAGCCCTAAGGCTTATTTCCAGTCAAAAGAATGTAATAAGATTTGTGGCAGCAATCGATATTGTTGCCATCTCATACATTCTGCTTAGATCTGGTCTTTTAATTGCATTGTGGGGTTGCATCTCAATCTGAAATTTCATTTGTGATCTGAATCAGTTTCTTTTAAAAAAGCAGTTCACTGTTTTCAGTTATTTGCTTGCTAATAAAATTTAAAAAATCAAAAAATTACAAGAGAAAATCAATAAGATATCAGAAGGGGGAACATCATGACACGTCATGATCTAATTTTATCCCCAACTACAGTTTCATATAGGTTTCTTTTTGCTTTTCGTTTTTCCTTTAATAAGGATTCTTTATTTTATCATTCACTGTGAAGTTTTGCACATTCATAATGGTTCATGCTTTCTCTAGATCAATAGCCTTTGACCTCCATAGCTTTGTTTTTTCTCTCTTTCTGTGACAGGTGTTTGATTGCAAGTGATCCTTAGGAATTGTAGGGTTGAGTAATCAACTCCAACATTCATGCTACTGTCATCGATAAAGAGTCAGTTTCTAGTGGATTCCTATTGTTGCTATAGACATTTTCATTTTCAGATCTGAACCTAATTCTCATTTAGGGTTTACACTGCTAATCTACAAGTACAAATAATAATATCGAGCTTATACTTACTGATTAATTGCCAAAGGGTTTATATAAGCCAATGAGAGTGTATTTCATATGTTTCCAGCCACTTGTTTGGTTTTTCAGTTCGTTGTTTCAGTTATCTTTTGTTCAAAATTCAGAAAAATACAAAAAAAATCAAAAAATAACGAAAAGGGGACATTACAGTGGTATCAAAGCACGGAATCTTGCCAGCCTGTGGATCAATTTGTGATACAAATTCATGCAAGGGAGTGACAGAGAAATCAAATATCAGGAAGAGGAGAGAAGAAAAGAAGGAACCACGGTTGACCAAGGTGAACAAACAAATCTTTAGGAATTCATCAGCCGAGAAAACAAGGAATTGACCAAAGAATTCCAATCCTCCATGAGATAGTCCATGGGAGAAATAGCTCAAAATTTGAGAGGAATGAATCAACAATGGAGTGCTATCAAAACAAATTAAAATATGGGAGGGGAAGCAACTTGGCCAATGATAGTCTCAATTAATCCTATTACCACCACGACCAGAGGACAAGATGGCAAGGTATCATATAGAGTACAATGCTCTAATTCCAGCAATCCACTATGACATCTCCTTCGTTGAGTACAATGAGATGAAAGCAAGGAATAGGCATAGAGGAGGAAAAAGACATTATCAGGAAAAACCTAGAAAAGACATACAACATCAATCGGGGAAGATCACAATACCTGCATTTAATGGATCAAATAAGTGGTCAATGCCATGGTTGTAGAAGTTGGATACCTACTTTTTCATTGAGGCCTATGTATGAAGAGGAGGCAATTAAGTTCGTTACCTTTCAATTGGAAGTGGTTGCTCATGAATAGGGGTACCACAACATGGTGACACAAGGGCATGTCTCTTTTAGTACTCTAAAGGAATTTAGCCAAAATTTGATAGACTCTTTTGACAAAAAAGATCCAAAGATTCATCTTAGAGAGCTAGCAAAGTTGAGACGAGGGTACAGTTGAGCATTGTGTGGCAGACTTTCAAACATTATCAATGATGGTTCCAAATGTGATGGAAAGGAGATCATAGTGCTATTTGTGGAGGTTCTAATTAAACCACTCAAGGGTTTGGTCATTTGATCCAAAGTCTTTGCAAGATACCATCCAAAGAGATTCGAATATAAAGGATTAGATGGCCAAGAACAAGTTTAGCTCCAAGCCTCTTCCAATAGGACAGCAAAAGAAACACTTCCAAAAGAATTTTCCTCAACTTGGTGTATTACCTTCAAGGCCTAACAAACATAAAATGAACTCTAAAGGAAGAAATTGTGTTTTTCTTGTAGAGAGCCTTGGTAGCCTAGGCATGGGTGTTTGGGCAAAGGACAAGTAAATTACATAGAGGTGCTTTCAAATAAAGAGATAGAAAAAGTGGTGCCAGGTCCAGAGGTTGAAGGAGACATCCAGGAGTGTATCTTTGCTTCTCTTTCATGTTCTCCTAGATATCATTTGTTCCAGCTACCACAATGCTGTTTTGGATGAGGTTTCGAACGAATTTTGAATATTGCAACTTTCTTCCAGCTTGTATGCAATCTGATTGGTCCAAATACTTGAGGGATTCAGCCTATAATACACTGGTAAGACTATTTCGAACTCAAGGGAGTTATCATCACATCCATTTTGAGAACAAAGTGGCACAGAAAAATTTAATGGATAGCTTTTGGTTTTGTGGGAGCTTGAATATATCATCAAGCATGAGGAACAGAGTGTCATCCATCATCACGTCAAAGAGGAGCATGTTGTGGGTTGTGTTGTGACCATTTCACACATCGCCCCATCGCAAATGGGGACCCCCTCTTTTTGCTTGTTTTTCGTTTGTTTTCGCTTTCGTTCTTAGGGTTTTGTTAGTCAGTTAGTTGTCTGGATTTAGGGCTAAGCCTTAGGGTTTTAAATTTTGCCTTTTCAAGCCAAAATCCAGTCGTTTTGAGAGAGCTTTTGAGCTTCTTTTCTAGAATGCAAATTTTGAATGCAATGATTTCGCCAAAATGGTCTAATTTTCAATTGGAATGTTCATGCAGAGCTTAAACTTGTCTAAGGGTTGACCGTCAATATGAATTTTTGTCTGATTGAATATTTTGACCAAATTTTGACTTTTTTGAATTTTGATCCCGGGCATTGGAATTGATTTGTTTTCACCTCGTGAAGTGTTAAAATGTGAAAAATCTTGTTATTTTGGCTTGTAGGAGCAAAATCGCTCCTGTCCCTCAGTGAAGGACGGGAGCTCAATTTCAAATGTCTCATCATCCTTGCAGAGTCCAGACAAATTTTACGTTTGAAGTGATGAAGAACGACGAGATCTTTCCATTGAATATAAATTGAAGATTTTCATGAGCACAGAAAGGCCTCTAGAAGGAAAATCGCTCCTGTCCCTCAGTGAAGGACCGGAGCTACGAATCAAATTTCGCCTCGTCCTTGCAAGATTTTAATGACTTAGCAATTTGAGGACGTCCAAGGGAAGATGCTTTGCCAAATGAATATAATTTGAGATGCAAAAACGAAGGAAAATGACCTATATTGACTAAATCGCTCCTGTCCCTCTCCAAGGGACCAGGGCGAGGTACCTTGTAGCTCTCGTCCCTCTCCCAGGGACCAGAGAGATTTCCTCCATTTTGCAAAATCTAGACAAGGGTCAAGGCAAGTTTACGTTCAAAAACAAAGGAAAACATGAGATGAACGCATTGAATATAATTTGAAGATTTTTTGGACGTCCATACCAGTGCTAAATGCCTAGTTCGCTCCTGTCCCTCAGGAAGGGACCAGAGCGATTTTTGATATAATTGCTTTTCTTGCAAAGTTACAAATGATGTCAAGGCATGAACGAATAGAGGGAAGAAGGACGAGTCCGTTGAATATAAACTTGGAACCAGGCAAAGTGAGATAGTGGCCACAAAGGGAGGATCGCTCCTGTCCCTCTCCAAGGGACCAGGGCGATACAATGGTGATGATACGTCCCTCCAAAGTTCAAGGTCGTCCCTCCAAGGTTCAAGGCCGATCCAAGTCAAGACGAAGGGTGGCGAAGACATCTCAAGGCATTTCCATCAAGCGCAACGTTGCAAAGGTCATCACATGGAAGGATTTGCGCCCTAAGACCCAGATCGCTCCTGTCCTTTGGGAAGGGACCAGAGCGATATCTACATAATGGCGTAAATTTCAAAAGGCAAACAAGTTTCAAGTTACCAAGAGGGTTGAAAGGACATCATTCCACGCAATGAAGTTGAGTGCAAGTTGGTACAAACAAGAACAAGCACATAATGATGAACTTCGCTCCTGTCCCTCTCCAAGGGACCAGAGCGATATTAGATGTATTGATCATTTCATACAAAATTCACGTAAGGACAATATATTGCAATGTTCTGGAGGGTCCATGGTATGACAACAAGGTGATAAACAAGAATTTTGAACGTCCAAACATCGCCAAATGGTGTAAAGGCCCCACATCGCTCCTGTCCTTTGGACAAGGACTAGGGCGATCCTATCAAAAGCGCTCATATTCCTCCAAAATCGAAGCAAGGCGAGGTTAAGCAAGACAAGGGACGGCGTTTGGAAAACATCACAATGAAGGATCGAAGGTTAAAAATGCATATTGAACGTGAGAAAATCAAGATCGCTCCTGCCCTTTGGACAAGGACCAAGGCGATACTATCAAAACACTCACGTTCCTTCAAAGATCAAGGCGAAGCGAGGTTAGGAAGTGCGAAGGACGACGTTTGAAGGACATTGCAAAGGAGATCGAAGCTTAAAAGTCGCCAAGATCAAGGAGAAATAATGGATCGCTCCTGTCCCTCTCCAAGGGACAAGGGCGATGGTCCCTTTAATACATCCAAACACATAATAAAAGCAAAGGGAAATAAGCGCAAAGGACATGAGCATGGATGTTGTTCGCCTTACAATGATATTTCGAAGGTCAAAGATACAAGGTGAACATGAAGACATGGAGATCGCTCCTGTCCCTCTCCAAGGGACAAGGGCGATGTTAGACAAAGCGCATGATATTCTTTTAAAATCGAGGACGCACAGGGTTTTAAATGACATTCAAAAGATGATGCAAGGAAAGGGTCATACCAAAATGGAGAATTTCGAGCAAAAACATGGAGATCGCTCCTGTCCCTCTCCAAGGGACCAGGGCGATAATGATCATAAGATGCATTTGCTCGCACAAGAAAGGCATTCAAATTCGAAAGGACCACCAGATGATCAATTTGGGACGTGGAAGTAAAGGAGTTGAACGTTGAAAATGCAAGAATCTAGACCAAAATCATGGATCGCTCCTATCCCTCTCCAAGGGACCAGAGCGATGAGGTACGTCCCTTTGTTTTCCAGTTTTGGCGCCAAATTAAAACAATTCGAATTTGCTTTAAATGCTAAATCAATTTAAAAATTAAAAATCCACTTTTATTTGGCATTTAATGTGGCATTAAACACTTATTAATTATTTTTGCCTTTATTTAAAATCGAAATTCTCAATTAAAAAAAAAACGCAAGGCATTAAATAATTAATTAATTAATTAATAAAAAATCGATTTGAGCGCTCATGTGTGGAGGTCGGCCTTGTCATTTCATTGCAAATCATTTAAAAAAAATGGTTTTATTTTTTATTAAGTCGGCCTAA
Source organism: Cryptomeria japonica (assembly GCF_030272615.1). NCBI lineage: Eukaryota > Viridiplantae > Streptophyta > Pinopsida > Cupressales > Cupressaceae > Cryptomeria > Cryptomeria japonica. The sequence continues at coordinate 320,301,627 of NC_081409.1, read as the reverse complement.
TGGGTAAAGGATGCAAGCGCTATATAAGGGGGGTAAAAGTTATCATTTCTACATCATTATTTTACCTTCTCTACATGCGAATTAAGGGAGGCGAATATAGTGCGAAGTGTGTTCAAGGGTGGTGCGAGTTTCATTCATCCAAGGGTGGTGCGAATTTGAAGACCACGCTTAAGGTGAATTTGCTAAGGACTTGGAGATTTGTTGGTGCGAATTTGAAGATCCATTTGAGACCACGTCCAAGGCGATAAGTGAAGATCACATTCTATCCAGAGGTGGCGAAGTCAAATTTGAGGAGATCATATTGAAGATTATCTTTATACCTCAAATTTTGCCTAGGCAAATTTTGTTTTTGCATTCTAGAGTTAGCTCTCTATCGAGGTATGGCGATTTAATTGTTATTGCTTTATTCATTTATCGTCATATTTCAAATTTTGAGATTTTTGATTCTTGAATATCTCTTGGCTCGATCGTTGTATTTTAGGAAATGATAACTCTAGAGACTTATCATGAGGTTTCCTAAAATTTATCTCTCTTATTTACGTTATTTATTGCAAAAATCTATTTCTTATAATGAAATGTTGTGTAGGTATGGCGACCCCAAAGGCGGGAGCATCCACCAGTCGCTCGGCTCTCATGAAAGAAGATCAGAAGACTGAAGAAGTGGAGACCAAGATCGTGTCCAAGTGGAGCAACATTGGAGATACAAACTTGGGGAACTTTAGCACGAAGAAGTTCCGAGAGGTCCCTTACATCGGCAAGCCATCACCTGTCGCCCGAAGAATAATAGAGAGTGGCATCATTAAGGCGGCCGGTTTTCCTCCAGCCATTCAGTGCCACGAGTTGATGATCGAGTGTGCCCGTCATTACAATCCACAGTCCAGGACAATTGTGTCCAATGAGGGAAACACTTTGGCGTACCTTTCAGAGGAAGCTATAAGTGAAGCCTTCCATCTTCCCGAGCACAGGGACATGATATACAAGAGCATTGAAGGAGCCAGATCAGTGTACGATGATGATCCAGATGCTTGCCTAAGCATAATCAACAAGAACTGGCTACTAAAGAGTCGTCCCCGTCTGAGCAAAGTACCGAACACACCGCACAGGATTGATTTCCAAGAGGAGTACAGAGATTTGATCACCATGCTCAACAGAGTTACAGGAGCACCTCATGCCTTCTATTTTGAGAAATGGATGTTTTACTTCATCCAGGTGATTGTTCAAGGAAAGGGTACAATTCATTGGGCTAGGATAATTAGCCATTGCTTAGACGTACAGTTGAGAAGACTCAGGGCCACTAAGTCCTTCCACATGAGTTCATACGTCATCTATGCCTTAATCAGGAGCGTTGAGTACGCAGGACTACCTCACAAAGGAGTGATTGGAAGAGGACCCGGCGAGGTCAGAGTTTGTGAATCCTATACCTACTTGCATCATCCACCAGGGAAGAACTACAAGTTAATCAATGATACTTTCACAATGAACATCACAAGGACGCTGCAAGGAGGGATTCACAACAGATTATCTCAGGATGCCCAGGAATTCATCAAGAGGTACGGTGCTTGGTTCATTCAGTTTCCCAAGTTCACTTACATTAGAGTGTATGGATGTCCTTTACCTCCATACATGTTGCCGAGGTACCCGACAGACAGAATTGTGTTACTTGAAGTAACAAGGCAGTTGGCAGCATATGTGAAGGCATTCAGACACAGACATCAGAATGGAGTTCAGGTACCTATTATTTTGGGTAATTCAGTTGAGGTATGTCCTAATGTCTCAGCCATGGATGACGCAGAGAGGGAGTTAGCCTTGTATCCTTTTTCATCTTTTGCTTGGAGGAATAGTTTTGATCCTCATGGACATTTAGAGGAGACGGTCGGTAGAAGATTTAGACATGAGTACCAGATTGAAGATTTTATGATGAATCTCCTAGATGATCTCGAAGTGAAACGAAAGATACATTCTAGATTGCCTTTGGATTTCATCAGGAAATGTAAGATTTACAGAGTGGCCGACCAAGCTCAGGACAACGGCAGGCACATCCAATCTTCATATGATAGAGAAAGCAAAACAATAAGTTTGAATTGGAATGAGCCCGAGGCCGTGGATTTAGATGATTTGATGGCACCAGTCTTGTCTTGTACTCGCAGGTGGGTAGACGTTCAGCATCAGAAGTTGAGAGAACAAGGCATAGCCATGTCTTTTACTTTGGAAGAAAAGCCAGCCGAAGGTGGAGCCAGTGTTAGTGAAGGCAATCCTAATCCTAGGAATTCAGGTGAAGGTAACCTTCGATGTGCCAGTGAGGGCAATCTCCATTCGAGAGGTTCGAAGAGAAAGGAAAGATCAGAAAAGAAAGAGCCTTCCAAGAAAAAGCAAGGTGCCAACAAAGATCAAACACCAGGTATTTCTTCCAGGCCAGAGGATAGAACAGTTCGAGTGGAAGAATCCATGGAATCGATGGTACAGAATGACAGACAGGAAGAAGAACAGGCACAGCATGTTTCATCCGATGGATCTCTCCAAGACTATGATTTAGATAATGATAACGAAGTAACATCTCCTCCCAGACAAGAAGAAATAGTACATAAAGAAATTCAAGTTCAAGAGACAAGATCAAATATCCCAGATTGGTTGAAGGAAAGATTGACTAAGGTGATCGTAATAGAGGACGAGGACAGTGCAATTGATTTAGAGAGCCTCGTGGGACGTTCACATATGACAACAGAGAAAAAGAAGGCTACAAAGATGTCCAAGATGATTCGAGATGAGACTGGATCTAGAAAACTGCAGATAGCTACACCGGCAGCAGACAAATATGAGGGTGAGATCCTAGCAGAAGACTATCATATACAGACTATTGAGTTAGGACCATCCACAGCAGAGCAGACTTTAGATGATGCCACCGACACATTTGAGGCATTGAAGGACAAGCTTAGAGAAGAAGTGGAAAAGAATAGAAAGCTTGAGAGAGAGAGAGGTGCATGGAGGACATATTTCAGTCACATCAATGAACCTTTGGGACGTCAGGATCCAGTTAGATCACCATTGCAGGCATTGCCCCTTCAATCGATCAATGAAGCAGAAAAATTCAGGAACCTGGTCCAGCGTACATGTGGTTGGATGGATAGATCTCACACAGTGGCCATTGAGTTTGTTACAAGGATGTCGAAGATCACCCATCAGGCTATCCAAGTCCTTGAGATTATTCACAGATTGATGGCAACGGTAGCTGCATTTGCCCATACCAAGGACGTTGTCATCCCTGTCTTGAAAGTTATAAGACATACATCTAGAAGAATTCTAGCACAAGAGAAGATCTTAGAAGGTGATTCTCACAGTTTGTTTCAGTGGTCAACCTTACTCCATATAAAGAGTGTTCTCTTCGAGGACATCAGTGTTAGATGTGGTCAAGTTGAGGAGGTGATCAATCCGATCCAGGACAGAGTATTTGAGGTACTTCGTACCATCCTTGGCAGAAGGATCGAGGTCGAGACAGATGTGGATTTACAAGAATTTGAGGATAGAATCACGATCATCTTTCGCAAGGACGCAGATGTTACAGATGAGCAGTATGATCAGATGTATGCCACCATGCTCCTGATTGATAGAACAAAGGAACTTGAACCTACTTGGGACGCAGCTCTTCTAGATGCATTTGATCAGGTCATCCACTTAGAAGAGAGTATCAAGAATCTTCCCGAGATTCCAAGCACAGAAATCGAAGGAATCGTGACAAAATTCATTGCATATGCTAAGAAAGAGAATTGGAAAGGGAATAAGATTCTAGATGAAAGGTTGTTACAGATGACATGACATCTTATTTCTCATTGGTTGATACCTCCTAGATTTTTGTGCCAAATTTAATATTTGGCTATGTATTTAATATTGTTCAGTAAAAAGGAGGTCATTTGTAACAAACCCTAATTAGGGTTTAGGTGTCATGATCTTGTCCATTGATTTACTTTCAATCTGGACCTTTCATTGTAACTGGGGATGCTATTTATACCCCCATTTTCCATTTCATTTGTAATAGAATAGTCAATAGAAAAATAGAGAATAGAGTTAAGAGTGAAATAGAGAGATTAGAATTGTAAGCAATTTTTATTTTGTAGCAAGATTGAGTCTTGAAGAGAGAAATTCAAGCAATTGTTGTATATGATGACTTGGAAATCAATAAAATATTGAAGTTATGGTGTTTTGTTGCAAGTTTCTTAAGTTATCTTCATGGTTGTTGGATGTACTTGAATCACGCTCAATCGAAGTAGTTAGTTAATTTGAAAGGCTAAGTGTGAGATTTGATATTTGGTAGGATTCGCAATCCAAACCACTAGCTTCTTGCTGATTATAGGAACGCCTTGCGTGGTCGACTGGAAAACATTTTGAGTCCTTAACCTTCAAGCATTTTCGCATCTAGGATATGTACCTTCGTAGTAGTGTCCTTGGTCTTTGATGCATTGAATACCATTATTACCTTAGAAGATCGCACTAATTTCAATTGAGTTGTTATCTTATGGCAAAATTGAAGTTAGTTGAGTCTTGCCAAATCTCATTCATGCTAAGTCGTTCATAGGGTTAGGCTAGATTAGACTTCCTTAAACCTGGTCCTTTTGCCATTTTTTTTGAAAGTTCCTTTAGTTTAGTAAAATCTTCGAGCTTCTGAATCCGTAAGACGCCTTGAAGGAAACAGCAAATCACATCATACCACTAAAAAGCTTGTCCACACGTGGAGACCCCACTAAAAGAACCTTGGAGTCCATCTAACTGATCCTTTTCGCAGATCTTCAGCAGTTAGAGACTATTTTCTCAAGAGAGGATAAGATGCCTGTCGGTATTTTATTCTGTGTATGATTGTGTACAAAATACACGTCAACAGGTTGGTTGCTCTCTTTGTTGGATTCAAGTCAAAGGTGGGGGGCATCTCGTCACAAGTCTCCCAGAGATTTGCATTTATGTTATTATGAGTCATGCATACTTCTTTGTTATTTTCCCTCTAAAGATCAAATGGGTTGAGGTGATTAAAGTTCATGGATTGCACAAGAATGTCAGTGATGGTGGTAGTAGCCCTCATGGTGATTTTCGGCTTAAGTTATCCCACTTGACAAGAACAAAATCCAGATGCTATGGCATGATTCATTGTGTTGGCACAATGGTATTTGAGCATCTGAGTTTGCTTAGTGTTTTTTAGCAGAAATTGTTTCATTTGCTGGGTACAAGATCTAAACTCTATTAACATTATAGCATGATTCATCATCAAAGTTTGTAATTGCTTTTGGGCAAGCAATTCTGAAAAAAGAAAACTATCATATCCCCTTTTTCAAATTAAAATAATTAATTATATTTTTTAAGTTTGGCCCGACAATTTTTAATTTAAGGAGCAACTCAAATAATATTATTTAAAATAAAAGGTTTTTGAGAGCATTAAAATAGAAAAGTATTTTATTTTTTTAAATACTAAATAAAAAATGAAAAGTATTTTTAAATACTAATTGGAGGAAAATTTCATCAAGAGCCCAAAGTAGATAATGTATAAAAAGAGGGTGCCTAGCCTCATTTGGTATCAAGATTTCATTAGCATTTTCCACTTTGGAGTTTCATGTTCGAATTGGCATTCAAGGAGAAAAACCTCGGCTGTTTTAAAAGGTCTTGGAGGACAAAAACCCTCTTGAACTTCCACGTCCAAATTTGATGACAAAAACCCTCACATTCCTCTTGTTACCTCAATTTTTGAAACTTTCATTTTCTCGCCTTAAGTTTGAAACCTTGGTTCATATGTCTCTCTTTGTCCCAACTTGTCCATTTCACATTACTAAGTCTTGTTTGTAGTCGGGCATTTATCGAGCCTCTATACCCAATCAACAAGTTTAACCAGTTTTCGAACCTTTTTCTTTCGGTTCATAAGTTCAATAAATTCCTGACTACCCTTCAAGCATATGCCTTTGTTGTCAGTCATTTGTTGCATTTGAACCTTTGTAATTGGTCAATTAGGAGATATTGGAACACATGTACCCTTCAATAGCTTGGTTCAACAGTTCAATATTTTACCAACTACTCGACTCAAAGCATTTCCAACTCTCAAGGCACTGTCTTTTCATGACATTGGACCATTAATAGCCATTAGGTGGTTGAAGACATGCGAAGTGTGTTAACTTAATTTTCAAGAAAGAATTTTGTACCCTAGCCACCAAAATTAAATGCAAATAATGCCTTGAGCCTTAAAATGGCCGCCATCTTTCTAATTTCATTTTGGTCCCAAGCACGCAACAACAAAAGAGTTTTCTATGGCACGAAGGAAGTTGCAAAAAAGCAAAGAGACAGGTTAGGATCAATCTACCCCGTTTCTTTCACCTTCTCTCTTTTTAATGTAAGCACTCTTTCAAAGCAAGTTGTTTCGAAAGCTATAATATTTCTCTCATAAGTTTGTGTAATGCATTCCCTTCGACTCTTCTACAAGCTCCCCTGTTGAACTCTGGTATTACAGAATTTTTCATTGACTGTTTATTGGGCTTGAAATCCTGGTTCTTCCTAATGTCACCAACGATAGAAGATGGCCTTTATGGTATAAAGTATACCAATATGGGAGACACATGCCTTTAGGATATCCTGAGAATATGCAAAAAATTCGAGTTCATGATGAATTCGTAATTGCAAGAGTTGATCTTGAAATTGTCACACAAGCTTTGAAAACACGAGATCGGGATCAATTAGTGGATGTATCCACGGAAAAAGGATGGAATCATTTCAGTAAAAAATGGCATTGGGCCACTGTGATTAATTAGCTTTATTTTTCAAGCTTTATTGCATCTCATAAACTATAGCCTCTGGAGGGTCGTCTTTCTATTTTAATGTCTCATTTAATTATCTCTATAACGATTGTCCTCGAGAAGTCGTTATCTGTGATGACAATTATTGAGACTTGGCTATAAATTAGAGTGGGACATACCTCTATGGGATCCTCTTTTTGCTACTATTTTTGGGGGGGGTGTTGATGTAATTACTGAAGGGGCAATTAATGAAAGCTATCTGAATAAGTTTCTGAAAATCATAAACTTTGTGTTTATGATTGATGAATGGTTTATTCTTCTTATGTTGAATGTACCGTTGTTTGGATAATTTCTTATCGTCCTTGGAAGTGATTAAAATTTTATTCATACATCTGTTATGGATGATTCATCTTTGAATGGAATGTTATGACAGTGATTTAATTGGAAGTTGTTGTTGAAAAATAAATTGAATGAATGATTCAATAATTGGATAATCTATTCAACAATATACAAGCATATATATATAGAGATTACAAGGCGACGTTCTAAATTAAGAACAAGTCGTTTAAAGTGAACTACCAAAAAGCTAAACGCTAAATAAAGCTTAAAAGCTAATTAACTAAAAAGCTAAATGACCATTAAACAAGGAACTAAATATAGGTGACTAAAATATAATTAAATATTCTAATACCCTCCCTTAATTGTCATTCTATCAACTAACTATCCTACAGAAGACACTGCAAATCTTTTGATCACAAATGAAAATAAAACTCTGGCATGGTGGAGACCCTCCCTAGATCTGAAAAGTGTTAATAACCAAGAATACCAGAATCCATCCAATTTGACGTTGGGTAACCAAACTGAAACCTGAAACCATGATTTTGAGGAAAAATCGGCAAACCCTCCAAAACTGAAGATACAAATCATCATTTTTGTGGAAAAAAATGGTAAAAACCCTTGAAACGATTTTTGTGGAAAAAATCGAACAAAACCCTGAAACTTTGCATGGCAAGACCCAAAACACCACGTGGTAAGACACCAAACATCACGCGGTAAAACATCAGACATCATGCAGGATAACACCAGACAACATCACGTGGTAAAATACCAAACATCACGTGGTAAAATACCAGACATCACGTGGTAAAACAGCAAACCTCACACGGCAAAATAGCAAACATCATGTGGTAAGAAAACACTCCCTGATTTTTGAGCAAAAATCAAGCAAAACCCTCCCATGATTTTTTGTGGAGAAAAATCAGAAAACCCACACAAGCTTTGTAGATGACAGATAATAATTTTGAAGGAAAAAATTCTAAACCCTGTGAACATTTTTTGAGGAAAAAAATGTGAAAACCCTTGGACCTATAGGACAAGGTCTGGCCTAAATCAATCTGATCAAGGCAATGATATTCAGATATCGTGAACATGCACTGTTTCCAAGTGTTGTGGTAACTGTTGAACTTTTGAATGTGTTCCAACATGATGTTGGTCAAAGATGCCATCACGAAAATGAAGGTTGGACGAGGTCAACCTAGTGAAAGCATGAGACAAAAGAATTTGATTCAAAAATCAGAATAGAAGCAGCTGCACAAAAAATCTAAAACCCTGGGAGGAGAATTCTGGCACAAATTCTAAGGTGCAAATTTCGAGGTTTGGAAGTGTTGACGTGTATTTTGTACACCATCATACACAGAATAAAATACCTAAAGGCATCTTATCCTCTCTTGAATAAAGTCTCTAACTGCTGAAGATTCGCATGAAGATCAGTTAGGATGACTCCAATGTTCTTTTGGTAGGGTCTCTACGTGTGGATAAGCTCTTCGTGGTGTGATGTGATTTGCTGGAATCACAAGGGGACTTACATCTGATGATTGAACTTCCGATCTGCTTTGCTGGAACACAAGCTCTGACTAGCTTGGATTTGAAAAAATGGAAAAAGGATAAGAGCGAAGAGAGGATCTAATCCTAATACTAAGAATGTAGGAGCAATGATTGATCTTTGACAAAACTCTAACTAGGTCTTGTTTTGACATCAATGGAACATCTACACAAGGCTAGTGCGATCTTCTAAGGGAAGCTTTATGATGTTCAAATCATCACCGCAGGCATAGACACCATCAAGTTGATGCATATCAATGAAGAAGCGACAAATTGAAATTGAGCTTAGGTTGAACGATTCCAGTTGACTACACAAGGCAAGTCTGCAATCAACAAACTGCTAGTAGTATGGATATACGAATTCCACAATCAATCAATCGCATTTCCTCCATTCATCTAATCATCTACCATCTATGATTGAAGACTCAACAAGAAACCATGCAAATTGCAAGAAACGACACACTTCACCATTACTTCAATGAAAATGGAGTTTGTTTACAATCAATGGCAACAATTTCTTGCCTTGTCCTCCTATTCTACTCTAATTGCTATTCTATCAACTTCTAACTACTCTCTATCTACTAACTCTCTAGCTATTGCTAAATTAGCCCTTTACAAATGAAATGCCTGGGCTTATATAGTGCCCACAATACAATTTGATGGCTTAGATCAATTCAAGATCAATGGCCAAGATTCAACAATGAAAACCCTAATTAGGGTTTGTTACAACCATTACATAACATTTAATGCTTGACCAATGATAAAATTGTATTGCTTGGACACATGTCCCTTCTAGAAAAATCGACCAATGGATAGCTGGGGTAGGTACATTGGAGTTTGTGCCACCTTCCATGAGTTAGGTACATTGAATCTGGACATGCTGAGGTGGACCACACTGACTGGAGGAGTGATGACTAGGATGCCACCTCATCTGACACTTGTAGCTTGCTAGATATTCAATTTGATGTCGTTGAGAGGCTATCTTTAATTAACTCTTGTCCTAACTCCTTTTGTCCTTGATTTGCAAGATGATGATGTACCTCGCCTTGGAACGCTGGATTGAAAGAGGTCGCCCCTGTCCTGGCTTGATCGTCCCGGCGAAGATCGTCCTTGATTCGGCTTGATTTTTCTTGATGAGATCTCCATTTGATGCCTACACAACATTTCAAAATTAGCAACATGATTTTGCAATGAATAACTAGATTAGAGATTAATTTTTTAGGAAACTTCATAATAAATCCTTGAGTTATTATTTCCTAAAAAAAAGATTGAGCTATTACAATTCAAAATTTCAAAAATTCAAAATTTAAGGCTATGACAATCAAAATTCGAAATTAAAACAAGGGATCTTGCCATACCTTACTTGAGAGCTTAACTCTAAAATGCAAAATAAAGGAATTCGCCTCGGCAAAATCAAAATTAGATGGCTTCAACGTGATCTCCTTTAAATGAACGATCCCTTTATCAATTCATCACCCTTGAGGATATCTTTGACGTGGTCTTTGGCAAGTTCGCCCAACTTGAGACTAAGCTCGCACTCCTTTGATGATGTCTGCGCCCTCCTCTTGAATGACAATTTCGCACCTCCTTTGTATTCTCCAAATCGCATGCTAATGAAGGATGTTAAATGATGATTTGAAATGAATAAACCACCTTCCCTTTATAGGCGCTTACCTTCATATTGATCTTAGGCCGACTTTGGTAAATAAGACAAATTTAAAATAAACTTAAAGGCCGACCCTTGTAAAATGAAACAAATTTTAGATCAAGCGCCCCATTTTTATTTATAATTAATTAATTTTATGCCTTTATTATTTAAATTATCAAATTCGATTTTTTTACAAAGGCAAAAATAATTAATAAATATCAAGCGCAATATTTAAATGCTAATTTAATTGAATTTTCCAAGTTATCGATTTTTTAGCATCTAAATAAATTCAAAAATATTTGTTTAGCGCAAAAATTGGAAAAGTGGGAAGATTCAAACCTCATCGCCCTGGTCCCTGACTGAGGGACAGGAGCGATCTACCATTTTAGTCTCGATCCTTGTACTTTTGACGTTCAAAATCTTCATTCCTACGTTGAAATTGCCATTTTTGCTAGGGATTTCGAGCTTGATTGACTTGTCTTTGCAAACGAATGCCCTTTAGATGTGATATCGCCCTGGTCCCTTGGAGAGGGACAGGAGCGATCTTCATGCTTTCTCCTTGATTTTGCATCTTCGATCTCCAATCTTCATCATAAGGCGAATAATGACATCATTTCTCCACTCCACGCTTGTTTCATTTGACTTCTACGAGGCATATTTGATGCTTAGAGGATCATCGCCCTGGTCCCTTGGAGAGGGACAAGAGCGATCTTGATGTTTTCTCCATTTCAAGCTCAAATTGGTAACATTTTAACGTTCTCCTCCTTTGTATCGCCTTCCAAATGATGTTTTAAACTTTGTGCAACTTTGCTTTGACGTGATCTTCAAAGGATAACAAGTGTTCTAGCAAATATCGCCCTGGTCCCTTGGAAAGGGACAGGAGCGATCCATGTGTTTTCTCCTTCGCCTTTGTAACTTCGAACTTCAATCTTCATTGTGAAGGATAAACAATGCTATTCTTTCATTCCACTTTCGTTTTGCTTGAATTCCACAAGATACCTTGATGTTTAGAAGATCATCGCCCTAGTCCCTTGGAGAGGGACAGGAGCGATCCCTGTGTCCTGGTCTAAATTCGCCAGCTTTCCATCTTTGTTCTTCGTTCATTACCTTTTAAAAGACGTCCTTGATCTTGTGTAAACTTGCCTTGACATGCATTTGAAGGAAAATGAAAGATCCTATGCAAATCGCCCTGGTCCCTTGGAGAGGGACAGGAGCGATATAGCCTCTTTGTTCGATTTGATGATCTTTTAACGTTTGAAGCCTTTGTATATCACCTCCTAATCATGCCTTGGACCTTTTACCACCTTGTAAAATCTTGACTTAACGTAAATTTTGAGAGATTTGGCCAATATGATGAACATCGCTCTGGTCCCTTCCAGAGGGACAGGAGCGAACTTCAAGGTTTTGAGTTTGTCCTTGTCTTCTTCAACTTGTAGTTGCTTTCAACGCGTAAAATGAAGTCCCCTTGATCCCCTTGGCCGCTTGACACTTGACAAATTTTCGAAATCTAAGCCATTATAAGAATTTCGCTCTGGTCCCTTCCTGAGGGACAGGAGCGAACTAGGGGTCTTGGTGTAATTCCTTCAACATAGGCGACCTTTGTAACTTTGTGCTTGATTAAGACGCCTTAAATGTCTTCACCACCATGTATCCGAACTTGGAATGTCCTGAACTTGAAGAAAAGACAACATAATCATCATATCGCCCTGGTCCCTTGGAGAGGGACAGGAGCGATTTTTGCATCTTGGGTTATTCTCCTTCACAACGGCACTCCAAGTTATATTCATTTGGTAAAACACATCTCCTTGGACCTCTTCAAATCGTCAAGTCGTCAAAATCCTGCAAGGACAAAGCAATATTTGATTTTAAGCTTCGGTCCTTCACTGAGGGACAGGAGCGAAATTTGCTCTCTAGGCCAAATCGTTACAATTTTCATCAAAAAATGTCTTGGCTAAGGAAGATATCATCTTACTTAATGCTATGAATAAAAGTTAATGTCCAAAAAAGGTCTAAAATTGTGCATATAAAGAAAATCGCTCTGGTCCTTCAGTGAGGGATAGGAGCGAGTTTGACCTTCTAGGCAAAAACTTCATCATTTCATCGTTTTTGATCAAGTCTGGATGCTCTATCATGCTCATTTCGTCCTTCACCATGCCTTTGATGTCTCAATTCGTCCAAACAAGGTCAGGAATGACTCCACTAAGCATTTTCGCTCTGGACCCTTGGTGAGGGACACGAGCGATTCGCCTTGGTCCTCTTGGGAGGGACAGGAGCGCTTTTCGCTCTGGACCCTTGGAGAAGGATAGGAGCGAAATTTGACTTTTCGATCTCTCTATCAGGACAATTTTAATGGAATATAACATTTAACTATAAGTGACATTTCCTTCTATGTTTCTTCTTTCTTATACTTTAAGTTATATTCCATATATACTTTCAGGATGTTTGAGAGTGGTTTCAGACCTCCAGTAGTTATATTGCAAAATCTAGTTTTTGGAGGTTTTTCAGTTTCCAGACTTAGTCAAATTTCAGGATCAGGACATTCCAGACTTAGCCAAATTTCAGGATCAAGACCTCACTCAAGCCGGACTTGCTACCCTATTGATCTCCCCGACAGCACTCAAAATGCAAAGGCTAACCGACAAAACCCTAAAAAACCTAAAGAACAAACCCTAAAAAGCAAAAAACAAGGGTCCCCATTTGCAATGGGGCGATGTGTGAAAACGTCACAATAGGAAGAAATCCAAAAATTAAAAAAAAATTGCAAACTTAAAATAGCATAAATAGTGCCCAAAAAAAAAATAGCAAAATTACCAATGTCCACAGAAATAGCAGAAATTGTGAACTGTTTTTAAATTCTAAGGCAAATTTACTGGCACAAAATTTGAGGTGCGGAAAATGAGGCACCCAGAAAAGCTCTCGAAAAACCCACCAAGAATCTGAAAATAGAATGCAGATCTGACGGCTCAAAATTTGAGGCACGGAAAACGATGCACCCAAAAAATCTGACGACAACCCAGTTGAGGTCTCGAAAAACCCACCAAGAATCTGCAAGCAAAATAAAATTTCGACTTGAACTGAAGGGTCAAAACCCTAGTCGAAAATTGCAAAAACCCTAGGAAAATTTCCGATCTTCAAAAAAAACCTCCAGATTGCAGGCCCAAAAATCTCCAGAACCCTAAAAAAAACATGAATTGCTGCCCAGCACAAAGGAATTTGCCCACGAACTCGAAACCCTCAAAAAGCCTTCAAAAAAGCAAAATCGTTTTTTATAAAAAAACAATTAAAAAAATATGGAAAATATTCCAGAAAGAAGGCCATGAATTTTTATTAAAAAATTCGCCAAACTTTAAAAAATCCCATCGACCCGCTCTGAGACCATGAAAAATGAATTGAATGAATGATTCAATAATCGGATAATCTATTCAACAATATACAAGCGTATATATAGAGATTACAAGACGACGTTCTAAATTAAGAACAAGTCGTTTAAAGTGAACTACCAAAAAGCTAAACGTTAAATAAAGCTTAAAAGCTAATTAACTAAAAAGAAAAAGCTAAATGTTAAATAAAGCTTAAAAGCTAATTAACTAAAAAGCTAAATGACCATTAAACAAGGAACTAAATATAGGTGACTCAAATATAATTAAATATTCTAATAGTTGTGATCTGGTTATTTCAGTATAGAATCTTTGTATTCTATCTCATTCTGAATTAGTTGTTATCACTCCCCCTTTATAAGCTTTTTGGTTAAAAGCTACACCTTTCATCTGCTTTCTGGTTAAAAGCACACATGATTTTCATTCATTGCATATTATTAGAAGGTAGTTGCACCTTGTAAAATTATCATTGTATCTAACTCAACAACTAGTTTCATTTGTCATTTGTTTGGGTGTGAGAATAGAGTTAAATGACAAATGTAAACTAACACACATGGGGTTTGCATTGGAGCTGAATGTAAAGCAATTACATGCAAGATTTCAGAATGGGGTCGTAGGCTTTGCAAACAAAATATTTGGATATTGCCAAATGGATTCATCATTGTATTTTTTATATTTATTGTTGTTTTATCACTCATTATTTGTATGCCAGCCTTGGACACAATTTCACATCATTTGACAGTATGATTTGGAGTATCGTCCAGCATTTGACATCACCAAGGGCAGCAAACAGCATCATCTTCAAACACCTTTGTTGGCATCAGCATTTAAGGAGAATCTTCGCACTATTTTTGGTGATTAATACCAGCTATACAGTAGCATTTATTGCTGTCATACATTGTTGGGAGGTGACAGCTGCTGGGAGGAATTATTACTGCATTATCGTCCTCTTTCCAGCTGCCAACTTGCCATTACCGTACACCTGCGCAAATTTGAGCCACCACTATACATATTGGGTGTTAATGTTTTTAGGAGATTTCATTTTGCCTGCGATGGTTTCTTCCTACACTTCTAAGAGAAGCTGATGCGTAACGGCTTCCTTGATAACTGTCACCGACCTGCATGTATGACTTGCAGCTTCCTGGGAGCCTCGTGAATGCTGGCAGCGGTTTCTTTTCTCTTCATATTCCATCTGGAAAGAGGTTCGCTTTTGTCTACGTTTTATGGCTCTTGTCGGTGCTGGAGTTTGTAATGGCAAGTATTGTAACTGCCGTCCAGCATATTGCCTGATCTGGATGTTGGCTTTTCGTCTCCTCCATCTCAGATTTTTCAAGCCTTGTTGTTTCTTTAAAGGAGGTCAGCAGTTCATATTTCGGAGTATAGAAAAGTCCTTAAAGAGAGACTATTATATATTTGTATGAGTGATCATTCACGAATCGAGTTTTTCGACAGTATTTTTTGTAGCATCTCTGTATCTTCTTCGGTGTATATATCTTCTCTGTCTTCTTGTGTATGATTGAGGGATGATTATTATATGTCTCAAAAAGCTTTGTGCTGGCCGTATTGTAGAAGCCTTCAGTTTCAGATGTTATCGGCTTCATCTTCTGATTGTTAAGGGTTAACAATTGTGTCTAGATCATTCAGTTTGAGAGCTTTTGTATTCAAGTTTGTGACTTCAATAAAGTTTAATTTTTGGTGTGGCTGGGTTTTTGCACCCTCAGGTGGAGGGTTTTCCCAGGATAAATACTTGGGTATCCTTGTTCTTATGAAATTTTATTGTTTCAGATTTCTGTGTCTTATGTTTCTGGTTCTAACATTAACATTGGGAACCATCTACATCATGCATTCTCAGTCATATTGTGAGTGGAATAGATCATATGTAAAATGAAATTGAAATTCCAGTACTTCATATCATAGTTTTAAAACTCTTTGACTCGCCTCGAACTCGCCACGGACTCACGAGTCCTTTGGCGAGCCGAGTCGACTCGCCTAGGACTCGCGTGGCGAGTCCAGGCGAGTCCCTGCGAAAGACTCGCGAGTCTTCCGCAAAGACTCGCGCGAGTCTTTCGCTCAGACTCGCGAGTCTTTCACAGGGACTCGCGGGCCCAGAAAAAACGCGCCCGTGGGGGTTAAAACCACTTTTTTTTTTCATTTTTTGACTTCAATTTGGGTTTTTTTTGGCTGGAGCAGGTTAGAAGGGTTTGGAGGAGTAGAGGGAAGAAGAAAAAATCAGCAAGAGAGATCTAGGTAAGGATTTTTCTCTTTCTTTTTTTTTTTCATTTGAATCATTTCATTGTTTTGAAACTGAAAAAAATCTTGAAAAACAAGGGGATATGCTGCCAAATTTTTTTCTATTTTCTTTCCTAAGTTATTTCCTCTTTTTTCTTTCTTGTTTTTGAATGCTATTTTTCCCAAATGATTCATTGTCATTTTTTTTGTTGATTTTCCATAAAACCCTGCTAATTTTTTTTTTTCATGTTAAATCAGCAATGGCAAGTTCAACTCCAAGGGCAACCCCAAGGTCAGGAAGACAAAGAGATAAAGCTTGGAAATATGGGATTGCAGGAAGCAAAAAGGGGGAGGTCACTTGCACCGAATGCACAAGATGGATGACTGGTGGAATCAATAGATTAAAATACCACCTTGCACAAATACCTGGATATGGTGTGGAGGCATGCCCCAAATCAACTCCTGAAATTATTAGAGAGATGAAGGCCATTCTTGCTGAGAATGATATGCATAAGGAAGAAAGGCAAAAAACAAGAGAAGCCATAGCAGCTGCAATGAATCCCACATTGTCCACTTCGGGTCCCATTGGTCATAGTCGGGGTCGTCAGTCACTTTCATCTTTTGGTGACAATGAGGGTGAGGCTAGTGGCACTCCTGTTAGATCAGACCCTAATTTTTTTGTACCACGCAATGTTCCAGGTGCACAACCTTCACTTGAAGGTACAGGATGGAATAAAGAGAAGCATGAACAAGCACGGATAGCAGCTTCAAACTTTTGGTTTTACAATAATCTATCTTTCAATGCAGCAAACAATGTGTATTGGGAAAGTTTTGTTAATGCATGTACAGTGGCGGGTAAGGGGTTTAAGGCCCCAACAGGTCATGACTTCAGTGGGCCATTGCTAGAGAAAGCTGTGAAAAATACAGAAGGTGTGGTTGATGATCAGAAAAGGTATTGGAAGAGAAAAGGATGCAGCATTTTATCTGATGGATGGACAGATGGACGGAATAGGACTCTTCTCAACTTCTTGGTGGCTTCAAATGGTGCAATGGTATTCATAAAGTCTGTTGATGCCTCAAATGAAATAAAAAATGTAGAGACTTTGTGTAATCTGTTGGATGGTGTGGTTCGGGAAGTTGGAGTTGAGAATGTTGTCCAAATTATCACGGACAACGCAGCTGCATATGTATCTGCAGGTAGAATGCTTATGCAGAGGCATCCTTCGATTACATGGAGTCCTTGTGCTGCACATTGCTTGGACTTGGTGCTAGAGGACATTGGGAAGATTGGATGGGTGAAGAAGGTGGTTGAAGATGCAAAAAGTGTCACCAAATTCATCTACAACCATACTTGGGTGCTTGCTTTGATGAGAAAATACACAAATGGCAAGGACCTTGTGCAACCTGGAGTGACACGATTTGCTAGCCACTTCATCACTTTGCAGAGCATTCTTAGTGCCATTCCTCATCTTAAGCAGATGTTTGTGTCAGATGCTTGGTTGGGGTCTGCATACTCCAAAAGACCTGAAGCAGAGAAGATTGTGACCATTGTTTTTGATGATGGGTTCAATAAAAGTGGAGAGGAGTTGACTGCGGTAAGTAACAAACACAAAAGTAAAGTTTATACAATCTTGTCTATTTGCTGATTTTATTTTTTAGGGGTTGATTTTGTATTAATTTAAAATTTGTTTTAATTTTTTTAGGTGACAAAACCTTTGGTGAGGGTTCTTCGTATGGTGGATGGAGAGGGCATGCCAATGGGTTTCATTTATGAGGCCATGGATAGGGCCAAAGAGGCCATTTCACATTACTATCGTGGAAATGCAAGAAAATGTGAAATCTTTTGGCACATCATTGATCGTAGGTGGACAAACCAACTCCACCAACCGATACATGCCTTCGCCTACTTTTTGAACCCGAAATTCTACTTCTCTGATTCATTTAGGGCTGATGAGGAGGTCATGGCAGGTGTTATTACATGCATTGATAAGATGACACCTGATCCTGAGTTGAGAGACAAGGTTCTTGATGAGTTGGAGGTGAGATTTGACATTTGCAATTGCTCTATCTTTATTTATGAATTCGGAAATGTTCATTATTGAATTTGAGTTTGACACTTTGACTATCTAGTATCTATTTCTGAATTTGGAAATGTTCATTCCATTGTTCAAGATCTACAAAAGTGCAGAGGGGAGACTCTTCTCATCACAACTAGCAATTGATAGGAGAGGAAAACAACAACCAGGTAAAACATTTAGTAACTTAGTTCAATAGTGCAAGAAAAAATCTACAAACTTGATTGTTACATTTTTTTCTCAATTCTAATATTTCTAAATGTTTTTTGTAGATTTATGGTGGGAGAATTATGGTGCCGGCACGCCTAATCTTCAAAAGATAGCTATCCGTGTTTTGTCTCAGCCATGCAGTGCTTCTGGGTGTGAACGAAATTGGAGTGTCTTTGAAAGCATTCACACAAAGGAGAAATAGATTGTCACAAAAGCGGCTCAATGATCTAGTATTTGTTCGGTACAACCTTCGCCTTCGAGTTAGACAGGTGGAGGGTGTTTCACATGAGGCCATTGACTTGGATGAAATTGATCCATATGGTGATTGGACCATGAATGAACAAAATGATGGTGATGATGTCCTCCTTACCGAAGAAGAAATTGCAGAAATAGAGAGAGGAGCAGCACAAGATGCAGAAGGAGCAAGATTGGATGAAGATGAGGACGAAGATGAGGATGATGATGAGGACTATGACTTTGAAGAAGAATCATCTCACCATTTAGATACCACAACACCCACTGCTACTACTTCTAGCTCAAGGCCTGAAAAATTGAGCTATATTAGGAAAAATACAAAGAGGAAGATGTAGTCTTCTCTTTGGTTTGTTCATTCACATTGCTGTTTTTCACATTTGCAGTTGGACTTGGACATATCATTATATGTAATTTTGTGAACATTTATATACTTATGCTGCCATTATAGTATTATACATTTTAGAGTTGAAACTTGAAACTTGAATATGCTGCCATGAATGATGAAATTTCAAATATTGCGTGTTTGTACTTTGTAGATCATATGACATGTGTAATGTTTCAATTATGGCACTTATGTTCTCTAAATGCATTAATTTCTTTATGTTTTTTTGTAAAACTACGGTTTTTTTTTTTTGCCGAGTCTTTGCCGAGTCTTTCGCGAGTCTTTCACGAGTCCGAGTCCGAGTCCAAAATTTTGGTTTGCCGAGTCCGAGGCGAGTCCGAGATTTTCAACTATGCTTCATATCAATCACTGTAATTGTTCATGTTGCTGCCTTCAATAAAAAGTCAGTTTCTAGTGGATTCCTATTGTTGTGGACATTTTCACTTTTAAATTTGAATCTATTTCTGATTTAGGGTTTATACTCTTGATCTACAAGTACAAATGATGATACTGACCTTATACTTAATTGATTACTGGCCAGGAGGGAATATCAGCCAATCAGGATTTATTTCATATATTTCCAACCACTTGTTTGATTTTTCAGTTCACTGGTTCAGTTATCTTTTGTTCAAATTCATAAAAATACAAAAAAATCAGAAAAGAACAAAAATTATATAGCATCTTATTGGAAAAGAGGTGAAATTCATAGTCATTGAAGCCCATAGGGATTCGTGGGCCAAAATGAAACGATGCAAGAAAAAGTCATTGATCAATGTTATTGCAATGTACCCTAAAAGGGCAATGTTTTTTAGAGTAGTGGATTGTGAATGGGAGATGAAAGATGGTGCATTTATTGCTAGCATTCTCATGACAGCCATTGAGGAAGTGGGGCCTTGAAACATTGTTCAAGTCATAACAAAGAATGCCAATAATTGTAGAACAACTAGTTTATTAGTTGAGGAGCATTATTCACATATATTTTGGACACCTTGTGCTATCCACTTATGCTACAACAAATTGGTGCCAAAATTGATTGGATAGAACAAAAGTATGCCAAGGCTGAAGAGATCCAAATGCTCATCACCAACCACCATATGTAACAAGGCATATTCAGAACATTCTCGAAATAAAAATTGTTAAAGGAGCAATAAGATTTATTATAATATATATGTTTCACTTTAGTAAAAAATTTAATTTTTATTTTTTATTTATTTTTTTTTTTTTTTTTTTTTATTTTGATTTTCAAATAGATTCTTGAGACTCATTTTGCCTCCAGCACAATTATCTTCAGACAATGTGTGAAGGTTTGAGAGACACTCTCTAACATGGTCGTCAACCCTAATTGCAATCTAGCACTACATGGGCAACAAATATTAAGCAAACAATCCTAGATGATATTTGGTGGGATCATGTTGAATATCTCCTCAATTTCATCAAGCCCATATTGAGTATAATTTGTTATACCGACATCAATAGGGCTTGTTTGGGAGAGCCATATGATGGCATAACTGAATGATTGAGAAGATGAAAACCATCATAAATGCAAAAGAGCAAGATCCTAAAGAATCTTCCTTAAAACAACTACACAAAATCATTGAAAAGAGATAGAACAAAATGACCACCCTACTACATCTTGCCTTTTGCATTGGTTCCCAAACATTATAATGTTGAGCTCCTTTCTATGTCAACAAGGATTACCCCATATAGAGATGTTGAAGTTAGCCAAGAGTACAAGGCAGTATGTCATAGACTCCACTAATCCATACATGTGGGAGGCAATAAGGAATGAGTTCATGGATTTTGTACACTGCTATGACTTTAATACCAATGCTCTTTGTGACAAGTATAAAGTTGATGCTCACAATTGGTGGTACTTCCATGGCCAATCATTCACATACCTGCAACCTCTTGTGATCAAATTTTATTGCAAGTTTGATAAAAAAAATCTTTTCTAGAAGTTGAAGTTGGCCAAGAGTGCAAGGCAACACGTCACGGACACTTCATTGATCCTAAAATGTGGGAGACGGTAAGGATTAAGTTCATGGATTTTGTACACTCCAATGACTTTAGTATTGATGCTCTTTGTGACAAGTATAAAGTTGATGCTCACAGTCGGTGATACTTCCATGGCCAATCATTCACATACCTGCAACCTCTTGTGATCAAAATTTGATTGCAAGTTTTAAATTAAAAAAAAAAATTATTTTAAAGTTTCATTTATAATTTATAATTTTATTTTATTTTATTTTATTTTATATCTCTTAAACTCTAATTTTGTCATAATAGATTGCTAGTTCATCTACATCTGAGAAGAATTGAAGAACATACTCCATCCACTAAGTAAAGCGCAATCAACTACACTCAAAAAAGGCATATGACTTAGTGCATGTATATTCAAACTTGCATCTCCTTTCACACAAACAAAGTGGCTGCAAGGAAGAGGAACCAAGAAAATGGGATATCAAGCCAAAGCATAGACTTCGATACTTCCACTTCGCACCTTTCTACCCTTGATGTTGAAGAGGAGCCAGCTAGCAAGCATGAGTGTCAATGCCAATGCTAGTGCTAATGGCACTATTTGTGGTTCTTCTAATATACCAATACCTACATCATCTAATATGGATGTTGGTAATGATATTTTTGAAGACCAATATAATGATGCTTGATCAACAATCGTTGATTGTTGACATTTGAAGTTATAATTTTTAATTTTAATATATCATGACATTTGACTTTAACAAATTGACATTGTAATATTTTTATTTTTATGGTGATTTTGTTTATTATACAATATATGACTACTACAAATATGTATATATTTCTTCTTTTTATATGTTTTTGTATGCACAAACCCAAACCCTAAAAAAAATTTGACCAAAACCCTAAACCCAAACTGAACCTATACTAGGTCCAGTAATATAGGTTTTCGTTACAAGATAAGTCTCTACAAGTGTTTCCACTTCCAAGTGAGAACTTTTAAGAAGTCAAAAAAACATTAAAAATGACGTAACATGAAGTGCAACTAAATTAAAATAAATAGAAATAAAATAATGAAATAGAAAAAGGCAATCTAAACATAAGCGAGTTTTAGTTAAATGGTCTAAGGAAACCCGGAACAAGATATACAGAAAGTGACTCAAAACAAAGAACATAAAAATGATTCTTTGATTATTCTCAATGCTATGTATTATTAGGTACAGTTACACAAATATTTGCAATCATGACACGATAAATGAGAATTTGAATCAAGACAATCGAACAAAGCTTGGGAAATTTATTTTCTATAAGCATTCATAAAAACAATCTTCTAAACAAGTAGACACAATTTTGATAGGTCCTAATAGCCATTTTCAACAATGGGATAATAAAATTCAATTTATCTTCTCTCACAATCTTGCATGTTCCAAGCCTTTTTTCCCAATCTTTCCAAAAAATTTCAATACCCAAAGCTTGGCAATTCTATTTCATTTCCATACAATATTAGATTCTTTTTCATAAGTATGGACAAAAAAATGTTGTTACACTAGCTCATTCAACAGGCCATTCATTTGGCTTTATCCTTGAGTTTTGACCATTGTCATTGTTAGAAATGAAGGTGAACAGCTGTAAAAAGTAAATCTGATTTCAATTATGAATTAGATTTTATCTAGTATATAACCAAATGGACACTGCAATAAAATAGATCAGCAACTCAAAAAAATACAAACGGAAATTTCAAAAGCATAACACCGTGTTTATGTGGAGAGAATCTTTTGGGAAAAAACATCATCAAACAGGCCACTCATTTGGCTTTATCCTTGAGTTTTGACCATTGTCAATGTTAGAAATGAAGGTGAACAACTGTAAAAAGGAAATCTGATTTCAATTATAAATTAGATTTTATCTAGTATATAACCAAATGGACACTGCAATAAAATAGATCAGCAACTTGACAAAATACAAACGGAAGATTCAAATGCATAACACCGTGTATGTGGAGAAACTCTTTTGGGAAAAAACTTCATCAAGAAGAGAAAACTACATCTGTATTATCTTCAAAATAGAGATTACATAAAATCCTCCCTTTCTCCTCTTCAATCTTCAACCCTTCAGCACCTGCAAAACAGATTTTTTTCACTCTTAACAATCACACATACATACTACCACCTTAAGGCTTGTTTATATAGCATTTTCACCTCCCAAATACGGCATTCAAGTTGGTTATAAAATCTCATTGCCTCCCATGGATAAATCCAAGCATTTGATGCATAGGTTAAAGTAGATTGCAACCTCACCTACTTGATTTAGACACTTGTTTGTTAATAATTTCTAAATAGATTGGTGGTTATTGTTTATAATCACAAGTAGTTTTATCCATAGATGGAATACTTGCAGTCCATAGATGGAATACTTGCAGACTACTCGGCGAGTTTTTTTGCCGGGCAAGTATTTACACCATTGATTCGCAGAAGAAACTTGACGAGTTTTTGCCGAGTTTCAAGTCAGTATCATTCTCTTCATCAGAATATATACATGAAATATAACATTTAAGTCTTATACTTTAAGTTATATTTCATGTATATATTGGCAAGATGTTTGAGAGTGGTTTCAAATCTGTAAAAGTTATAATGCAAATTCTAGGTTTTAGAAGATCTATATTTTCAGACTTAGTCAAGTTTCAGTAATCAATAGGCTCCTATCAGCATTCTCTAGCTCTTTCTATCTCACTCACTTTATCTGCCCCGAATTCTAGACCTATCTATCTCCCTATCACTCTTCCTCTATCCCCTCTCTCTACCACTCTCTCCTCTCTCCCACAAGATCGGACTCCTAGGACTAGACCCTTTAGTTCTATCTCTCACCTAGTTTTCACTAGAGCTAGGAAGAGGAAGATGTAAAATGTTTTGATGTAGTATTTACTTTTAGTTTTACAAAAACAATTTGCTATTTCAATTTGTTTCAGTCTGTCAACCATCAACATTCCACAAGAGGATGCCATTTTGTACCCAATTTGCATTTAAATCAATCAAATATATCTACACTCGGCTTGTTTCTTTTGTGTACTCATTTATTGATTCATTGGATGCATCTCCTCACTGAATTTTGCAAAAAAAATGCATTTCTAATTAAATTTAAGCAAATTTTTAAGTTGTTGAGTTTTGCTGAGTTTTTTTTCAGGCCTTGGCGAGTTTTTGTTTTCCAAAAAATGAAAAACAACATCATAAAAACCCTCTTAGAAAGTTGAACACCCATAGCAACCTTATCCTCCAAGCTTCCCTTTCGATAAATGGAAAATTGTCGGTAAAAATTACTTACTGAACCTCAGTCAAAAATTTAGTTACCATACCAATAAAACTTAATTATTGATGGTAAAACCCTAATGCTAAAAAAAATTTACTAGTGATGGTAAATCCCTCATCCCTTTTGAATGATTTACAAACAATATTAGGAGTAATTAAATGCATATGATTTACAAGGTTGATGGCACCTTGATCTTAACATTCTCCCACTTGACATCATACATTGTAAATGCATCCATAAGAATACATAAGACAACTAAGTACTAGGGACAAGACCCATGGCCTCCCCGCACTATGTAAACTTTTTTGTGCTCACAAGTTTAGTAAGTGAATCTACAACATTCTCTTGATTATCAGTCTTCTTCAACTCTATCTTTCCATTAACAATCATTTCACGAACAAAATGGTATTGTACATTTACATGCTTACTTTGTGCATGATATTTAGGTTCTTGGCCAAACAAGTTGCACTCTGGTTATGACAACCAATCTGAATAGTCCTGCAAGCAAAACCAATGCGTGCACACAATCTTTGTAACCAAACTGCAATTGTAGGCTGCCTCTTACTCATCCAACTCACTGCTCCTCCAAACAAAGTAAACACACACCCACTAGTCGACCTTTGACTATCCAATTCACTTGCCCAATTTGCATCAACAAAACCTTGTATTTGCACTGCCTTAACCATACTATTAGTACTAGTATAAAGCAAACAATAATCAAAAGTACCACACAAATATCAAATATCTTAACACCCTTTCACATAATTCCAATGTTCTCTACAAGGGTTAGACATAAATCCGCTCATAACTCCTACTGCTTGGGCAATATGTGGCCTAGTTCAAACGATTGCATACATTAAACTTCCTATTGCACTAGCATATGGCACATTATACATATCCTCAAAATCATCTTCAATCTTAGGACACATATCTAATAAAATCTTTGTGCCAACTGATAAAGGAACTCTAACTAGTTTACAACCCTGCTACTAAATCTGTTCCAAATAGTATTAACATACTTACTCTGCGATAAGCAAAGTTTTTTGTTTACCCGATCTCTTTTGATTTCGATTCCCAATATGTACTTTGTGGTCCTCTAATCTTTCACATCAAATGCACCTAAAAGTTGAGATTTCAATTCACTAATCATACCCTTGGTATTACTAAAAAATACATATACACATACACAGCAACAATTAGATTATGATCATCAATACATCTAATGTAAACACAATGATCATCTTCACTTCTTACAAATCCGAATTTCAAAACAAATGAATCAAAATTTTGATATCACATCCGAGGTGATTGTTTTAAACCATAAAGAGATCATTTTTACCTGCAAACCAAGTGTTCTTTCCCTTTTACCTCAAAACCTTTAAGTTGTTGCATATATATTTCCTCTTCCAAGTGTCCATGCAAATAAAGCAATTTTAACATCCATATGCTCAATTTCAAGATCATGATCATAAGTAGTAGCTATGGAAAATTGATATTTAATCAATGATAATTTAGCAACAAGAGAGAATATTTCACTAAAATCGACTCCCTCTCTCTAGGAGTAGCCCTTAGCTACTAGTCTAGCCTTGTACCTTTATAATGAACCCTCTACTCCAAACTCCTTCTTAAAGATCCATTTACAACCAATGCTTTCCTTCCTTTGGGCAAATGTGCAAGTTCCCCAGTGTTACAAGAATCTAAAGCCATCATCCCCTCTTGCATAGCTTGTATCCAAGACTAACTGTCATTTGCAATAATAACTTCCCTATTGGATCTATGTTCATCATCGGTACTTAATAAAGCATATATACGAGTGAGCTATACCTGCCAACCGGTTTTCATTGTCTTGTGGATCTTCCAAGAATATTTGGATACGGTTCTTCTTGTTCTTGAGTATCCTCAACTTCTTCTTGGTTATCTTCCCTAACCTCTTCAATTTTTCCAAAAACTTCATCTAAACCCTCTTCTTCTTCTTCTTCTTTATCGTTCCCAAATCCATCTCTTTGTTTTTCCTAAGGTGCATTTTCCTACTTAGTCTCGAAGTGCCCTATTCTTTCTTTTTCTTTTTCTTTTCTTTTAGCTACTCAAGATCAAAAATAGCTCTAATCTCTAGAATAGATAATATTCTTGATTAGAGGATTCCAAAATTTATAAACTTTAATATTCTCACCATATCTAGTGAAAATACACCTTTTAATCATTGGATCCAACTTAGGCCACTTTTCTTTAGGCACATGAACATAAGCCTCACAACCAAAAACCCTTAAATGTGAAACAAAAGGTTTCTTACCTATCCACACTTCATAAGGTGTTGAATCAAAATCTTTACAAGGGGATCTATCTAACACGTAACAAGTAGTACTCACAGCTTCCACCCAAAAACATGTATCCGAGTGTGAACCACTTGACATACTTCTAGCTCTTTTCATAATTGTTCAATTCATCCTTTTTACCGCCCCATTTTGTTGATATGTGTATAGAGTAGTCTTTTGTCTAACAATTCCTACATGCTCACAAATGTCATCAAATTTCTTATAGCAGTATTCCCCTCCATTATTAGATCTCATAACCTTTATCTTACAATTTAATTGCTTTTCAACCAAGGCCTTGAATTCTTTAAACTTTGTGAAAACTTCATATTTATGTCACATAAAATAAATACAAGTAAATATTGAAATATCTTAGTGAAGAATACAAAATATCTAGATTTTCCAATAGATTCAATATCCACATGACTAAATACATCTGAATGAATAATTTCTAATTCAATCTTAGCTTTATTACTGCTTGAAGGAAAAGATATTCTATCATAATAAGAAAAACCATCCAGCAACTTCTTTCTTAAAATAATCTTTAAAACCAAACTCACTTATGTGGCGCAATCTACGATGCCACAACATATATGCATTTTTAGTTTTCTTCGTTACATTGGTAGAAATTAAAATAGTAGTGGCATCTAGCCTAAACAAAGTTCCCATCCTTGTCCCTCTCGTTATCACCAAACTCCCTCTCACCAATCTGCAACCATGCTTATCAAATGTTACGTGCATTTCTATATCATTTGACTTGGAAACTAAAATTAAATTTCTAGCTAATTCAGGAATATGTAAACACCAAGGAGAGTTTTTAATCTCTCATTACTGAAACACAATCGTACCTTTCCTCATCTCATAATGGGATATGAACTATTGTCCACAAGGTATACATTTCCTCCACCATATTCTTCATATGTGGAAAGGCACTCCCTATGAGGAGTCATATGATAAGAGCATCCTAAATCAATCAAATTGATGTTCATTAGATGCAATATTGCATGAAGAAAGCAAAGCTTCATCACATGAACCAAAGGACTTCTCTATGGTAGAATCCCACTATTTCTTTTTGCTTTTGCATTCCAACTTTGCATGTCCTATTTTTCCACAATCCCAACACTTCACTTTATTCTTTTTACCCGGAGTCTTAGATTTGCCTTGGACTTGTCCGTAGGCTCCTTCTAATTTCCTTTAGATCCACCTCTTTCTTTGGACCTTCCCTCACTATGAAGAGTATTTTATGAGCTATCCATAACCTTCTTTCTCATTTCCTAAGACAACAATTTGCAACATGAGCATCCATCTTTGGATCTTTGAGATTAGCATTAATAGAAAGGATAAAATTCTCCCATGACTCAAGCAAAGAACCAAGTAGCATGATCCACTCATCTTCTTCATCTATCTTAACATCAACAGAAGCTAACTAACTCAAAATCAAATTGAATGTATTCAAATGCTCTACAATAGAATCATCCTCCTTTATTTTTAGAAAATATTATTTTCTTTTCAAAAACAACTTATTTACCATACTCTTTCTTGGCTTGGTGGATCTCACTCAATCATTTTCATAGATCATATGCAGTTTTCTCCTCGTAAACATTGAATAGGACAGAGCCTACAAGACAAAAACAAATGATTCCCCGTGCTTTCTTATCCATCTTATCTCACTCATCTTGATCTATCTTGTCTGATTTCTTTTCTGTTATTGCTGCCAACCACTGAACCCTTTCTTCAAGGAGATCCTCCATTTTCAGCTTCCATAGCTCATAATCACTTCCATTAAATTTCTCAATGTCCATGCAAAAATAGGATGTAGCCATGGATTCTACACAAAAATCTGCAAAATAAGATCAACCAAAATTCCCACTACATCTCAAAAAACCTTCCCACTTCCACCCAAGAAGCAATATTGGCTGGGCTCTGATACCAAATGTTAGAATGAAGGTGAAAAACTATAAAATGGAAAATCTTATTTCAACCATAAATTAGATTTTATCTAGTGTATAACCAAATGGAGAATGCAATAAAATAGATCAGCAACTCAAAGAAATTCAAGTAGAAGATTTAAACACATAACACTATGTTTACATGGAGAAACCCTTTCAAGAGAAAACTTCACAAAGAAGGGAGACTTAGATTTGTATTATCTTCAAAATAGAAATTACACACAATCCTCTCTTTCTCCTCTTCAATCTTAAACCTTCAGCACCTGCAAAACAGAGTTTTTGCACTCTTAACGATTACACACATATACTACCACCTTAAGGCTTGTTTATATAGCATTTTCACCTCCCAAATGGGGCATCCAAGTGGGTTATCAAATTCCTACGCCTCCCACGGATAAATCCAAGCATTCAATATATAAGGTAAAGTAGGTTGCAACCAATTTACTCACCTACTTGATTTGGACACTTGGTTGTTGGTAATTTTCAAATAACTTGGTGGTTATTGTTTAACCACAGTAGTTTTATCCATAATAATAGCTACCCAAAAATGAAAAACAACTTCATAACAACCCTCTTAGGAAGTTGAAGGCCCATAACAACCTTATCCTCCAAGAATCCCTCCCAATAAATAGTAAATCACTATTGGTAAGAACTAGTTACCGACCCTCAATAAAAAATTTAGTTACCATACCAGTAAAACTTAATTATCAATGATAAAACTCTAATGGTGAAAAATATTTACTGCTGATGGTGAACCCTCATCCCTTATGAATGATTTACAAACAGCATTAGGAGTAATTAAATACATAGGATTTACGAGGTTGATGACACCTTAATCCTAATAGTCAAAGGAACTCATAAAACATTAATATTTATGAAAATTATTTCAACGAAGCACAAATATTTTTAAAGTTCAACAAACTTCAATATGATAATCCAAGTACATTCATTTGACTGTTGGCACTTGTCAAAAGAACTCATACGATATGCACACTTGCAGAAATTATTTTAGGGATGTACCAATAAACTTCTCATAGGTATCCAAGTTTATATAAGATTTTATAGGTATATGCCCAATGCAACAAGATTAAGTGGTAACTTTGTAAGTAATATGGACTTTTGTAGATATCCTAGAGGTATTCCCCAAGAGAAAAGTTAAGTCTTCAAAATAAGAAACATTCAAAAATACCCCATCCACTTTGGATGCAAGGTGCCTCATATCTATAGAGATGAGGTCTCTCAAATGAATTTGACAAAAGAAATACTCCTAGACTGTGGCACATCTAAGCCAATGATATCACAAAAGAACTTACCAATAAATAAAACAGTTAAAGCAAATTGTTTGGCAAATTTTTTTTCGGTATACTACTTCATGTTTAACTTAGTTGGTGAGACAGTAAGTCACCCACACAAACTGCTCAGGTTTAAATCCCAACAAGAAAGTTTATTTCTGGTAATTCAAACAAATTAAACAAATATTAACTACTAAAATTTTCCTTATTCTTAAAATTATCATTTCATTTAGAGCATCATTTATAGCATGAACGGAAATCTAAACAAAAGACTTTACCCAAGAGAAAATTTATTTTTGGAAATAGGGGGCCATATGTTAGCCACTTCAATTCTCTATACCGTCCAGAATTTTTTAATTCGATTCTTAAATAGTCTATGGTTTAAGTTAGAAGTTACAACTCATTTATATAAAATAGATGGTCAAAAGTTTGGATCCCCCGGCTGTCGTGTGCCTAAACATGACATATCGTTAAGAGTGTGTAGATTATTTTCCCCTTACACTGTGTCTATGCATTAATTTAATGGGAATAGAGCTTGGCATGCACCTAGACACAACACAATACAGTTTTATTTATTAGCATATTTTGCTCTTATGGCATAATCCTCACGTCAGTTTAATAGGTACTGTATACACATAAAAATTGGCTATGAGCAATTAAATAAATATTTTATATTTATTTAATAATTATTCTTCTATTAAATAGTTAATTTGAAAAAATTTAATTTATTTAATTCATTTTCGTATCTTTCTATTAATTAATATTTTATTAATTCATTCATTTATTCTATTCTTCTAGTTAATTAAATATCTAATATTTAATTATCTCCTCCAAACAATTAAATATCTAATATTTAATGGTTATTCTCCTATCCTATAGTCTCAAATATTAAATAATTCTCAAAATTATTTAATCCCTTTTCCAACTCACCCTCCATCTCCACTTCATTTTCCCTTTGCCAACTCATCAAACATATGGCTAAGGAAATTAATATTTCTTAAATATTAATTCATCATTTATCTTCAACCTCCAAACTTAATGAATATTGTGTACGTACACATATTTCATAACCATTTCTTATATTCTCTCCAACACCCCCTACATCTTAGGAAGGACTTGAGTCCACTTGTCCTCTCATGCCTAAATTTCCTCCAACCATCCCTAGATCCCTCAGTTAGCAACCCAGTCAAGATGAGATGAGTGACACTTGTCTTCTCCTTCCCCCTTTCTCTCAACCTTCACCTTTGCTCACAACCATTCAAATTTGTAGATCTAATCTGAACCATATCATCTAATCCTGTCAAGGTCTATAAAATCAAGAGCTTCAGTTGAGAGAGAGTTAGTCTTAAAATTAATCATAAGCATCCGTGAGTTATTGAAGCAAATAGCAAATAGCAATAGCAATTATCATATAACATAATCATTTTAGCATAATCATGTAGTATTTGCATATCATAGTATCAGTTAACTACAAGTTATCAATCCATTCTTCATATGTCATCTTGGAAGCCACCAGTGCATTGTCAGAGAGCACACCATCTACATTGGTTGAGTTTGGATTTCCTGTAGCATTTCCATTTGTATTTTGTAAAACTAACTTATTGCAGGTAACATTTTGAGGATGAAATTCAAGTCGACACAGGTACAATACTATTTATATTGAAATTACATAAAAATTATGTCATAGGGTAATTAAGGTTTTCTACATCTTCATTTCCAGCCCGATTTACACATGTAAATCCATATCAAGTATGCAGCCACGCAAAATTTAAATTTAGAAACTATTTATAAGTGTCATGGTAGGCAGTTCTTTTCAATCCAAAAAAATTCAAGAACTATATGTGTCATTATTGCCTCTTCTACTGCCTATATTTCTACAGCACTGGGGGTTCCAAGAAATTCATTTTTTAAAAACTGTAAAGTTTTGAATTTGTATCTGAAAATGCAGAACAGTTATCTTTGAGGAGCAATTTAAGCTACCAATTACATATAGTGAGGAGTTAAAGTTTTGTACTGTCTGAAAAGAGATTTTATCCTTATTTTTGTCAAATGGCATCATGGGATTCGAATTTTCATTTTCTACAAGTAAATGAGTAACAGGTTCTGTCATACAAAGCGGCGCAGCACAAAAATATTGTCCTACAGACCCTATATCTGTATTTAGCTCCTATTTTTTCCCAACACCTGCTGAAGCCCTCCACATACAACCACATTCGCTTTCAGCGAAAGTTCCATGTGGAAATCCATATATGGAGTCTACAGTTCAAAAAATCTTTGAAGAATAGAAATTATTTCACAACTATCAAATAGTAAGGAAAGGAATTCTCTTCTACCTCAAAATATAAAAATAATAAGTGTATTGGAGGGGATTTTGAACAAAAAAAACATTGAATTTATTACAAGTACCGGTATATTTCCACGAAAAATACCCTCTTGGCAAAAAAAATCCAAAAATTTTGGCATTTAACCAATCTGATTTTCAAAACATGTGTGAAAAGGAGCGAATTTTGGACAAACATCAAAACTAAATTCAAAATATCACAGTAACTCGAAAGAGCTTTGGAAAAATTACCTGAGGATTTTCCATAGATGTTTCTAAATGAACTGCTTGTGCTCTTGGCGTTGCTGCGCTGAAGTATAACGCGGTCTGCAATGCTCCGCAGGACCCCAAGAAATTAGGTCTCTTGAAATGCTTGCTAGCGGACAAGGTTAGCTGACACCTCTGTGAAGAATTAGAAGAAGAGGATGAGGTTGAGAATGAGACTGCTGCTGCTGCGGCTGCTGCAGGTAAAGAGAGACTCAATACCTTCAGAATAGCCATATCTGCACCGTTGAAAGATATAGAAGGGGTCCATATTATATTCGCTATTATAGGCAAAGAACTCTTGTTTTTCTTGATAATGGGGTTTCTGTTCAAAGCTGGCGTCAGAAGGTACTCGAGAAAGATTGAAAATGTTGAGATCCGATTAGTAAACAGAATATTAATGATTTTATAAGGAAATAAAAACAATGGTCATGTAGTGGGAGTACCTCTCTCAATAGTTATTAAGAAATAATAAAATATATTTGTTGAAATGAGTTTGTTTGTTTTGTTTTGTTTTTTATTTACGAGTTTATAATTTTGAGGTTAGTTTTGAGGTTAGTGTTTGTTATTAAATTTTAAAATAACAGTTAGAAAAGGTCAATTGAAAGTTTAAATGGTTTTGAGAACTTTGTATTATATATTATATTGTTAAAAATGAGTTGTTTTTTTTGTCTATATGAGTCTTTAATTTTGATGTTTGTGTTTGTTATCAAATTTAAAAATAACAATTAAAAAAGGTCAATTGAAAGTTTGAATGGTTTTGAAAGAGGTTTTAGAAGCTCATGGATGCAAATGGATCTTCTTCTTTATAATTTTGTCAACCTCTACTAATAATTTTAAAAATCCTTTTTAAGAACAATGATTTTTCAAATTCTTTGAATGTTGTTCATGTTGTCAATAGAGTTGTCTTAAGCAAAGTGTTTGTCATATTGAAAGTTGTGTGATTCTTGTTGATTTGTGAAGAAGTTATGAAAACCCTATCAAGACTTGAGATGGTTTTGAAAACCAACACTGACACTGACACTGACACAAACTAAATAGAGAAATTTGGAGCAAACTATCTAAAGAAATGATACAAGTAAAAAGAATTATTACATTCGAACAAGTAAGACCACAAAGATGAATGAGACTTCGGCAGATTATGATATTGTTGTCCCAAGCCAAGGGAGTTGCAGTAATCTCTTCAAACTCCGATGAAGGTTTGTATAACTTTTTCTACCTAATGTAGTTTGTTAATGACTCCTTTATCCCAGGTCCCTTTTTCATTACTGACCTTGGTTGCTTTGATTTTTCCTATGCCTTGATAAGGAAATCCTAATGTTGTGATGCTTGTGTTGAGTGAGAACTTTTGTTCCTAAGTCTTGATAAGGAAATCCTATTGGTGTGGTGCTAGCATTGAGTGGGAAATTTTACAATCTGTCATTTTTTTATTGGATCACATAAAGTATTTTAATCGCAAGTTTGTTGAAGTGGGCTCAAGTTGAAGTTGCTACATTGTGATATTATGTCACGTAGCAATGATCTAGCACCAAATTATGTCAAATGTTTTTGCCAAGCATCTTTTAGCTATCATGTACATGGCACATGTTGATTGGATCGCTTTCCTAAATGTTATCACATGTTCTCGAAGGCAGGCCTAAGACCAAAATGCGATAAAGCGAGAATCTACGACATGTTTGTGTGGGATCATCGGGCTACCTTATGCATTGTTTAATGGCCACATTAATTGTGCCAAGAGGCATCTACAATGACATCAAACATAGGTTGAAAGAAGGCAAGAATAGTGTTCTTCAATTAATCATAAGGCCAAACGCCAATCTTACAGTTGCAAAAATGCAAATATTACAAGTCTTCAAGAGAAGAGGAGAGCATAAGAAAACTCAAGGCAATAGGGAGAGAACCCTTTACAATGAGGCTTAACAGTCTTATATAAAAAAAATGGTTACAATGGTGATCATGACCCCTGCATGTCAGTCTGGAAGTGCAGGGAAGTGCATGCACTTGACTTGTACATGCAAGCAACCTAGCCATACTTCCAAAGGCAATTCTGAGGAAGATAGATTGACTAACCTTCCAAAGTCAGACATGACATAAGTCACCCAACATGGTCCCATACCTCCCTTGATGGAAACCCTGCCAAAACATTAAATGCACCCCTGTGGCTCCACAAAAAAAAGTGCATAAGTCACCAAATTGTCAGAGCATTTAAAGCCTTGAGTGTCGATCATGCCATCCGGAAGTGTCGCCAGGAGACTTCAAAAGTTCGGACTCCCGAAGTGAGGAAGATAAGGGAAGGAGCAAGGAACTTCGGAACCTCGGGGTTCCGGAGTTCTAGAGGAACTAGGGAGAGAAGGCAAAAGGGAAACGAACTTCGGAACCTCGGGGTTCCGGAGTTCCGGGATAGAGAGGGAAAGGGAACTTCAGAACCTGGGGGTTTCGGAGTTCCAGGGTTGAAGACTGTAGCGTCATAAATTGTACGCACTTGCTAAAGCAGTACAATTTCACACCTAGTTTAGCACCCGCCTTGGCGCAGTTTGCATTTTGCATTGCATTTCCCCTTTAGCACTTAAATAATCAAATTAATTAGGTCTAAAGGTTCTATTTCATCATCTTCCACATCATAAAGTCGGGCCCTTTCATTAAAGTGTGCCCCTTCTCATTTTATTCCTCCAATACATCACTTAATCAAAAACCCTAATTAGGCCTTATTCTGAGCTTGGGGGCTTAATTTCGGGGGTCAAAACATCTCGAAATCACCTGTAACTTCGGGATTCTCTCTATAATCATCATATCTGACGGCCCTGAAAATTTGGTGAAAAGTTGTCGAGACCATGGCGCCCGGAGTGCACACGGTCCCGGACATTTTTCTCAAAATTTTAGGAGCGTGATCCAATCATAAAATAAAGCTTAACCCCGAGAAATTGGCGGGATATTCAATCTCTAGGTCGGCCAAAAGTTGGAATTAAGACCTAGGGTTTCATACATAAGAGCTCTCTTTCTTCATTGGAAAGGATCCGAATTTTGTTTTCAGGAACTTGATATGCAGCGAAAGAGCAGATCTTTGAAGACTTCAACAACATCCAACATTCATCCATCAAGCATCCATCAATTTCATTCATCCATTTAGGGCTTTGAAGGCATTGAAGAGCAATAAGGGATCACCGACTGAAGATTGGCTTGTACCCCCCCCCCCCCCTGGGGTTGGGTATGATTTCATGTCTTTGCATAAGCTTCCTTACATCATTTATATTCATGCTTTAGATCATTCTACATCTTGATTTGGAGCATTTACATTGTCATTTACAAGCAATTAGGGTTTACTTTCTAGGTTGCTCTAGTTTGCTTACTTGCATTTTAGATCTTGCACACACACAAGGTCTGCACACACATTACTTTTACAATACAACTTGGCTATTCGTGGAGGTGGAAATCACCGAAGCAGGGGTTTGACTAAGGCAAAACCCTATATAGCCGCCCAAACACCTTTTCAGATATAAGTGCAGATTTTGGGATTCAGACGACGCCGCAAGTTGCAGATCCGAAAGAAACAGACGAAGACCGAACCCTATACCAAATTTTAGCACAAAAGACCAGGACAGGGGCGTGGGGTGCCCTGGTCCTGCCAGGACAGGGGCGTTGGGCGCCCTAGTCCCCCTGACAAACAGCAAGTTTTGTCAGTTCAGACAGTTTTCCAGGTTGCAAAACAACAGCTTCAAGAGCAGTTTCAGGTACAGAATCAGGACAGTGGCGCCCGCGCCCCCGTCCCGAACATTTTCACTCAGATTTTGACTCCGGGTATGCATCTGCATTCTTGTCTTGTCCTTATGTTTGCAGCTTTCCATTGTTTAAGTTCAATTTTGTAATCTTGTTATTAGTTCATACTTGCATTTTGGGGTTAAGAATTGAACTTGCATAATCTTACCTTTCAATTACAACAAAGGAATAGAAACCCTAATAGGTAGCTCGTGACTCTCTCTTTCACCAAAAAGAAGTAGCCAATTGTGTGATACCTCTAGGTTCTTTCGTATTCCGTAATGTGTGACAAAAGGTAGGATTAGGACATGTTAGCCTAGTCTCGCTTTTTCCCCCACACATTTTGGTGAACCCGACGTGAAACGAATTATTTCTTTCTCTTGCATTGCATTTGTTAGATCTAGATCTAGATTTAGTGTGTTTCATTTAAGCTTCATTTTCAAAAAAAAAGAAAAAAGAAAAAAAAAAGAGTGTGTTTCTTTGTTTCTTTGCATTGTGTGTCTAAGTTTTATGCAACTTTTATTTCAAAATGTCGGATTTTTATTTGCAAGATGTTCATATTTACGATGATGTATGCAATTACACTGATTATGAGTATAGCCAAGATGAATTAGATGAAGCTTTAGATGAGTTTTTGAATCCTAAAGAGGCCAAACCTTCGTTTTACCAAAAACTCATAAACCTTGTTACTATGCCATTTCGTTGTGATGAGAAAGATAAGTTGAATGATTCCTCTCAAGGGTACATTCCTATCAACTCTTCCACTGAATCTAGTAACATGGTTGTTTTCAATAATCCCCTCTATGAGGAGATGTCTCCTTTTGAATCAAAAGATAAACCTTTTAATAGATATGATCATGCTTTGTTGGATGATGCTCTTGATGACTTTGTGGCTTTATCGAAATCTCTAAACAAGAACAAGACTTCTAAATTAGTTAACATGATAAACCTGAATGAGCATAATAAGCCTCTCTTTGAAGTCCAAGGTGCTTGTCCTTCTACCACCTTTCAAGTTCCTAAATCACCTCTCCTTACTATCCAAGGGGGGTATGATTCCTTCCTTACTCCAAATAAACCTATCATCACTGTGCAAGGAAGAAAACCTATAAGTCCTTATAATTATGCCAAGCAATTAACTAGAGAGAGTTATCATGCGGTTGCCCATACTTATCACACTAGAAATAATAGGCAGCCTAATCCTCCTCCGGTTACTCCAGTTTCTTTTCCTAATCCTCAACCAATTCTTCCACAAGCTCCACGTACTTCACAAGTTCTTAGTAAGGAATATGATCTCATAGAACAACTTAAAGCTACCCCTGCTACGATATCCCTTTGGGATTTGATTCAAACTTCTTCTGCTCATCACGGAATGCTACAAGATGCTTTGAAAGATTTGAATGTGCCTCCACCGAATACATCTAGTAATATAGTGTCTTTGGTTAACTCTGTGATGAATCCTAAAGCTCATATTGTGTTTACTCAAGATGAGTTGCCCACTAGTGAAATTCAACATCAATATGATCCCTTGATGATTGTGGTTATCATAAATGATACTGCTATAAGACGAACACTAGTAGATAATGGCTCTGGTCTTAATGTGTGTAGCATTAATATTTTGCATAAGATGAATGTGGATACATCCCTAATTGAGCCTGACTCTCGTCCTATTCAAGGCTTTGATAATGTGGCTAAAACTTCATTAGGTACTATCACCTTACCCGTCATAGTGGGGCCTGTTACTTTGCCTACTCCTATCCATGTTATGTCGGGAAATCTAACATACAACTTGCTATTAGGGAGACCTTGGATTCATAGTATGCAAGCGGTCCCCTCTACATTGCATAGACAAGTTAAATTTATTTATAATAATAAGACATATACCTTGATAGGTGATACTAATTTCCAAGCTTGTTTACAAACATCTACTTCCAAAGGGGGTTCTTCTAAGCCTTCCTCGTCTAGCGATGACTCTTTAAACAAGATACCTATCGATGAATCCTTGCTCTATGATGATCGAAATTCTTTGGATGAGTCTGGAGCTCCTGAAGAAGATTCTTCTCGACTTGAATCTACACATAAGAAGGATTTTGATCCTGAGAAGATTCTCGCAGACAATGATTGGGGATCCCTTGATTTTAATCCTACCTTTGTAGGTGAATATAAGGTTCCTTCTAGAGAGCTTAAAGCTGAAAAGAAGGAAGAAGCTAAAAATCAATCAACATTACCTAAGCCTATGAGCAATAACTTCGTGGCCGCTTCTCAGACTTCTTCTCCTCACTCTTCCAATTCTGAAGGGTTTGATTCTTCGTCTTATGAAAAACCACCTTCTCTTTCTGAAATGGCTAATCATTATGGTCGTGGTTTTCGTATTCTAGCTAAGCATGGGTATAATGGAAATGGCTGTGGCGCTCACGAACAAGGAATAAAGGTTCCTCTAGAGAATAATCTTTATGATTATGCCTTTGGACTTGGTTATAATCCCTGCAAGCGCACTAAAGCTTCTAGAAGACCATGTATTAGTGTTAATGTTATTTCTACATCTTTACCAATGAGACACCCTGAGTATATTGATCCTTCGCATGCTTGTGCTTTGGATGTTTTTCCTACCAATGATGCTTTAGCTGAGTTTTTAGGAGCATATGATACTCTTCCTCGTTATCATCACAATAGGGGATTCCCTTATTGTTTGAACACTGAAGCCTATTTTGGAAAAGAGACTGATAACGATGAGATTGTGAAAGAATTTCCTCAGTTAAAGGATACTTCTCAACAAAGTAATCTTCTTATAAGTGACACCATTGATGTTAAGATGGATTCTAGCAATGAAGAAAAAGTTATTAAAATTGGAAAATGTCTGGACGAAGAGGAACAAAAACAATATGAAGATTTATTGCGTGAATTCCCTGAGATCTTTGCTTGGACATATTCTGACATGCCCGGTATAGATCCTAAGATTGTCACTCATAATATTGTCTTAGTTCCTGATGCCAAGCCTGTGAAACAAAAGATTCGAAAAATGAATCCTAAGGTGGCTTTGCTTGTTAAGGCTGAGATTGAAAAATTATTGGAGGCTGGATTTATCCGCCCTATTGATTATTCCCCATGGATTTCAAATATTGTCGTTGTGGCTAAATCAGATAATAAAATAAGAATGTGTACTGACTTTCAAGATTTAAATAAAGCTTCTTTGAAAGATGATTTTCCCCTCCCAAACATTGACATGATAGTTGATTCTATAGCAGGACATGCTTTATTATCCTTCATGGATGGTTTTTCAGGATACAATCAAATTTTCATTAATCCTCAAGATCAATTCAAAACTGCTTTCACCACTCCTTGGGGTACGTTTTGTTGGGTAATGATGCCTTTCGGACTTAAAAACGCCGGCGCAACTTATCAATGAGCGATGACCCTTATCTTTCATGATTACATGCATAAGATTTTAGAAGATTATGTTGATGATGTTTTAGCCAAATCCATTCTCCGCATAGATCACATTAAGACCCTTCATCAAATCTTTGAAAGGATTCGTAAATATCACATGCGCTTGAATCCCGAAAATGTGTTTTTGGTGTGGATAGTGGAAAACTATTAGGATTCATAGTTTCGCATCGTGGGATTGAGGTGGATACTAAGAAAATAGATGCTATTGTCAACATGCCACCTCCTAGAAATGTGTCTCAACTCAAAAGCTTACAAGGAAAGATTCAAGCTATTCGTAGGTTTGTATCTCAACTTGCGGATCGTACTTTTCCTTTTACTCAACTTCTCAAAAAGAATATCACTTTTCAATGGAATGAAGATTGTCAGCAAGCATTTGAAGATTTAAAAGTGTATCTGGCTAATCCTCCTATCCTTCAACTTGCCGAACCTTCTAAATCCTTCCTTCTTTATACAGCTGCTTCCTCCCATGCTCTTGCAGCATTATTGGCACAACATGATAAAGATGGTAAGGAGTGTCCGGTTTATTATATAAGTCGTACCTTACTCGATTATGAGACCCGATATTCTGCGATAGAAAGACAATGCTTGGCCTTAGTGTTTGCGACTCTGAAATTGAGGCATTATCTCTTAAATTCAGAAGTCCACGTCATGGTAAAGTTTGATCCGTTGAAGCATCTTTTCTCTAAAACTGATTTATCAGGACGCCTAGTTAAGTGGGTTATGATGTTAATTGAATTTGACCTTAAATTTGTTTCGCAAAGAGCAATTAAAGGGCAAGCGTTGACCAATCACCTAGTTGAGGCCCCTTCACCTTTCTCCTTCCCTAACCCTAAGTCTTTTCCTGACGACTTCATCCTTTGTACAGAGAAAGATGAAACTTGGGAGTTATACTTTGATGGCTCTAAGTGTCGTACGGGATTGGGGGCAGGTGTTGTTCTGATTTCTCCTACAAAGAAGTCCATTCCCTTATCTTATCGTCTCAATTTCCTATGTACCAATAACATTGTTGAGTATGAGGCTCTTATAGCAGGAATAAAGGCAGCCTTAGCTTTGAATATAAAACACATACATATTTTTGGAGATTCTCAACTGATTATAAGACAAGTAACAGGACTATATCAAGCAAAACAAGACAAATTATCACAATATAAAGACCTGACTATCTCTTTGTTACAAAAATTTGATTCTTACAC
Organism: Cryptomeria japonica; assembly: GCF_030272615.1. Classification (NCBI taxonomy): domain Eukaryota; kingdom Viridiplantae; phylum Streptophyta; class Pinopsida; order Cupressales; family Cupressaceae; genus Cryptomeria; species Cryptomeria japonica. The sequence goes on along the minus strand of NC_081409.1, from coordinate 320,261,008 downwards.
CATAGAACCTATTCCTCGAAAAGATAATCGACATGCGGATGCAATGGCATGTGTGGCTTCTCTGGTATCTTTAGAGGACCCTGTGGTTGATCTTAAATTTGTTATTCACAACCTTATTTCTCCAGCTATTGTAGATGATTCCAGCTTGGTGACATGTTGTGACTTTATAGACTCAGATGAATGGTATTCGCATATCGTAAGATACTTGACCGATGGTACCTTTCCTGATTCTGCCAATAGGAACACCAGGGCTAGAATTCGCAAGCTGTCCACTAGATATATCATTCTTTCTAATGTTCTTTACCGAAGGGGTTATAACGGTCTTCTCCTTCGTTGTCTTAACAAATCAAAAATCCCTATTGCCCTTGAAGAGGCACATTCAAGTGCCTGTGGGGGGCATTTTGGAGGCAAATCCTTGGTTCAAAGGTTGCTCCGTATGGGATATTATTGGCAAACTATGCAGCAGGATTCTTTTTCATTTGTTAAGAAATGTCATCAATGTCAACAACACAATAATTTGATTCATGCTCCTGCCCAAGAACTTCATTCTCATGTAGCTTCTTGGCCTTTCTCTGCATGGGGGCTGGATCTTATCGGTAAAATCTCTCCTCCTTCATCTCAAGGACATACTTTCATTATAACCGCAACAGATTACTTTACAAAATGGGTAGAAGCTATTCCCCTTCGCTCTACTACTGCTAAAGTGATTTGTCGATTTCTTCTAGAAAACATTATTTCTCGATTTGGGATACCTTCCACTATAATCTCTGATAATGGGACGTCATTTAAGAACAAGGACGTGAAGAAATTCCTCGAGAAGTATCATATCAAACATCGATTTTCTACACCATACTATCCTCAATCAAATGGTCAAGCCGAATCATCCAATAAGATAATTGAACAAATTCTTCATAAAACCGTAAATAAGCATGGTAAGGATTGGAGTACTCAGCTAATCTATGCTCTTTGGGCCTACCAAACAAGTGTACAAATTGCTACAGGAACTACCCCTTATACCCTCATTTATGGTGCTGATGCTATTATGCCTTTAGAATTAGAGATTCCATCACTTAGAGTTTCTCTCAAAGGTATAGTAGATGATGACGCTTATAGAGAACAAAGACTTCAACAGCTTGAGATGCTTGATGAACAGCGTATAAATGCTCTTGAGCATATTCAAGCGTATCACAAAACTCTACAACGAAGCTATAATGATAAGGTTATTCAACGTTCCTTCTTAGTGGGTGACTTAGTGCTCTATGAGAATCAGCGCAATGTGAATGCCTTACCTGAAGAAAAGGGAAAATTTAGTCCTAATTGGCTTGGACCGTATATCGTTATTGAAGATTATGGATCAGGTGCTTATAAAATAGCGGGTGTAGACGGTACGTCTCTTAAAGACCCTATAAACGCTATGCACTTGCGTAGATACCATGCTTAATTCCTCATTCCTTATCATTCATCTATTTCCTTTCTCACTTCTTCAAAATTGGATAATATGTTAACATATCTTTGTTAGAGCAAATAGAATTAAAGGATGTTTTGTTTAATCTATATTGCTTCGTTCCTGACAAGCGTGTTTCTTTACTTTATGGTTTGTCTTGAATTCATTTATGTAAATTACAAAAGATTTACATTTTTCATTATGTTGGCATATTATACAATGTCTTTATGTGTTAAGTTGAATCGTGTCATGTTGTGTTTAAATTCAAATTAAATCACATTAGTTATATGATTCTTAGGCTTAACACATATTTTCTTTCCTATCATCAATGAAGTACTTGATCAAATATTTTAATTAAGTCACACATGTATCAATTTAATCATGGAGCATTGAGAAATCAATCACATGGAAATTAAATTCAGAACATACATGTACATCTACCAAATGTATTAACTTTAATCAAAATATACATTATTTTAGACATTAAGGATAACACGTTTGAGACAAAGAAGCATGTATATATATGTGTGTGTGTGTGTGTGTGTGTGTGTGTGTGTGTGTGTGTGTGTGTGTGTGTGTGTGTGTGTGTGTGTGTGTGTGTGTGTGTGTGTGGATCAGTATACAAAGGTAGGTCACTATACATCCAAAATGTGACCTACCCTACATCATAAGATCATCTCCTATCCCTAGGGCTGGTGGCTGGAGAGTGACGGCTAGATGCTCCCTCCTGATCCGGCCGTGCAGGTGGACCCATAGGTGTATAGTGTGATATAGATCATGAGTGGCTCTGTGAGGAACTCCTACGATCCCTATCCATAAGGATCGCGCGATACGAGGTAGCCTCGGCCTGAGCTGCTGCTAGATCACGCTGTGCCCGCTGAAGGTCCTCTGATAGAGCTCGCTCTCTCTCCCTCCATATCTCTACCTGTACTCGAAATGGGGAAAACAAATCATCATGTCGACCCGCGTTCCCTTGAGGCCTATAAGCAACCTGTGAGGAACTAGGGATCTGCGTCGTCGTGGAGATATTTGTCACTGCTTGCTGGATTAGAGAATGCCACTCCTGCACATTAGCTGTGGCAGTAGAACAGATTTTGTGTTAATACCATTTTATATCATCAAAACATTAAATCAATCAATATAAACCTACTATACCTGGATCTCCCTCATGCCAGTAGGGATCGTGATATGGTAGCATCTGTGACTGGGAACTACTAGGCTCCCCACGCTCGAATGATCTATGTGCAATGGGGACAGGTCTCTGTATCGCCTCGTGTTCCCCCTTTTGGGGAATAACGGGAGGATCTAAGACTATGGTATCATCCCCTGAATGATGGGGAGTTGCATCTGACTCCTCCTCATCATCTCTATCCTCCTCCTCCTCGTCATCCTCATCCTCATCTGCATCCTCATTCTCCTCATCATTGTCTCTATCTCTGTCATCTTCCTCTCCTTCCTCCTCCTCGGCACTAGGCTGATCTCCTATGGGTGGATCAGGCCCTCCTGCCTCCTCATGACCCTCTCCCTCCTCTGGCTCCTCCGATCTGGAACCCTGATCCTCATCTCGGTCTCCATGTCTCCATGGACCTTGATGGCCTGTCGAGTGATCTGGTGGAAAGATAGGCCCCGGGTATGTCCTCACAAACCATGAGACATACCTGCGCTGTGCTCCGGGGTCTGCCGCATAATCAGTGACCACATCCTGGTCGGACCCCTCTATATCTGTGATCTCGATATCATCTATCGTGGGTCTCGCTACTGCTCTGGGTCTGGGAAGGACTCGTGAGTGTCGAGTGTAGATGGGTACATCGGCTGGAACACACTGCTCTAGCCCAAACTATCTCCGTACTCGGTCAAAGTAGAATGGGACTATGATATGTGGATATCGCCCTCTCAGTAAGCGGTTCCTCTGTAAGCATGCTAACTGTCTCTCCATCCCATCCCATCTATGCATCCGCAGATATGGTCTCCACACAGTCACCTCAGCTGTCAACCTGTCAAATGTCACTCTCCAATACAATAAATCCCCAAATCTCCACTCGTTGGTAAGTGGATAAGCAAATACCCTAGGTCGCTCGCTAGCCGCACTCATCGGATAGCCGACGGGCCTGGTGCATGTAAAGTGCTCAAATATCCACACCTGCAGAAGTGTGCATGTCATCAAGCTGCAACCCTGTCCGAAAACATACTCCTCGAGGTCATGATAGAGATGTGCAAGCATACTCTGACCCCGGGCGTATACTCTCCTATGTCTCTCCATAGCCCTGATGCACCATGTGAGACCCCCATGCATGTGTGTACCTCGCCCATTAGGGCAGACAACTAGTGCAATGATGGCTATCATAAGACGTCTCATGAGGGGCACCTCTCCTGTAGGATGTAAGGGCTAGCTGACCATGATACGACCTCTCATCTCACTCGGCATGACTCTCCCTATGTAGTATACCTGCTCCCTCTGATGATCCTCTGCTGACCGATCGGTCGCATATGTCACGGTAGCTCCTCTGATCGGTAGGCGAAGAATGCGGTACACATCCTCAAGTGTCACCATCATCTCCCCTACTAGAAGCCGGAAGGTGGATGTGTCAGGATCCCATCGCTCCATGAGTGCCATCAGCATCGCGGGATGAAATCGAATGGCCGACATAAGAATCATAGACCACAAACCTACTATAGACAATGTATCTCTCTCTGCCTGAGTAAGCCGAGGAATCTGATCTCGCAAACTACGAAGAATCTGCCCCGCCGTGTGCTCTCTCATGTATGGGAGACCCTGCAACACAAAAACATCAGTGTAATCAGTAATCAATCATCAAAATCATCTATGCCAAATACGCAAACTGACGAACATCGAAAGTTGACCCCTACCAAGTCCTGATTGGGACCATGGCGCCTTGAGGGGACCATGGCGCCCCACAGGGACCATGGCGCCCTGGGTGGGACCATGGGCCAGATTCCAGGGCCCACTTTCGATCACAGAAAATCCGAGTCAACAGAAATGCAAAAAGTCAAAGTTCAGTCAACTCACCTCATCCAGTGGCTCGTCGTCGATCACGGCCTGTTGCATGATCTCAATCCTCGCGGGATGCTCCAGTCGTCGTGAAGGCATGATGATGGCTATGTGGGCTCCGCTGCAACGAACAATACTCAGAATCAACAAAGTGACGAATGCAATGGTCACTTTCAAGGTATATACTTTCACTCCTTTACTTTTACTTTCAAAACCCTAATTTTCCCTAAATCACTCATTTCATCGTAACTTGAGTTTGGGAGATGCGATTTTCGAACCATTTGTTGCGTAGGAATCGTATTTTCGTTCCCTAACTCCCTTGATGTTCCAAAATGTGCTATGATGAAGCCTTTGTAGTGAACATCTCTCATCACTAATCGTTCACACAATTTGTTGTAAGTAAACATGCTACCCTGTTTCACCTCCCTAATAAGCAAGCCGAAACAGGGGGGGCATATAGCTACTCACAAATTTCATCACTTTCCTTAGTAAGCATTAGGTGATTTTGTGATCTAACGTGTGTTTTGTAGGGTGCGGTTCCTAACTATGTACTACAGATGCCGCTGGGGGCTTCGTTCGACGGACTTATGGATATATCCTTTTTCAAATAATGTTTACTTTCCTGTACTTTAGCTTGCATATGCACGTAGTACTCATATGACCGCTAAAGTGGGGGCTAAATGTAGCGTCATAAATTGTACGCACTTGCTAAAGCAGTACAATTTTACACCTAGTTTAGCACCCGCCTTGGCGCAGTTTGCATTTTGCATTGCATTTCCCCTTTAGCACTTAATTAATCAAATTAATTAGGTCTAAAGGTTCTATTTCATCATCTTCCACATCATAAAGTTGGGCCCTTTCATTAAAGTGTGCCCCTTCTCATTTTATTCCTCCAATACATCACTTAATCAAAAACCCTAATTAGGCCTTATTCTGAGATTGGGGGCTTAATTTCGAGGGTCAAAACATCTCGAAATGACCTGTAACTTCGGGATTCTCTCTAAAATCATCATATCTGACGGCCCTGAAAATTTGGTGAAAAGTTGCCGGGACCATGGCGCCCGGAGTGCACACGGTCCCGGACATTTTTCCCGAAATTTTAGGAGCGCGATCCAATCATAAAATAAAGCTTAACCCCAAGAAATTGGCAGGATATTCAATCTCTAGGTCGGCCAAAAGTTGGAATTAAGACCTAGGGTTTCATACATAAGAGCTCTCTTTCTTCATTGGAAAGGATCCGAATTTTGTTTTCAGGAACTTGATATGCAGCGAAAGAGCAGATCTTTGAAGACTTCAACAACATCCAACATTCATCCATCAAGCATCCATCAATTTCATTCATCCATTTAGGGCTTTGAAGGCATTGAAGAGCAATAAGGGATCACCGACTGAAGATTGGCTTGTACCCCCCCCCCCCCCCTGGGGTTGGGTATGATTTCATGTCTTTGCATAAGCTTCCTTACATCATTTATATTAATGCTTTAGATCATTCTACATCTTGATTTTGACTCTGGGTACACATCTGCATTCTTGTCTTGTCCTTATGTTTGCAGCTTTCCATAGTTTAAGTTCAATTCTGTAATCTTGTTATTAGTTCATACTTGCATTTTGGGGTTAAGAATTGAACTTGCATAATCTTACCTTTCAATTACAACAAAGGAATAGAAACCCTAATAGGTATCCCATGGCTCTCTCTTTCACCAAAAAGAAGTAGCCAATTGTGCGATACCTCTAGGCTCTTTCGTATTCCGTAATGTGTGTCAAAGGTAGGATTAGGACATGTTAGCCTAGTCTCACTTTTTCCCCCACACAAAGACAAGGGAACTTCGGAACCTGGGGGTTCCGAAGTTCGGGGGTTGAAGACAAGGGAACCTCAGAACTTGGGGGTTCCGGAGTTCCGGGGTAGAGGACTAGGGAACTCTAGAACCTGGGGGTTTCAGAGTTCCGAGGGTGAAGACAAGGGAACCTCGGAACCTGGGGGTTCCGGAGTTCTGGGTTAGAGGAATAGGGAACTTCAGAACCTGGGGGTTCCGGAGTTCCAGAGTTGAAGACAAGAGAACTTCGGAACTTGGGGGTTCCGGAGTTCTGGGGTAGAGGACTAGGGAACTTCGGAACCTGGGGGTTCCGAAGTTTTGGGGTTGAAGACAAGGGAACTTCAGAACCTGGGGATTCCGGAGTTCTGGGGTTGAAGACAAGGGAACTTCGGAACCTGGGGGTTCCGAAGTTTTAGGGTAAGAAAGAAAGAGGCTAAGGCAAAGGAACTCAGAACCTTGGGGTTCTAGAGTTTCAGGAAGAGAAAGAAAGGGCCAAGGAACTTCCAACAAGGCAACACTTCAAACCATGATTTCACTGCTTTTCTCCTTGATCAACTGGGCAGCGCTGGTCCATGGAACATATCTCTGATCGGTTCTCACTGATGGACTAAGGGTGTCATAAAATGACAATAGGAACCAATTTCTTCTCGGTTCTTAGAGTAAAATTTGTCTCCATTGAACCTGCTCAAAAACTGTTAACTCCAAACACTACACTGCAAAAGACATAAAAACTCTCATTAATCCGATTCTTGATAATACATTGCTCATAAACCAAAATAGTAATTCCTTTGTCGTCATTTGCGACGGGTCAAAAATGCATAATCAATTATATAAATGGAAAAAGATTTCTTAGCAAATTTGCTATCCTCCGCCATTGTCTCGAACAGATACTCTACACTCGGTAACTACCTCATTAATTGCAGTGCCTTTGAGAGGGCGTACTTGTCATTACGGGTTGTCTTGCATGCTTATTGATTATTTCATGCTTCTTGGACTGCATTAACTCCACTTCCACACTCTGCCATCTTCCTTCCACCACTTGGTCATTTGGCTTGTCATGTCACATTTGATGTTGGAAAGGAGGTCTACCACTGCATTGGCACCTCGCCTGACATGGGAGACCCGAAACTCCTCAAATAAGTTGAGTTTTTCTCAAATGATCTCCACTGAATGGGATAATTTCCATGATGGGGTGTTACCCTTTGCTATTGTGTTGATGATCACTTGAGAGTCTCCTTCCAGGTGCAACTTTGGAATTTTCATGTTTATAGCCAATTCAGTTGCCATTAGTCCCGCCTGTGCCTCTGCTTCGTTATTTGTTCCATCCTGCAGTCATCGTGCACCCTTTAAAAGGATGTCCCCTTTATCGTTTCTTGCGACTACTCCCACTCCTGAGGTTCTCGGGTTTCCCCTAGATGCCCCATCAAAGTTTATTTTTATCCACTCCTTAGTTGGCGGTTCCCATTTAACCTCCTCTTTTTATAAAGGGGGATTAACCCTCAGGGACCCATTAACGAGTTTAATGAATGTAATGTTGTTCCACAATGGATGAATGAAGAATATGCAGCCTTGAAGACCTCTAGAAATGCTTAATGATGAATGCTTCAATGCTTGAATGATAGATCACTTGAATGAATACCTTATGATTCTCCTATTATCCTCCTGTATGATCAAATGAGAGGCATGGGGCTCCTTATATACTTTCCCATCAAAAAACACCTTAATTTTTTGACATAGGCCGACATGGAGATCACATTCCCGCCAACTCAAGGTGATCATTACAGGGGGCCAATTAAGGTCCCAATTGAGAGGACCAATGGTGCAGGAGCACCACCTATGAAGGCATGGATCAAGGTCATGTTGGTTGACAACTAGTCTAAGATGAATGTAATGAGACCCTATGGGTCATTGATGTAATCAGTGTAATTGGAGTGTGACAAGTTTTGTCCAAGTGAGGGTCAAATTGTCACTTAGGGTCTTGTAGAGTAATTTGGGTCAATAAGGGTCACAATGGTCTAAATTGTGAGACCAAGTGACAAAAGGGTTATTTGAGTCATTTTTGATGAAATTAAATCATATGTGATGTCTTCAGGGTCCTAAGGTAGTCCGAAGTCTAAGTTGGTTACAAGTTGCAAAAGTTGTCCAGGTGTTGTCATGACAATTTTGCAACTTTTGGTTGGTTTTGTACTCCAACGGTTAGTTCATTTGAAAATCAATTAGAGATGGTTGTGGTCATTGGGGAAGAACCTATAATGGTCCTAAAGACCGAAATATGTAATTTTGTTGGTTTATGGAGCATAATACAAGCATCAAAGTGTGGGAAATTCTGAGAACCGTCTGATTTTTTGTTGATTATGCATTGAAGGTGGATTGGTAAGAATGATTATGATATAGATCTTGAAACTGCAATGACTCACCTTTCTTTTGCAAGTGGTTTTAAGTTTTGAAGCATTCTTTGAATTGTTTGGTAAGCTTTTCTTTAACGGGTGGTCTGAAACCCTTAAAACCCTAGGTTCAGACAAATGTAATGGATTTTGGCCTATCAATTCTCAGTCAAGAATCCTGAAACTATGGAATATGATAGGCCTCTGTATGATAGGTCAGAACATAGTTCTCAAGGGTCACTCCAACATTTTGGTTTGTTTGATGAAGAACCCATAGGTCTAGCATCATCATGTGACAGACTAGTTTGATGAGTGTTGAGTGTGTGAATTGAGTGGTAGAGCATAGGGAAGGGGTTTGAATGTGGTAGAAGAGTACTTTTTAGGTTGATATAAAATTTAATGGTTGGTGGTGGCCATCAATTAGGAGAACCAAACAAGTTTGTGGGTAGTGTTCAGTCAAGTAGGCCTAATAGCCCTATTAGGTTTGTGGGTGCAGTACAGGTTGGGATATCTGCAAGTGAACTTGGAACCTGAAAGTGAGATATTGTTGAGAACTCCGAAAAGGGTGTCCTAAAATATAATTTGTTTTCCTGGATCCTTAGGGTGTCAAAAGTTATTGCCTGATTCCTTCAAATGGAGGCCTAATTGCAATTAGGTTTGTTTGTGAGCAAGTGAGTCAAAATTGATGGTACAGAGAGTCTAGACCATGAAATTCTATTTCATTTATGTTAAGATGTTGTGAGAACACCCGTCCAAGGGTTGTTGTGTTGAATTGGTCAAGTGGGTCATTCAAACCCCTAAAGCCTAGTAGTAGCCCACTCATGTATCAAGGGTGTGTGTAGTCACACAAGACTTGTGAGTATTTTGTTGTTCAAGAAGGGACATATTGGAGCCTTTGTGTCTCCCAAGGTGTGGTTAAGTGTCATTTAACCATTGCTTGACTTGGTGTTGTGTAGGACCCTTTGTTAGGAGGGTTTTGGTTGAGTTTGTGAGCCTTAGAGGTTGATTGGTTCAAGGTTATCCTTTCAGTCTATTATTTACTCCTCATCAACCAAGGCGCCAGCCCTAGTCCCATTGAGGACTAGGATGCCACACCCTGGTCCTACCTGATTTGAGGGTTGGAACCAAGGGGCTAATTGATGTGAAAATGGAAAATGAGGCTAGATTTGGATGGCATGGGTAGAATTAGGTTCTAGTCCAGTTTGGGACATGAATGCTAAGAGGAGGGCCAAAATGTGGACCAAATTTTGAGGGAGTACAATTTAGGACACTACACCTACTTATATTGAGTTTGATCCACATGTTGTGTTGAACACTACTAGATGTTGAGAGGGTGGGGTTAATCAAAATATACTAAAACTTAATCAGATTTAACTGCTCAATTATCATTTACCACATTTGTAGAAATAAAGAACTAAAAACACAAAAGCAATCACAATTTGATGTGCAGCGTATATTGCTATCATTATGGAAAATTCCTCATGTTTCTAAAAGTAAATCTTATATGCCAAACACTTAGTTACATAACTATAGAGGGGAAAAAGCGAACCACTTTGACATGCAAGTGACCACCTATCAGAGACTTACTAATCAACCTCTCCACTCGGGATGCAGTAGAGAGTCTAGGACTCTTAGGTAACCCTTAGATGACATTGAACATGGAATAGAGGTTCTGTAATGTAACCTAGTGACACTCTCTTTGAGGATATACACATGGATCTGAGATGACAACTCATGACGTGCTAGCATCCTATATGGACAAAATCACAAAGTTCATACAGAGAGAAAACTGTGAAGAAAATGTGCCCAGATAATAATGTTGAATGAAACAACAATGTGGAAAATAAATATGACTAACTATCAACTAACGAAAAAGAAGGAAGAAAGACGTATGATCTCAATCGACCCATGCTTGAAGTCTCCAACTAGCTCCCCAAATCTACCCAGCAATCTGCACACAAGGCGAACGAAGACAAAAATGTTGTGGCTATGTTTTAGAGGCCTATCATAGTTAGACCCTCGTTTTGGTGTTTCCACCTCACAGACAACCAAGATAGATAGATGACTAGTAGATAAAATAATAGATAAGTGATACAATAACAATATCTTGATGAATATGCTATGAAGATAATGAGAGATAGAGGAAGAAGAAGACTCCCCTTCCACACCTAAAGCAAGAAGCCTACTGGATGAAGAAGAAGAATAAGTCGGTCTTCTTCAAAGCATCATAAAAATGCTAACAATACATGAGAGCCAAGAAAAATTTAAGAGAGACTCAAAGTGAGTGGATAAACAAGCAGAGATCAAATAGAATTCTAGGGAGAGAGTTAGAGAGCTAACTAGAGAGCAAAATTGAGGCCAAAATAGGAAGATAAACATGTTGGGATGAAAACGAGCATCGATGGTTGTGAAGAGGCCTTACAAGTATCTTCCAAGAGTAGGTTTACCGCTTAGATGACCACCTTCAAACTGTTAGATTCATTGGATGCTAGTGCGATGCGTGAACATCTCTATAGTGCACTAGTGTCTACGTGTCGGATAGTCAGAAAGGTTGGGAAAAGAACAAGGCAGTGACTAACAAGGCAAGTAAGATGGACAAAAGGACAAAATGTTCAAGAACATCTCCAATTGATGTAAAGAAAAGACACATATGCAGAGTAGAATTACATGAGGTGCAATTTATGACATTACAATAATGAACTCTTGGGTAAACAATGTCCTCCATGATCATAGCTCCTTTGTCATACATCGAACCGATAAGTTGTGCAACTATATTATTTTTTACCATCTTCTTCATTGGAACAGTACCTATGGAACACAAACCAGTTAATACCCTAATGGCATCCTTCATAATCTTGTATGGTCGATCCAAATATATCACATCATAGTGAATCCAGTTGAGAATGATTTGAACCCATGCTTCATCATAGCTAAAATTAGGAAATCCCTTCCAAATGTTCAAACCCATCTTTGGAATAGTCTTGTAATGCTTCTTGAATGTATTTAGGTCATCTTTTGTAAGTTCCTTCCATACATCATGAAATTTCATATGACTAATCTTTGCAAGGGGCACATGAATATATTCCCTAACATCCTCTATGTAAACCAAATATGTAAAAACCCTAAAAAAATGCTCCTTCCTTGTCTTTCGGCATTGCCACAAAAGGGTAAGGCTTGAAAGTAGGTCATGGCTTCAACGTAGGATCAACAATAATTGTAGTGATTTTGCACTTTCATTGACTGACCTCCAAAGGCTAATGAGATAGATTGAAGACTGGTCTGGGAGAGAGAAGTAATAAGACTGATTGGAAGAAGAAAACAAAGGATCAAAAGAGTGAAGATGTTGGTCAGGAGAAGTTAATCCGAGTGATCAGATGAACACAGATCAAAATGTCAAGAATGTAGCTAAAGAGATTTCAAAAGATACCAAAGAGGAAGAGAAGAAGAATATAGAAGAAATAATAGAAGAGAATAAGGAGAGTTATGAGAAGGAGAAGGAGAAGGAGGAGAGAGGAGTGGAAGAGAAGAGGATGTCTATTGGAGAATCTTCTGGACCCTCCAAATATTTTTCATCAAACTTGTTGCAATTGCAAATGAAGTTTACACCGATTGTCACTACAAAGGTACTTCGGGTACGTTAGAAGCATGAGCTTGTATGGTTGTCATTGATGTCAAAGTTGGTTATCCAAATGGATATTGGTCTGGATATGCTTTGTGAGCCCTTGGTTATCTAGATAGAGTTTGGTCAAGATACTCTTTTGGCGTTGGTTGTGTCATCATGTATTCAGGGTGGTCCGAAATGCTTTTGGTGCCCTCTGAATATGTTGTTAATTGCATTATAGTTTAATGGAACATGTTATTTTGGTCTGGATATGTGTTGGAAGATATGTTGATATGATTATTTGGGTCTCACTTTGATTTGTGGAGATCCACATGGAATATTTTTCATCGGAAGTGATTACATGGCTAACTAGTTGATTATATCTACACGTTATATTTTGTAATATCTTTTGCAATATGTGCTAGCATGTGCAGATTGTCGGATTTTTCATGGGATGATGTATTATGATATGTTTTGGTTCCCTCTTTCTCCTGGAGTGGACATATCTAAGTATTTTTGGTCCAGGTGGCTTATTTCGTGTAATATAGCTTATTTTGTTTTGGTCAATCGTTGATTAGGATTTCAATGTTGTATCTCATATATAAGATTTGAAGAATGATGAATTGAGTATGGATGAGAAGTGAATTATGTGAGAAGTGTATGTGAACGATTTTCAAGTAGATTTGAGTTTATGGTGATGCAAAAGTCAGTTTGGGAAGAGCTTTGAAGCTGGTATATTTTGCCAGACAAAGTGTTATGACAACAGAGATTACCAGAGATATTTACCATGTTACTGGTCGCTTGATTATTATTCAAGGACAATTTCATGATTAGGAGAATCCTTCTCATTTTTAGTCCAGCTATTTCATTCATTGTTGATTAACAGTGAGTCCTTCGGCAACGGTTTGTATCTTGTCTCAAAGAAGTGTTGTTTAGCTGCACAAGTCCTTTTGCATCTTGCCTAAGGTAGTGTGCCTTAGTTCAACAAGTCCTTCAGGTGTTGGTGATCCTAGGCTACATGCCTAAAATCTTGTAAACATTGTTATTCATATTGTTAGATTTTCAATGTGGTTAGGGGTGACAACATGAACAATACCATTAGATAATGGGTTCACTACATCAAATATGGGCACATTAAACTTTGATTGGTTCATGGAAGTTATTTATTGTTATAAGGATGACACGATTTGAGAAAGGCTATTAATGGTTGCTTCGGTGGATGGATTGAAATTATACATGTTGTATTGGGATAGAGGAATAAGATTATTGTATGAAGGAGGTTGAGAATAAGGAGGTGGAACATTATGATAGGTAGGTATGGGAGATGATTGGGTCACAAATGGAAGACTCATGGAAGGAGGTATGAAAGTGTTTTGATTAGGAATGTTGACCCCTTGACTAACATGTATAGGATTAATATTTTATGTGGAAGTAGCCATGATAGTAGATGTGAAAGTAGGCACACTAGGCATTGACATAGCCATAGGAATAGAATGATTAACTTGGCAGGGTGTTTGAGTGTGACCAAGGACATCAACACAACTTTTCATAGGCGTGATATTAGTATCAACAATATGAGCAAGGCCACACAACAATTCAATGCCAACATAATCACTTTGAACCATTCTTTTTAATCCTTCAATCAATGGGATAGCCTCACTTTCCAAGTATTGTTGACTCATCCTATAGACACCTAAAATTAATATTTAATTAATTTAAGCCTATCAACATAATTAATTAATTTAATTATGTTATCCTCATTCCTCTCAGAATCAATTAAATCTAATTTAATTAATCTTGTCACTATTGTCCAATAATTAATTTATCAAATAAATTAATTATTCCCCTATTATTCTAAAGTCCCCTCCAATAATTATTTCCTCTAAACCCACTTAGTTAATTAATTATAATTAATTAACCTAGTCATGTGATTCCTACAAATCATTTTTCCTAATCCCACTCAAGCTAATTAATCCTTCTAGAATCTCTCATAATCATGCTTATCATTATCCCTCAATTTTTAAATCCCACTCATGTCACATCAACATTGAGTCTCTCAAAGAAATTCAAATTTATTTGAATCCCTCAATGCATCTTTATTTTGGAATTTTTAATTCGTCATGTTTGAAATTCAAATTTCTCCCCCTTTTTCCAAGGAATTATATATTCCTATTTATTTTCCCAAGGCACCCTTGATCCATTCCTTCTATCTAAAATCAATCTCAACCCTTCATAATCAAATCAATCTTGGTCGTCCATTGGCCTTCTCCAATCTATAAATTAGAGCTTATTCTCCTCACAAATCATCTACTTCTCATACATTGTCATCCTGCCCATTTCTCTTCTATCTTCTTCCTATCATACCCTCATAATGCCCAAATATCCTCTCATCTAATCCAATTCATCTCATTCATCCTCATCATCCAAATCCAATCCAAACATAATTTTGTTGAGCATTTGGAGAGCAATCCACATCCACATCAAGCAATCTAGGAGCAAATCGACATCATGTTGGAGGCACTTGGGCGCACTTCGACTTCATCCAAGCTCCATCTGAGGGAGAAGATAAAGGTTTTTGCAAGGTAAAAGCATTTGTCTTCATGTTTTTTATGTGATTTTATTTATGCTTCATGTTTTATATGTTTTAGTGTTTTGATTTGTATGCTAACCATCCAAATCCACCTTGCTTGTTTTCTCCTCTTCATTTTGGCACGCCCGGTGAGACCCACGTCCCTAAAAATTAATGTTTTTTGAGTTTTTATGAGTTTGCAAGTCGCAAGTATCGGAACAACACGAGAGACTGCAAATCAGCGCGAGCAATTCAGGTTCGGCGCAACAGACATACCTTTTCAGCGCATGCACAAGCGCATCAGTGTGACCGTTCTCAAAATTCAAAATTTATCCCGCTTTCTATTTTGTTTTAAAAAAATTTACTCTTTGTTTTGTCTGTTCAACGCATGCATAGGCGTATCAGCGCGGGCGGACGTGAGGGAAAATTAACCAGCGCGACCATTTTAAAAAATTCTCGCCCTCAGCAAAAAATTGGTTTTTGAAATTTGAATTTCAAAATTTAAACCGCTAACTTTTTTCTTGTTTTCAAGATTTTAACACAGGCGCAGGCATTTCAGCGCGACCGATCTAGACTAGCGCGACAGACAGGTATAAAATCACAATTCTGTCTGCTTTAATTTTTATTTTTATTTTATTTTTTTGTCATCTGTAGCGCGTAAGCAGGCGCTTTAGTGCAATTGACTACATTTTAGCGCATGTGTTGTATGTGCAGGCCAGTGACTACTGATTTTTTTTTTAGTGTTGCAGCTTTTCTCAATCGTCCAAGACCTAGAAAACACAAAAAACTACTAATCCGAACTATTTTATAGGTTTCCTAGGAGTTCTAACCAAATATTGTATCTTTTTTTAACTAGGCACCTAGATTTAATTAAAGGATAAATGAACCATTGTCTTGTGTGTTTTGTGAAAAGCATAAAGGTAGGAGAGTATGCTCTCATCTAGCTAAACAATCATAAATCCAAACCCTCCAATTTTTTCATGTTTGTTGCATGCTTACCTTTAGCGAGCCTGCCCTCCCAACTTGCTCTTTGAGAAGACAAGAGGGGAATGACCCAACTGATTACACCCGGACCTGGGGTTCCCAACTTACTATTATAAATAGGCCATTGATGATGAAAGGATCAATGGTTGGGGCTATATGAGAGTTCACTCTCACATTGGGTGCTTAGTAGGATCCTAGAGATCTCAATCACGGTTGCATGACTACTAAGTTCTTGGTGCTTCGTTGGGCTATAGACCTCAATTGTGCTTGCACAATTGCGAAGGGTAGCTCCTAACAGGAAGTCATACTAAACACCTTATGCATAGTGGTCAAAACCCTTCTAGTCATTGGTGCAGGAGATTGGACCTCCGAAGCCGCCCATATTTTTACAACCCTTAGTAGAGACACAAAGTTCGCCATAAGGAGTTTTCATGGGAATTGATGCTTGGTTGCCCCAGAGAAGTGAGTGTCATGGAGGGGAGCCAGTGGGGTCAAGCATCTAAGTGTCTGCTCTAGGTAAGCGTAGCTAGGAAACCAATTGGGATCCATTGACTATTGTCCTTACTCACCATAGGCTATGTTGTGAAGGAGCATGAGTGTCTTTTGAGTCTAACTTCTTTTGACCATTGTGTTTTCTTTACTTGACATCTCTTGCCAATTCCAACCCCCACAACCAATCAATCCTCCCTCTTTCCAAATTCCATCTTGTCATCATCAAATCTTTAATCCATTTATATCTATATAAGAAATTCTCTAATCCCCAATCCACTTTCATTTGCTCAAACAATCATCCCCCCTCAACCAATTTTTTTTCCAAATAATTCATCCGACTTTGGCTAGCCTCCCCCTTTATTATTCCTATTATATATTCATTCTTCCACAATCATTCTGCCTCTGATCCAATCAAATCCCCAAAATTCCAATCAATCAAATCCACCACCTTCCTAATCTGGTTATCCAATCCTCCATCAAGCAATCATCCAATCCTTTAATCCAATCAAACCCAATTCATCATCAATTCCAATCAAGTCCTAATCCAAGGACCAATCCAATCAAATCAAGTCTCAATCCAAGAACCAATCTAATTCAATCAAACCAACTCCTAATCCAAGGACTAATCCAATCCAATCAAATCAATTCAATCCAATCCAATCCAATCCAATCCAATCCAATCAAACCAAGTCCTAATCCAAGGACCAATCCAAATCAAATCCAATTCAATCAAACCAAGTCCTAATCCAAGGACTAATCCAATCTGATCAAATCAAATCAAATCAATTCCAATCCAAATCAAAATCTAATCAAATCTAATCCATCATCATTCCAAGCCAAGTCCTAATCCACATCTTCATAATCTTTCCCCAATTCCTCCAAAACATATTCATCCAATTCCAATCTATTCCTTCACTCTCAACATGACTACCCAAAATTTCAAATCTTGGTATGAGAAGATGCTCATGGAAATTCATGAACCTACCTACCAAGTTAATCCCATAATCTCCCACTTGCCTATCATACCTTCATCCATCCCATCTCAACACATTACACCCAATCCCAATCTATACCATATCTCTCATCCTTTCTCCACCTTCAACAAGGGAAATCCATCTTATTCCCCATCCATATGTCCATATTATCCCTCATCCACATACTCCTCTAATCCAATATGCATACCTTCATCTCCCCCCCATCTACATCCCAATCCCCATCCTTCTACAATGCATTCATTACCTCTACTCCCCATCCAAATCCTTTACTCCATAGCCCTCCAATCATTAATCCTAATTCCCCAATCCATTATCCTAATCCTCCAAAATCCATATTGTCCACGCCCTCCAAATCCATCATCCATAATCTTATCCAAGCCATGCTAGCAAAGGAGACAAAATCCTCACCTCAAAGCAAAGTGGCCAACTCTCCTCAAGTCCTCCATCCACCCAAATCACCTCCACCTCAAAACAAATCCCAATCCTCCGCACTCCACGATACCCCCATTTTCCCATCCACTCACATCAAAGATTCCATACTTTCCTCCATCACACAATCCCCACAACTCCAAACATGCCAAAAGCTCATTCCAAAGCATGCTAGCATAGAAACCTCTCCATCTCGTGATGCATCTCCCTCCACTCCATCTAATGATCCCATCCCCTCCACTTCCTCTCATGATCATATGATTCCTCTATCCAACCCTCTCTCCCTATTGCATGATCCTCTTCCATCTCATGATCCAATCACCCCTCCCACTCCATCTCATGATACCATCCCTAGTCAAGATCAAAGTATCCCTTCATCTCCATGTCATGATCCCAATACATCTAAAAATCCTAATCCTACTTCCACATCCCATCCCCCTCAAAATGGACTCGCACCTTGTTTCCGAAATAATAGGTGTCCTCAAGATAACACTCAAGACGTTGGTACATCCTCTATTCCTCTTAAATCCAAAATTCCTTCATACAAATCAAAATCCCGTTATCCCCTATCATCCACATCCATTTTGGGACCTTATATTCCAAAAATTAATCCTCCATTCCTTCCATCCATTTTGGGTCCTTGCATCCCTCCATCCCTATCCCTAAGAAAGATCAACAAAGGCACGCATATTTGAATGCCTCCCAACACTCTCCATTCATCATCCCACCATCCACAAAATCCTTAAGTTGTTCATCCTCGTACACTCATCCCATGGCTATTGGAAGCAATTTGGATGCCTAATCTAAAAATCATAAAGCTCAAAATCCACAAAAATCAAAGGATCAACATGTCCCCTCAAAATGACATGCTCAAAAGAAAAATACGATCCGAAAGAGAGAAAAATCAAAAAGGCCACAAAGGCCCCAAAAGAAAAAATCAAAAACTATGTGGATCCCCAAACTACTCAAAGAAATGCATCCCAAAGAAAAATCAAAATTACCATCCAAACTTGCTAATATAAAAGCTCCATCCATTCATAAGTCCCTCATTCCTCCATCTAACACTCCTCCATTTTCAAAATCCATTTTGGGTCTGTATGTCCCAAAATCTACCATCCCAACTCCATCATCCCCTTCTTCTATTTTGGGTCCTCATTTCCCAAAATCCACACTTTATCCCCCATCCAATTCAAAACACTCTCCCCCACTACTCCACCACCCTTCAAGGTGTGTGCCAATGTTGATCTTCCATAAATTATTCAAAACCCCATCCATTATCCACCATCTATTTTTCACAATCCCATTCTGTTAGTCCAATCCTTATCTTCCATCCCCTATCCATTTCATCTCCCCAATTATTGTTACCAACATCTATGAGCATACCTCTAGTTCAAAGAAATACTAAGGGATACCATCTATGGAACTAGATTCTTGAGTCCTCTCTTCCTCCTTCATGCATCGACTATCTTCCATATCCACTCATCCTTATCCTTCTCCATCCAAACTATTCCAAAAATTCAAAAATTCAAAAAAAAAATCACGAAAAAAAAAAATCAGAAAAAAAGTAAAGAAAATTCATTTAATCCAATGGTAAAAACCACTCCTTGTGGCACCTTGGGTAAGTACCATGATGAAAACTTGGCAAACAAGCATTGTGTGTGATTCCCTCCTCTTGCACTCTACACTTGGGGGTAAGATTCATCCATACAATCCTCCCATCCATCTACATCATATCTAAGTCCATTCTCCTTTCCTATCTTTGATCTTGAATATCCTATCCATATCCTCCATCTCATATCCCTCATCCCATCAAAATGAATCCTCTATTCCTATCTTTCATCTTGACCATTTAGAGCCAAAATAATGCATATGCCTGCATGCTTTGGAGCATTCAAGCCTTAATCCTCTACCATCCATATCCATTACAAATTATCCCTCCACCTCATACATCTTCATCCACCATCCTTACATCCTTAATTCCACTACCTCTAGTGTGGGGCATTGCACTCCTTTGTAGCATAGTCCTTGGGTCTCCATCACCCTACCCTCCATCCTTCAATTCTTCCATTTCCTATCCATCCACTTGATCCATCTATCCAAGCAATAACTCCCTCCTTCCATTCATCCATCCTCTTACTAATCCTTGGTTCTCCCTTGTCATTGGTTCCATTCAATAAAATCATATCCACCAATCCACCCCATCCAATCCAATTTCAAATCCAATCCTATCTTATCCAATCATATTCTCCATCTCTCCCAATTCAATCATTAATCTCATCCTCAATCCGATCCTACTCACTCATTCATCCCTGCTTTTCGTCCTAGATAATCATTTATCCTTCTTCCAATCCTATCTGATCCATACGTTGTTAATCAAATTCAAGTGGCAATCCTCTCATCTGCAGATCTTGCACATCCAACTTGTCTTTTATCATCCATCAATCAATCCATCACCTGCCCATTGGGATGCCTCCTTCCATAGTCCGGTAGTTTATCCAAATCCATGTCCTACTCTTGGCAAGAGATGTAAGTTGGTCATGTGCATATTGTTTGCATGCTTGAGCTTTTCGCTTTGTTTTCATCTTGTGTCCTAGGACTATACTTGTTCAGGACTGCCTTAATCATCCTATATCTTGGTATGTCTTGGCTGGTGTATAATGGGGCATAGTTTTCATGGAATGTTGTGTTAGAAGGTCTTCCTTGTACGAACCGACAACCCTACATTAGTGTTTATCAACACTTGCATGATTGTGTGCAAGACATTCCTGTTTGACTGAGCGTCAGTCCACGCCTCAGATCTTCATATCATCCTGGTTCTTATAATCAAGGGTGTAGAATATCCATGGCAATATCAAATCTAGGTTTGGTCTCTACTTTCTCAACAAAAAATCCAATCCATTTATCATTTATTTGTCTCATTTCATTCACAACACTCCAACTCACCCTACTTCCCTCTTTCATTATCGTCATCCTTTCATCACTTATTCTTCTAATTCCTTTTCGAGAGTACACCCATGTTCTTCAAACCCTCATGTCCTCTCGAGGGGGCATCCCACTACTTTCTCGTCATCCTTCCTCCTCATCATTCCTCCTCATCTCATGACTGGGGCATCATGCTATTAGTCCTTATCCTTTTCTTCATCTTGTGACTGGGGCATCATGCTACTAGTCCTTATCATTTTCTTCCACTATGTTTTATTCTTCTTTGATATAACATCATTTCACGATGCTATATCAAAGAGGAGCAAAATGTAGACACCTAAAATTAATATTTAATTAATTTAATCCTATCAACATAATTAATTAATTTAATTGTGTTATCCTTATTCCTCTCTGAATCAATTAAATCTAATTTAATTAATCTTGTCACTATTGTCCAATAACTAATTTATCAAATAAATTAATTATTCCCCTATTATTCTAAAGTCCCATCCAATAATTATTTCCTCTAAACCCACTTAGTTAATTAATTCTAATTAATTAACCTAGTCATGTGATTCCTACAAATCATTTTTCCTAATCCCACTCAAGCTAATTAATCCTTTTAGAATCTCTCATAATCATGCTTATCATTATCCCTCAATTTTTAATTCCCACTCATGTCACATCAACATTGAGTCTCTCAAAGAAATTCAATTTTCTTTGAATACCTCAATGCATCCTTATTTTGGAATTTTTAATTCCTCATGTTTGAAATTAAAATTTCTCCCCTCTTTTTCCAAGGAATTTTATATTCCTGTTTATTTTCCCAAGGCACCCTTGATCCATGCCTTATATCTAAAATCAATCTCAACCCTTCATGATCAAATCAATCTTGGCCCTTTATTGGCCTTCTCCAATCTATAAATTAGAGCTTATTCTCCTCACAAATCATTCACTTCTCATACATTGCCATGCTGCCTATTTCTTCTCTCATCCTCTTCATAATCCTCTATCAAATCCATCCATCCTAAATCTTTCAATCCAAATCCAATCCATCAATCTATCTTGTTGAGCATTTGGAGAGCATTCCACATCCAAATCAAGCAAGAAACACATCAAGTGGAGCATCAAGGGCGCATCCTCACCATCCACTTCGTCAAGCTCAATCCGAAGGAGAAGGGAAAATAGCAAGGTAAAAATGATCTCTTGATGTTTTAGTGTTTTTATACTTATTTCATTATGTTTTTGATCATTTGACCTCTTGTTCCATTTTCCCCTCTTCACATCCATTGTTGAAGATTTTCAAATTCATTGTTAATCTTCTCCAATTGGTCAATGAAAACCCTAGTTAGTGAAACACCCTCATCATGAGAATTATGTAAAGAATGGGGATAAATGACATCAATCGTTGGAATAGAAGAACCACCCACATTCTCATGAAACAAGTTATCCAAATTAGGCTCCATATCCTTAGTAATTAAACCTTGGGAAGCCTTAATTCTACAACTTCTTCTCACGAGAATATTATAGGTAGGAATAATGGTAGTAAAACTCATGCACAAAGGAGAGAAATTTGAATTTGAAAATTGAAATTTTGATTAAACAATACAAAATTTTGTAAAAAGTGATTGATTGACCAATTAATTAAGCAATTTGATTTGTGAATTTGAAAGAAAAATGCATCTAGATCATAACATAGCATTCATAATGATCATATCTAAAAATTGATTTGAAAAATTATGCAATCCACATGATAAATTTTAGAATTATAAATTAGGCTTTTTGTTGATTTAACCTCTAAATTTTTGAAATTTAATTAAAAATTAAATTTGTAAATGTAAATTTGAATTTTAAATTGCATAAACACTTAGATCTGAGAAAATAAATAAAAAATAAAGATGTAAGCAGTTAGGTTCACCAAAATGTAATGGTGAAAAATATTAGGGTTCCAACAATTAGATATATGAAAAACACTAATATTTTTCTTAGGGACCATTTCATTAAAAGAGGGGTAAACCTGATAGATCTAGCCACAAATTAGTAAGGATAAGATTGAGAATTCTATCAGATTTACTAGATTTGAATTGATTTCCCTCTTTTAAGTTGAATTGTAAAATATTGAAATTAGGATAAATATGTTGGATTTGAAGTAAAAACACATGAACAGTGAGCTACCGTCATCGAATTGAGCCACAAACCTGGATCTGATGAGTATGAGTGTATTTAGATCCGTTCCCACAAGGATCTCTTGAAATATCAGGTCAGTATGCTTGTCGCACCTATCCTCCACACTTTTCGTTGTCCAAAGGGGAATTTGTTTGTCATTGTAAATAAAGCCAATTTTGAAGATCACAACTCCATACATGTTCTTGTGCACACTAGAGAAGGGAAATAAACTAGGATTAGGGATTTGCCTTAGGTCAATCCCCTGTTTTGGATTAACCATGAAATAGAAATGAAATGTAATTGAATTGTAGTAATGGAAATGTTCTCCTTTTGAGGGAGATGTTGAATAATAACTGAAACACTAATGATATACCTTTTAATTGATTTTTTTTTGTCTCCATAAGGAATTAGGGTTTCATGAAGTCTTGATAAACATAGAAAATGAATGCCAACTCTAATGCTTGAAACTTGACCTTACTTCTACTCCAATGCTTGAAAGAAGATGGATTGCTTGCTTACTTGAACTTGAATGAATGCTTGATTGAATTTCTAGATGTGTGTATATTTGAAAATGAGAGTAATAGACCTCCTTTTATACCCGCCCATCAAAAAACAACTTAATTTTCCAACATGAGACAACACGAGATCTAAGTCCCAACTAAAATGATGTAACCATTAAGGGGCCCAAAAATAGGCCCTGATTAGGAGAACCAAGGCACTAGGCACTTTGGTCCCTAAGGACCAGGGAACTGGGAACTCTGGTCCCTTAGGACCAGGGTGGTAGTGCCCTGGTCCTGACCAATCAGGAACCAAGAAAAAAGGGGGAAATTAAGTGCAAGGTGTAAATATTGAAGAATTTGTACGGTGAGAGCAGAATCAGGGCTCCAATCAGGCCTTGGGACACAAATGCCAATGTGAGGGCCCAAATGAGGATAAAATTGTAGGATGCTACACTTAGCCCCCACTTTAGTGGGAGTATGAGAGTAAGCATACTCTTGGTAAAGTACAAAGGTTCACATTGAAAAACTTTCATCAAGATGCTAAAGAGGCAAGACACACCAGATTCCCAGTGGACTTTAGGTATCTTATGACTTCAAAATCAAGATAAAAGGGACAACATAAGAGAAAGAGAAAGAGAACCATGACTACTGGCCTAGTAAGGTTCACTTACCATAAGTCATGAAAATAAAAATTATAAAATTACAGAGTAAAAGACTAAGTTTTCAAAGTAACTTGAGTATCAAGATATGTAAAAGAGTGAAGCATTAAGTAGAGTGTATACCCCCACATTAAAGTGATTGTGTACACCACAATGGGAGCATGCATCCAAAAGATAAGAACTTTATCACAATGATATACCCACAAGAAGGATACATCAAAGGATAATGATCACAAAACACAAAACACATAAGGGTTCTACTTAACTTTGGGGTCACTATGCTCTTATGATAAATAATGTATATCATGAAGTGTATTTGCATTGAATTGTCCTCACCCCCCCCAAAAAAGTAGAACCACAATGGAAGAAGAGCACATGTCTTTTGAGTTAACATGGGAGAGACCAAAAGAGATCTCAACACTTAGCATCATCCTCGAGTAGACATCACTAGGGACGATAAATAAAAGAATTGAAAAACAAATAGAGGAGGTTACAAACAAGCAAGAGAGGAGAGAGAATCTATATAGCACAAATGAAGCTAATCAGGAAAATCATCTGCCTCCAAATCTTGCTTAACATTGTTTTGGGAAGGTGGAAAATATGCAAGAGGAGCAACTTTGAGCATGGTAGATGGAACTACCATAAGTTACAAACAAGGACCATGCTCTAATGATGGGTCACTTTGTTTGTTACTAGGATCTAGGATTAATGGTTGGGAGAATTTTTTAGATAAATAATTGTCAACATTAACATATTCACATCCATCATTTGAATAATTAACATTGTTATAATGAACATCATTTTCATCCATCTCTTCATCAAGATTAATAAAAATAGGATCTTTAATAGAAATATAACATGAACCATCATTTTTCTTAAGCATTTTTAATCTTGTAGATTTAGGTTGAACTTCCTCTCTAGGATTAGGCGAAGGCTGGACAATTGGGATCATATCAATATTTGGTGTCTTCAAGGAGGAAATAGGTTGAGAAGCAAGTTCATAAGGCTTAGCATAACGTCTTTATCGGTTTTCTCTTGCACAATGACTTCTTTTAGTTTTTGTTGAGAGTTTTCAAGGTTTAGGATCAATAGACATAGGCTTCTTCTATTCCTTTAAAGAAGGAGGAATTGGAGAAGGTCTACTAGGTTGAAAGATAGGAAATGCCAGACACTTCCCTTTGTAAGATTTAGGAGGCAAAACTTGACGCAGCCATGACTCGAAGGATCCTCAAAGAGAACAATCCAGATCATTCAACAAGAGTAACACACCGAAAGAAACAACAACACATAGAGAAAATGTGAAATCAGACATTCATAATATCATAGATTCATTAAAATCAAGTCAACAATATGCGAACATACAAACTTACATGCCTTATTTTAGCTTACTTTCTAGAAAATGATCCATCGAGACCTCCAAAATGATATTCTAATTACAAATCATGAATCATATCCTCATATTACTTTTCTATATCCTAAATGATCTACACTAACAACATATATAGCATCCAGAAGACATCCCGGTCAGCCACAAAAGATTACATTTTCCAAGATAGGAAAAATAAAACGTGTAAGATAGGTCAGACCCAAAGCGTGAAGATCTCCTCTGCCAAGAATGCACGAGAAGAAATCTTAAGCTTAACAATACAAAAGTGATAATTTTTATGTATCTACCCACCTTCTCCCTATCCATCTCTTGATGTCCAGATATGATCATCACCTTGTAGAATTCCTCAGTATACTCCTTCACACTCATGTCCTTCTACTTCAAGTTCTACAACTTTCTGAACAACTCCAACTCATAGTCTCTTAGAATGAATTTAGCCTTCAATCTCGCGACCATCTACCTCCATCAGGTGATTTTCATCTCACCATTCTCCACTCTATCCTTCTTGATAAGTCGGTGTATTGACATGTTTTTTTATTAGGACTCTTAGGTTTTTGGTATCTTTTGGGTTGCATTGTGATAGTAAAATATTGTGAATTGACTATATGTAATCCATGTTTTAAAACTGAACTTAAGAAATCATGTTTGAGCCTTGTCTGTTAATTCCTGCAGCCATGCCAATTTATTCCTGCAGCCAAATGGTTTGTCCCTGTGATATACGGATTATTTAGGATGATTTCATATGTGAATTAATGAATGTATTAGTTAAGTAAGATACATATGCATGTCCTTGTATATTGTTTCTATTTTAGTGCAGATAATAATTGATGCTGCGGTGGAGAATTCTCTTTCGCGCCTAAGGACTGGAGAATCACGTCAGATAGCTAGAGGTCAAATTGAAGGAGATTCAAGTGAGCGCGATCTATGGCATAATCAGAGTAGCTGTACTTCACCATGGGAGTTTAACTTTGGTGCATGTTTAATCCGCAAAATATCTCTTTGGAGTGCAAAGACTGTGGTTCGGTTTCAGATCCACAGTTCCAGCAGCCAAGCTCTCTATTATCCCCTTCATTTGATAGCGATCCACCTTTTCTTCTGGGTGTAATTGAAGTTATCCATTGTAGTTTGTCTTTTCTTTATAATAAGATCTTCCTTCTTTTCTGAGAGTTAGACAGAATGGAAAGGGATTGAACAGAGTTTTTGTCAAGTATTCTGAATTTTCTCTTTTTGAATATGTAATAGTCTTTCAGGAAGAAATGAATAAAAATATCTTATTATGATCTATTAAGAGTTCTTTGCTGAGAGTTTGATATCACTCATCCAAGGAGGCCCACTTGGTGAGTGATTCCATGTTTATGATTATTGAAGTTAGTTTTCACTTAGTTGCTGTAGAAGTTCATGATTGGGTTGTTCCTGCAGCCACTGGAAATAGATCCTTTGACTGTTCCTGCAGCTAAGGCAGAACGGTGTGATTTCTGTTATTTCCATTAGTTCATTTTAACAGAGTTTTGAAAAGCTTTCATTTAGTCTTTATGATTTCCATTCCTACCTTTCTTATAGTAATTAAGAATAATCATTTCAGGAGCTTAGTGCATATATATTGTAGACCCATTTCAAGTTTTACGTTCTTGGATTGACAACTAAATGAACACCAGCCATGAGAATAGTAAACTCTACCATATGAATGTCCAAACTTCGGATTGAGATTTCAATTAGAGGTATTATTGTCATTATAGTTGGGGTAGAAACCTCTAAAACTCTTTCCACCATAAAGTAGAATGCCCTTTCAACTTAGTTTATGCTAACCGGACTCTCTGCGGGTCCCTGACGTCTTCAAACTCGAAGTAGTCCTCTGACTCTCTGAGCTAGTCTATCAGGTCTTCCAGATTCAACAAACCTGAAAAGTTAGAAACCTCAACTTTATGAGCCTTGCTTACTTGTGCCACCACTTTAAGAAATCTATCTTCTCCTTCATCTGTCGGTCCCTCAGCTTATTTGGCCTCAAGCTCTTCCCTTGCCTCTTCATACTCATCCTCTGATTTCAGATTCCTCCATAAACCAACCAACAATTATGGATTCCTTTGTAAACTAGCCAATGTCTTTTGGATCTCATTCCTCATTTCATTCTTAAAATCCTCCATCATCTGCTCTACCCTCCTAGGGTTCATCCTTCTCGGTGGCATATCCTCCCTTTGCTCTAGTGCAACTGCCTCAACTTGACGATCTGGCTACAAAGTTTCAATTGCCTCTTTGTTGGTGATCTATTGAACACACTTGCAGCCTACCTCAAATTAGCGATTTGTTCACCCAAGGGAATGCCTCAAGGTTCACAATCTCTCTAATACCATCTAACACACCCATAACCCAGAAGATCCTCAAAGAGAGCAATCCAAATCATGCAGCAAGAGTAACACAATGGAAGCAATAACAATACATAGAGAAAATGTGAAATTAGACATCCACGGTGTAGTCACATAAATCTGTCCACTTAATTAAATGAATATTTAGTATTTATTTGATTATTTAACCATCAATCACTAATTAATTAAATTAATATTTAATTAATTCATCTTAACCCTCTTCTCCTATTAATTAAATAAATTATTCAATTTATTTGATTTAATTCACTTAACCAAATTCAGACCATTAATTAAATAAATAAATCATATTTGTTTAATTAAATCTTCTCTCACATTTAAATAAATTTATATTTATTTAAATCTCCCAAAATCCCATCTCTCACATTTAAATAAATTAACATTTATTTAAATCACCTTTATCCTCCACCCACTTGCATTTTCCTACAAATGTAAGTTGCGCAACTATTTTAAACAAATAAATTATTTATTTAAAATCCTATTTATCCTCACCCACTTGAAACTTTTAATGGTTTCCCTTAAAGTCTTCAAACTTAATGGCTTCCTTCTAGAGTCTTCTCAAGCCTTTAATGGTTTCCCTTAAAGTCTTCAAACTCAATGGCTTCCTTCTAGAGTCTTCTTAAACCTTTAAGGGTTTCCCTTAAAGTCTTCAAACTCAATAGCTTCCTTTTAGAGTCTTCTTAAGCCTTAAATGGTTTCCCTTAAAGTATTCAAACTTAATGGCTTCTTTCTAGAGTCTTCTTAAGCCTTTAATGGTTTCCCTCAAAGTTTTCAAGCATTGAATGATTTGTCTTCCTTTTTCTCATGTAAATAAATTAAGATTTATTTAAATACAATCCAAAATTCATATTCACATTTAAATAAATTAATATTTATTTAAATATCTATCCAAATGCAAATTACACCATTTAATTGAAAATAAATGATTTTATTTTAATTGAAAGTCCCAAAATTCCTCCCACTTGCATTCTCCTACAAAATCCACTTGCATGCCTAAATCCCTTCTAGATTCTTCTAACTCCTTCTAATTAGCCTAATCCTATCCTAATCATTGTCACATTCTTAAATAAAAGGAAGTCACTTCTCAAAAACCTCCAAAGTCTTCAATAATCATTAAAGGCTTTATGTCTTCAAATGGTTAACCTCTAAAGCCTTCCAAACCATTAAAGGCTCTTACATAACCATTTATGGTTAACTCTCCTTTTACCTTTGGTTAGAGACTTTCTCTAACTTAACCATCCTTTTAACTCATGAGTCTCTTCAAAGCATTTATTTCTTTGACTAAGGTAACCATTTAACCTTTGCACATTCATTTATCCCTTGGATAAAAGGAATATCCATTAACCTAACCCTAACCCAACCCCCTAGGGTAACCATCATGTCCCCTCAAGCATTTAATGCTCCTTATCTCTCCTCTCAAACCTCCTCATGATGACACTTGTCAACATGGGATTGGGTTGAAAGTCTCACATGGATTGAATATCTTTCAATCCTAACCCTTGTTAAGATTGCTCAATCTTAACCCTTAATTTCCCCATTTCTTCTATAAATAGAACCCTTTTCCTCAAGCAAAGGAGGAAGCATTAGAGTATTGTTTCTACACTGGTATTAGCATAGAGCTTTTTTATAGCATCACTATGTACACTTGCATAGCATTTGTTTATCATATTCAATCATCTTGAATCTCCATATGGCATCCATGGCTAGTGCTAAAAGTTGAGAGCTACACTCATGTGGAACTTGGAGAGGAGAGGAACAAGGGAGGAGCAATTATGAGCATCTTGATTAGCATTTGGAGGAGTATAGTTTATCTATTCTATGTTTGTATGCTTTCTATTTCATGCTTAATATCTCTCTTGATATGTCTGTTTGGAATAATCTTTTGTTGCTAACACTAACGTTTGTTTCTTGTGCTCTTGTGTATGTTGTCATCGAACAAATTTTATAATCCTTTTTGCAGAGCATCACACAGTATCATAGATTCATTAAAATCAAGTTGCTAATATCCGGGCCAACATACAGGCTTACAAGCCTTATTTCAGCTTACATTCTAGAAAATGATCAATCTAGACCTCTAAAATGATATTCTAATTAGAAATAATGAATCATATCCTCATATTACTTTTCTATATCCTAAATAATCTATATTAACAACATATAGCATCCAGAAGACATCCGGGTCGACCACAAAATATTACATTCTTTGAGATAGAAAAAATGAAATGTGTAAGATAGGTTGAACCCAAAGTGTGAAGATATCCTCCGCCAAGAACGCAAATAAAGTGCAGACCACCAAGGAAGGTTGGTCAAGGGCCAAGGAATATCGATCAAGGTGCCAAACATATTTGTAAGCCAAGAAATCGCTCCGCATAAGAAGAAATCTCCAACTAGTCGTTAGGCTTAAGAATTGCTTCGGGAACCAAGAAATAGACAATTCGGAAGCACGATAACTTGCCAAAAAAGAGTCCAAATGAACGAGAAATCTAGAACAAGGAATAATAACACATCTAGAAGCCAAGAATCTAATCTACAATGAAAAATGAACAACTACCAGATAATTTAGGAAGTAACATAGAATCAATAACATTGAACAAGAACAACAAATATATTTTTGGTTGATGCAATATTGCTCATAGACCGGGGATTCTCCTGTATCATAATTGTAGCATATAGGGGAGGAATCTAAGGTGTAGGAAGGAGACCAGGTCCATCATGAGAAGGAGAAATAGGTCTAGGATTTCTAGGTTTACTCAAGGATAAAATCATATCATTCTTCCACTTTTGATAAGATTGAAAAAGAGCATCACTTCTAGGTTTAAAAGGTTCAAATTGTTTAGACCAAAAGTAATCAAGATTAACATCCCCATGTCTCACCGTGGGTTGGTACATGCTATGATTAATTGTTATGATTTTGTCATTATGAGAGAATTTTAAACACTTATGAATGATAGAAGGGATCACTTTCATGGATGAGAGCTAAGGATGTCCCAACTTCACACAAAATTAATCTAATGTAGGTATGATAGCAAAAATGACATCTAAGCACTTAGTACCAAACTCAATGGGAAGAGTAATAAAAATAATAGCGGGATAAGAGAAACCATCAAAGATCTTAATCACCACATTATATTCATCACATGTTACTTGATGCAAGCGTAAAGTATAAAGATATTCTTTAGTGATCACATTCACCATACATGTTGGATCAATAAGCACCCCTTGTGAGAGTATGTCTTTGAGCTTCACAGTGATATATAGTGGGCCATCAGGTGCTTCAATAGTCTTACTAGGATCAAAGGTAATGGATAGGTTCTTAGGAGGTGCAAGTTTATCAATAATATCCACCACATTATTAGACTCAAGGCCAAAGTCATTGGGAGAAAATGCAAGATGTTCACACTCAACCACATTAGTTGAATGGGAAAGCAAAGAATTAGTAAAGATTTGGAGGTTTTGATTTGGAGGAGCTACATATTTATTTCCTTTATCATTTACACCAACTACAGATATGGTATTATTATCAATGAGGTCTTGAATTCTACTCCTTAAGGAATAACACTTTTCAGTGTCATGACCAAGTTGACGATGATATTGGAAAAAAGATTTAGAATCATAATAAGATCACAAAGGTTTGGATGTGTCAATTGGTTTTTGGGGAGGAAGTTTCAACACATTTTTGTTCAACAATTGTGTCATAATGCTATGCAAAGATTCAGAAAAGAGGAGTAAATTCTTTTCTAAAATACCTAGATAAAGGAGGCACACTTGTTGTTGCATCTGCTACTTGAGTATTGTTGTTGTCATTGAAATTAATGAGTCCCTTTTTCACTTTAAACTTCTCAAAATGTTGATGGGTACTTTTATTATTATCAACTAGAGCCATTGAAGGAGATTGTTCAAATTGACTCACTTGAAGCTGATAGTTATGAAATACTACATGCAACTACTTAAAGGAAGTAAACTCAGAGAAGAGAAGCTTATCCCTAATGTCTTTTTTCAAATCATAAATAAAAATTCTTTGAACATCTTGATCAGGCATAGGATAAGCAATTTGAGAATACAAATGTTTACATCTACCAATAAAATCAATCACTTTTTCTTTAACACCTTGCTTACAATGAATCAAATCAGTCAAAGTAATCTTAGGCCCAATATTATTGTTAAATTTTTGAATGAAAGCATTAGCAAATTTTTGAAATGATGTAATAAAATAAGGAGGCAAAGAACAATACCATTAATAAGCTTTATCTCGAAATGTTCTAGGAAACAATTTAGCCAAAAGTCTCTAATCATGAGCAAAATCACTACACAAAGTTTGAAATGTTTTCACATGAGTCAAGGGATCACCTTTTTCATTATAAAACTCCAATTGAGGGACTTCCACATGTTTAAGGGGGACAACACAAATGATATCATTAGATAATGGGCTCGCTACATCAAATGTGGGCACATTAAACTTTGATTGGTTCATGGAATCTATTTGTTGTTGTTGTAAGGATGACATAGTTTAAGCGAGGATATTAATGGTTTCTTTGGAGTATGGATTTAAATTAGACATGTGTTGGATTGGGATGGAGGAGTAATATTATTGTATAAGGAGGTGGAACACTATGATAGGTAGGTATGGGAGATGATTGGATCACAAATGGAAGACTCACAGAAGGAGGTATGAAAGAGTTTTGATTAGCAATGTTGCCCCCTTGAGTAACATGTATAGGATTAACATTTTATGTGGAAGTAGCCATGATAGTAGATGTGAAAGTAGGCACATTAGGTATAGATGTAGCCATAGGAATAAAATGATTAACTTGGCTAGGTGCTTGAGTGTAACTAAGGAATTCAGCACAACTTTTCATAGGCATGATATTAGTATCAACTATATGAGCAAGGCCACATAACAAATCAATGCTAACTTTATCACTTTGGACCATAATTTTAAATCCTTCAATCAATGGGATAGCCCCACTTTTTGGGTATTGTTGACTCATCCATTGTTGAAGATTTTAAAATTAATTGTCAATCTTCTCCAATTGGTCAATGGAAACCCTAGTTAGTGATTCACCCTCATCATGAGAATCACATAAATAATGGGGATAAATGACACCAATCATTGGAATAGAAGAACCACCCACATTCTCATGAAACAAGTTATCCAAATTAGTGTAATGCCTGCGAAAATACCCTTGAGAAAATAAGCATGCAACATACTAAATGGAGTTTTTATTTTATTTTTAAATATCAACTAATGCAACACATAACTCCATTTATAATTTATATCTACTAGCAAATAAACATAAGGAACAAGATTCTTAAACACATTAACTAAACTACACAAGCAGAATATCATAACATCTCAACCATTACAACTACCTCTCTAGGGTACTTTAATATCATTACTTAATTAACTACCATAAGCAATATCATCTACTGATTTGATTATTACACTTATCATCAATTGATCCTTAATCCTATCCAAATGCAACATGTATATTTTCTTCCATTATGATATGCAAGGTACTTGATCATTTAACCATTACGAGATGCATGACTAATCCCTTTTCTTAAGTTCATTTTGTGATCCAAATCCAAATGTGTTTTAACCCTTAACCATTTCCTAACTACATAATCATTATCCATTTACAATGGTAATTGTATTACTAATGCATAGACATATTGATTCTTACTTATCTTTATCCAATCTACACATGCATCTAAATTCCTAACATGATCATTCCCTTAATCATGAATCCTAAATGCATTAATGCAATAGTATTAATTTTTTCCTTTTATCTTATATCCTATGCATACTTCCTAGTTTCCAATACAATCACATGAACAACATCTTATCTACATGATATCATTAATTATCCACAATTCCTACATTATATGCATTCCATTTTCTTAAGGCATTTTCATATATAAGTCTACTTCTAGATGCTAACCATGGAATCTAAACTAATACAACAGTAACATGAATCCATTCTATTACAAATGTAATTCCATTGCAACATCTAATTACATGAAAGTTATTTACATTCATTATACAAGAACATCACCATACACCCCATAGTTCCAATATTACAAATCATGTCATAATCCTAAATACCAACTACAATACAATTACAATCATATGAGTAATACATCATGAGAACAACTCATTCCTAACACATAATTTCATCTTTTTTTACAAGGTAATATATTACATGAGTCCAAGATATCCTTTACATAAATCTGCTACAATAACATCCATAAGTTGTTATAATAAGAAGAATCCACATCCACTTATGAAGAATCCAAGAGAACATCCTAATGGTTGAAAATCACCAACCACCCGACCATGTGGAACCAAAGGAACCACCCTCCGTGCTAGGAGATAACACAAGGTCCCATCACACACTCTAAACCTAAGTTGGCATCTAACAACCGAAGAGACAACACACACATAAAGAATCTCAAACATGATCCAATCACAAACAATCACAAGTAAGAAACTCCCAGAGGCTTACAAATCAACAAGTCATAAATGCAAATCCACAAGGCATATAACAATCAACAAGGGGACACATGTAGGAGTGGAGTGTCATCACATGCCATCCTCTAACATAACATATGCTATAACACAAGGCATGAGCCTTATGGACATGCAGAGCCATCTCAAGCTATGAGAGATCAAGGGAGATTGACTTGCCATCACAATGGCCTTCCCATGCCTATCCTAAAACATCCTCCCTAGGATCAAGTAATGGGGCTCACAACTATTGATTATCTTGATTAGTGAATTATTTAACCAACATATTAATTTATTATTATGTTATCACTTGTTTACATCATGGTAAACTTCTAATGTTCCCTGTCGGTCTAGACTCCATGCATCCTTACAAGGAACCTCATGCAAGCCTATCTCTCATGACCCTAGTCATCACAAGGAAGTCCACTCCCCTAACATGGCCCAAACAATACTCACTAGAGGCTCTGAATCATAATGCGAAATCTGAAAACATAAGCATCATATGCAGCCAAATTCACCTATACAAATTCCATATAATATATGCATGGCTACAACAACAACAAGTATAACAAAATGAGCCTCTTGGCCAATAAATATAAAGGACATCACAAAGCCATTAATTCTACTGTCAACATGAAAATAAAACCACAACAAGGCCTACTCACTTGCTGGTCCAAAACAACAAATTAACTCATCTTCAACCATGGCTCATCAACATAGGAGAGGGTACCAAATCATCCACAACATCAAGGAAGATAAATATGCATAAAAACCATTGAAAAACATCAAATTAGATCAAATATCAATCTAGAAATCATCTACAGACCAAAATCAAGCCCTTGGTACATAAATCAAATTGGAGAAATGTGGCAGAATGACCAAAATAGACCAAATTGCAAAAATAGAACAGATCAACGCATATACCTAATTTGGCAGCGCTTTCACAAGATTGGACAACACATACACAAAACAGAGCAACACATATATGAAATAGAACAACGCATATACGAAACAAAACAGTGCATTGCCACTAACAGTTAGCGCATATACCTAATTAAACAATGCATATACTCAGAAGATATGCTTTTGCATAGAAAGACATCACATTCAGGACATAGAAAGGCGCATATGTTGTGGTTTTCAGCGCATATACTCAAGGAAATAGCGCATTCATAGTTCTAGCGCATTTACCAAAAATAAAGTATGACTTAGACAAACTTGTAGCATGAAAATAAAATCATACACTTAATCAAAGGGCCCAAAACCAAGACTATAAGAGTTGCCCAAAACATAAGAATCGACTGGTATAAATAAAATAAATATACATGAACAATGGAACAAGATCTAATAAAATTATTTTCACAATAATGACATCGAAGAATCACCAGAAATTCATAGTAAGCTCCAACACAACGGAAACATCAACACTAGATTCTCACACTAAAAAATAGACTCCTAAACACATTCTTGGCCAAGCAAAATATTCATCTAAAAGAAAGATTCACAGTGAGAAGAGCATTGACCGAGCCATGAACGACAAACACATAGAATACAAAATGCATTTCCGAAAAACTATATTAAACATGTAAATAAATCTATCCCCATTAAATTTTTTGAAAACTAAAATAAACTTTATAAAAAATAATGCAAGCTACCCAAACTCCCAAAAATCATATACAAACACGGAGCACACACATAAGCAATAAAATTTAAAATACAAAGGACAAGAATCTCCAACCTACAACCATAAGTGATGGAATGAAGTTGAAGAAGAGCTTCCAAATCCAAATCCAAAATCCAACCAACAAAGCTCCAACAAACCAAAAGACAAAACCAAGAGCCAAGGAAATTTTTGCAGAAAACTTTCAGGAAGAATCAACCCGAAAACAAGCTCGACAAACAAAATAAAAAAGTCATTCGAAAATGCTAAAACCCTAGCCTCCACGAGAACCAATCAAAATATTCTATTTTTGAGTTTATTTTACCAACCCACCTTATATTATATTTTATTCTCCCATTTTGAATTTAACCAATGAGAGTAAAGGGTAGGTAGGATAAATATAAAATCTATTTATACAACCAAGTGGGGATATATTATTATTTTATTTTAAAGTTTTCATACACCCCACTATGAATAAACGTCAAACTATATAAATAAATCATAAGCTATAAATGGGTAATAAATAAATAATTCAAAGCTCATAAAATAATTAAAGAACCAAATAAAATATTTAACATTAAATAAATAAATCAAACTATAAGCAATAAATAAACTTAATCAAATAAATGGTCTACCTACAATAAGGATTAAACAATAAATATTAAATAATCCTTAAACAACATAAATAAACATTTTCAAACAATGTCGGGCGGAAACTCGTTGGGTGGGAACATTGGTGCTGGTTTTCGGTGTGTGATCTCTAGCCCTATCCTGCATGGTTCTTATGACTCAAATAGGTCCAAGGAAGGGAATGATGATGGGGAGTGTAACCAGGATGGGGACCCATGAGTTGTGGATCCTCCTTTTGACCTAGGAGATAACAAGGCTTCACCTGCTAACACCTCTAATCAAGAGGGAATCTCGAAAGGAGGAGTGGAACTAAAGCATAATATTGTCTTTCAAGGCCCCCTAAAATC
Organism: Cryptomeria japonica; assembly: GCF_030272615.1. NCBI lineage: Eukaryota > Viridiplantae > Streptophyta > Pinopsida > Cupressales > Cupressaceae > Cryptomeria > Cryptomeria japonica. The sequence continues at coordinate 320,224,129 of NC_081409.1, read as the reverse complement.
TTGGACCGAATTATTTGGTATGAAACCAATAGGTAAATCCGCTTTCCCTAAGGTTTTTGACATTTCTAACTGTGTCGACTTGAATTTCATCCTCAGGATGCTACCTGCAACAAGTTAGTTTCACAAAATACACATGGAAATGCTACAGGAATTCCAATCTCAACCAATGAAACTACATGAAATACATATGAAATAAAAATATTGATATTACTTTCATGGTTTATGTCTCATTATGTCCTAACTCCACTGTTCCTGGTTGTAGATGGTGTGCTCTCAGACAATGCACTGATAGCTTCCAAGATGGCATATGAATAATGGACTGATAACTGATAGTTAACTGATACTATGATATGCAATACTACATGATTATGCTAAAATGCTAATTGCTATTTGCTTCAAGATTAAAACTCACAGATGCATAAGTTTCACAAATGATTTGCTTGAAAATGCACTTGAAGTCTCTTGAAGTCTCACTTGAAGATTCTTGAAGATTCTTGAAGATTAACTCTCTCTCAATTGAAGCTCTTTATTTTACAGACTTTGAGAGGATGAGATGATGTGGCTTAGATCAATGAGCATGATCAGATCTGCAGATTTGGATGACTGTGAGCAAAGGTGAAGGTTGAGAGAAAGGGGGAAGGAGAAGACAAGTGTCACTCATCTCACCTTGACTGGGTTGCCGACTGAGGAAATCTAGGTATGGTTGGAGAAGATTTAGGCATGAGAGGACAAGTGGACTCAAGTCCTTCCTAAGATGTAGGGGATTTTAGTGAGAATATAGGAGATGGTTATGAAATATGTGTGCGTACACAATATTCATTAAGTTTGGTGGTTGAAGATAAATGATGAATTAATATTTAAGAAATATTAATTTCCTTAGCCACATGATGGATGAGTTGGCAAAGGGAAGATGAAGTGGAGATGGAAGGTGAGTTGGAAAAGAAAGATTAAATAATTTAAGAAATTATTTAATATTTGAGACTATAGGATAGGAGAATAACTATTAAATATTATATATTTAATTGCTTGGAGGAGATAATTAAATATTAAATATTTAATTAACTTGGTTAAAAAGATAATTAAATATTAGATATTTAATTAATTAGAAGAATAGGATAGATGAATTAATTAATAAAATAATAATTAATAGAAAGACATGAAAATGAATCAAATAAACTAATATTTTCAAATTAACTATTTAATAGAAGAATAATTATTACATAAATATAAAATATTTATTTAATCGCTCATAGCCATTTTTGTGTATACATTTTGCCCCTCTTTGAAATGATGTCAAGACAACATTGTTTCAAAGATTAAATCAAGTCTCGATAATGCACCTGATGAAGATAAAAATCCTGATTGTGTGCCCCCTCAGGAGATTGATTGTGAAATTGTTGAAAACTTTGGTTTGAACGATTGATCTCATGATAATTGATAAAAAAGTCCCATCAATTAAATTCATTTGTAAAAAATAAATTAAATTGCCCCATTGAATAACATGAATTACTCTTCAAATAGTAAATATAAAATTAACCAAGGCTAATTTTAATTTCATTGTTATCCTTGTCATCTTGTGAAGAAAATATTCTTGGTGAGGGGGCAAAATGGTGATTCTTGTGGAGAACCATAGTTTTGAGTGTGTACGACAATATCAACGACCTCCTGAGTATGGGTATCCGGTATGTATCTTATCCCGAGCTTTGTTTTCAACTTGTCATGCAACTTTTCATGTTTTTAGGCGCGCTTAATTGAATTTTTTTCATTTTTTTGGTATTAGGTTAGCGCTTTTGCATTTTTATTTAGCGCATATGCATAGATTAGCGCTTATGATCATTTTGTTAGTGCATATGTTAAGCATAATAGTGCATATGCATAGGATAGCGCTTCTACTTTGTTTGTTTGCGCTTTTGCAGCTAAAGTTAGTGCTTTTGCTTTGTTTTGCGCATATGTTCGTAGGGTTAGCGCATTTGCTCAAAAAGATAGCGCATATGCTTTTGTTTAGCGCTTTTGTTCAATAGGATAGTGCAAATGCTGTAGTTTAGCGCTTTTGCTCAAAATTGATGTTTTTGATAAGTGCAAAAGCTAACATCACTTTGATGATTAGATTTAACGTGTTTGATGTGCATGTATGATGAATAGGGACTTGATTTATTGATTGATTTGAGTTGATTTATTTTGATTGATTTGATTGATTTGATTGAGTAGCTCTAAGAAACCGATTTAGTTTTTGATGCAAGAGCTTAGCATAGTTTTAATTGAACTCAGTGATTGATAGAAAACCATGATTGATAGGTTTTAAAATGATTTGATAGCTTAATTTGTTTCAATTTGATTTGATAGATAGATAGTGTAAGTTGACTTGAGTTTGATTTAATAGATTGATAGCGTAGGTTGCTTCAGTTTGATTTAATAGATTGATAGCATAGGTTGCTTCAGTTTGATTTGATAGATTAGTAGTTGCTTTGATGTGATAGATAGATAGTTTATAATTGATTGAATTCTCTTGATAAATAGGAGAAACTTGATGTTCTCCAGTGTCGGGAGAAATTACTGGCAGTACGACATTTAGTTCCAGAGCTAACACAGGCTGAGGTTAGACATATAGATGCCTTTAGTTTATGCCATTTGTTGTATATGCCTGAGATTACACATAATAGAGGATTGTTGACGACGTTAGACGAGAGATGGCACAATGAGCATAACACTTTCCACTTGCCCACTGGTGAGATTAGTGTGATGCTCAAGGATGTGTATAGGATTCTGCACATCCCAGTGACTAGCGAGTTAGTGCAGTATGATTTTCAGGATCGTGTTGGGATAGAGGCTTGCAGAGCCGTGTTTGCTAATGATATCATCGCTAGAGGAGAGATCCGATGGGAGGATATGGTGATGTATTACGAGACTCTCCCTATGATTCTTGCTAGTTTGATTGGAGGATTTATTTGTCCTGATAGGCAATCACGAGGTTTTGTTGTTGGATGGGATGAGATTCTCCTGAGCATGATGCAGAATCGTACTTGATATGCTTGGGGTGTTTGCATGCTTTCACATTTATATCATGATCTTCATCAGGTGGTGTATGATGAGAGTGCTAGTTTGTCTACATGATGCACTTTATTATAGATCTAGTGGTGGGAGCACATTGCTATTACTTGACCTATCCATCATAGAGTTCGTGGAGAGAGGCAACCATATGTGTATTTTTATGTAGGTATCCTTACTCAACATAAGCTGGGTAAGATGGAGTATTGGCGTTGGGTGCTTGATTCATTGGATAACATTACTTGGAGACCATATGTTGATTGTGAGACATGGATGGATGATGCACGAACATTACCTGTAGACACCTAAAAATGGTCAACGCTTGTAGAGTCATACTTTAACATTTGCGCATTGCCTCATTTTAGGTTTTTGCGTCGCATTAACATTTCTCCTATGATTCGTACTTGGTTTTTATCATTTGCGAACATCGAGTCATTCTTCTGCATTCTTCAGTTGTCTCGCTCTCAAATTTGGTCTTGTCGACAACACTATCCAGTCATGATTTTAATCGATTCTATCTTATTGCATCAATGTGCATGCTCATTTGTCATCATTTTGGACATCGTCAATCCTAATTAGGGTTTTTTCCTCCTGTCAATCTTGCGATTGATTTGTCATCAATCGTTGTCCTCTTATCAATCTTGTCGATTTATTATCAATCCTTCAATCTTGTCGATTAACGATCGATTTGTCATCGGTCGTTGTCATGTTCGATCTTGTCATTTTGCGATTGATTTGTCATCAATCGTGGTCATTTTCAATCATGTCATCTTGCAATCTATTTTGTCATCAATCCTTGTCCTCTTGTCAATTTTGTCATCTTGCGATAAATTTATCATCGATCGTTGTCTGTCTCAATTATGTCAATTTGGATCAATTAGTCATTGTTCCTTGTCAATTGGCGCATTTTATCAATCAAATCATTTATCACATTGGTCATTTATCAATCCAAAATCAAATCGAATCGATATCAATTATCCTTTGTCAAGACCTAATTGTCATTCTCGCATTGCTAATTCGTCTTCTAGGGTTTCGTGATTTCATCATTTAACCTTGTGTGTCATTTCTTCCTTTAGGATTAATAAATTGTTTATTTATCCTAAGTCTTCTCATTGCAATTAAGTGTTCATTTAATTGGCTAATTATTCCTCTTTGTGAATTAATTAATAAATGAAAAATTATTGATTAATTTACCTAATTTCTAATTTTGATCAATTTCTTAATTCCTAAATTCTTAATCCTCTAATTTCCTAATTTTCTAATTCCTAATTTCAATTTCCTCCTATTTCTCTCCTAAATTCATGGAAATGACATGTCAATTTGTCATAAATTTGTCATAATTGACAATCAATCAATTTTGACATAGAAGTTGTTATAATTTGTCATAAATCATCAATCAACAAATTTTGCATAGAAAGTGCATAATTTGTCATAATTTGTCATAATTGACATAATTGATTTGCAATTTCCATTTGAATTGAATCATGCTAATCTTGTCATCTCTCCAATTCTTCTATAAATTGGATGATCTTCATCAATCAAAGCTAATTGGTAATCAAACTATTGAATTTCTAGTCAATCACATTCTAGTACTCTTGATCAATAATCTTGTCTACTTGCTTTCAATTATGTGTGTGCACTTGTAGGTGAGATCCACAACCAAACCATTTGAAGAGGAAAGAAGAACAATGGAGCCGCATGAAGGAGCATTCAAATCATACCTTTGGTTTGCTTAATTTCTAGTTTTGAATGTTTTTATTTCATGTCTCTATTGAGTGTTGTTTAGGATAGATCATTGCAATTGTACTTTCGTGATTGGGCTATGATTAGTTTTTATATTTTTTGTGATGATTTCCTATTTCCTAATGTACATTACCATTTATCATGCAAAGTAGATATCTCATTGGTCAGACTCCTTACATTGTTGAGCGATAATTGATTAGTTGCATTCTTAGATAGTTTGGGATCATCCAACCTATGCCTATTGGTGTGACGATATATGCTCGGTGGTACAAAGATAGACAAGATTGGGGACCTTCCTTGTCATTTGAGATTGCTCGCGCAAAGTTTCTTGCTACTCCGAGAGTGGCTTATGATATGAGATTGCACATTCTTGATCTTGGGGTTACTGCAGATTATGCTTAGTACATACTAGTTCATCCATTTCCTCGTATTACCGATCCAACAGATCCTCCTCCTAGCTCAGGAGATGAGGATGATGATTCAGATGATCCAGGTGTGAGGAGACGTAGATAGAGATGAGAGCTTAGAGCTGCTTAGGAGGCTAGGGGAGGTGGAGATGAGGGTGGGGATGGAGGTGGTGGTGGTAGGAGACCTAGATGGAGGGAAGGTCGATTGAGAGTCCGTGGAGGACCATTTGGACTAGTTGGCAAGATTGGAAGACCACGTCCTATGGGTGGGAGGGATTTTGGATGGATTGGGAGGGAGCATGGCAGGGTAGGTATGAGATCAACGAGAGGGTTGCCATTAACAAGAGGCGGCAGGGTGACTGGACTGGATGGGGGTTGCGTGAGAGGCATTGATTTTGGTCAGATTCAGCCAGACCCTACAATTATTGCAGCTCATGGTGGAGATGATGAGGATCCAGAGGATCATGTTCCCCTTATTAGATGACGGATTGCGAGAGCTACTCAAAGGAAGATTCCAACAATTAGACATAGTGGTGGTGAGGAGAGGATTGGGGTTCATGCACCACAATAGGATTTGCCAGAGCATGATGTACCAGTGCATGATATGGTAGAGAAGGATGCACCAGAGCAGGAGACCATTGGTAGTCTTAGAGCACAGATTGATCAACTTCAAGCATAGGTGCAAAGTGTCATGGCTGAGAGAGATAGAGTTGTTAGGAGACAACAGGATACTCAGGGCCTTCTTGATCATATTCAGCAGGTTGGATCAGGTACTCTCTCAGCTGACATTGTTAGAGCATTAGTTTAGGCTGGGAAGGAGACTTCCCATTGGCGATGATGATATGAGGAGGCAGTTATAGAGAGCCAGAGAGCAGGTAGTTATCATACCACTGTGTTGATGGATACTAGCAGTGGTGGGGTCATGGGACCTCCTCAAAGGAGTGGTGATCATGGGAGACATGCATCTAGAGGATCTTCTCGTCCACAGCCACAGAGACAAACAGAGTCAGGTGGTAGTGGTACAAGGCAGCCGTGACTTGATTTGGAGACACTTGTATTGTTTATCTGATATCATTGTATACTTGGACTTTTATTGTTTTTATGATGATCTATATGTAGACATGGATTCTATATGATGATGATCTATATGCAGACATGGATTCTATATGATGATGATCTATATGCTTTGATTATATGGATCCAGTGATTTAGATGGATAATGATATTTATGCATGTTATTCTTTTTGTTTTTTGATGATGATGCTTTATATGATGATGAAATGATAAATGCTTTTGTTGATTTTCGATTTTGATGACCTTGGATGCAAATGAAAATGATTACTTTAACTTAAATGATATGAATGCAATGATCTATATGGATTTGCAAAGAGTGATTATGCAATATGCTAGTCGAATGTTTTTTATTTTTTTGATGCAATTTGAAAATGATGTGAAAATGCAAATGCAATGATTAATTGATTATATGATTATGAGTCCAAGTGCAAAGATGCAATTAAATGAGATGAAATGATAATGCAAATAATAATGATGATACACTACATGATTAATGAAATTCACTTATGATGAATGCAAATTAATGCAATGATTTAAATGCAACTAAATAAAATGGATGATGATTAAAATGATTCTAAAATGAATGCACCTATATTGATTAAATGCAAATTATTTTTGTTTGTCCAAGTATACTCAATCTAATTAATCATCGTTGATCTATTAATGAAATGACATGCTTATAATGTAACTGACCATGAATGCTTATAATGCAGATGAATAATGAGGTAATAAAATGATCTAACTAAAATGATACTGCCATTCTTCATATGCTATCTTGTATTAGTGCTTGATTTCATCATTGAGCTTTAAAATGTTGTAAGAAAATACAAGCAACTTGACATAAAGATTCAAGATGACCTGAGTATTTCTTACATGGATTTTGATATAGCAAGTTAATACAAGCAACTTGATATAATGGATCAAGTTGACCTGAGTATTGCTTGCAGAACAGACAAGGATTATCCCCTTTCATGCATGACTTGGAACGTCCTCCTTGATCTTTTGTCGATCATATCCTGAGACAAGTACATACTTTAGTAAGAGATAAACCACAGACAACAATCAAAGAAAATAATCATGCCCCATCATAGCTTCTCTAGTCATGGACATCCTTGAGTTGCATAGAGTACATGATTAACAATAAAATCAAGATATAAACACTGAATGTTGCATGCCATTCACATGTTCTTATGGTCATTAACTGATATAATCATCTTGATGAATGGTCTTTGATAATCCTTTATTACTTGTTGATCGATTCTTCATTTTTTGAGTTTCATGATTCAGTTGTTGATTAAATGCCTTGATTGATTTGTTGCTTTGTTGCTCGTTATCTGTTTCAAAATCCTAGGTGTTTTTGGTTTTTCTAAGGTTTCCGAATGTTTTGGATTTTTCAAAGATTCAAAAGATCACCTTAGCAAAAGGAATTAGGATTTTGCCCCCAGTGGAAACAAAATTATTATGGATGTATGAATTGATCAAGATCCAAACCATGGAGGGATACAAATGCAGATATGATTGATTCTGATAAAATCTAAGACAATGACTACGACAAGTATGTCAAAGATTGATAACTGTTGGTAAGCTGCATATTTCTTGCTAAATGGTTCAGAGAAAATGGATGCAAAAAATGAAATGGATAAGTTAGGATATGATGGAGTGGATAGATGCGATAGGATGAAGTGAATAGGTGCACAAAGCGATCTCATAGATAGAACATTTTGATTGCACATTTTTTATTTGTAATTTTTAATTTTTTTGTTTTGTCTTTCCTAATTTTTGTTGTTTTATGTTTTATTTTTATTTTTGAGAGATGAAACATGTCTTGCCATCAATTGATAAAGATAAGACTACCCAATATAAAATCCAACAATCATACTGATATATGTCATTGTTTTGATTTGTTCTATGATTGATAAGAATGTCTGGTTTCAAAGAGTGAGTACCCCGTGTAAGACCGATCTGTCTGGTTTTGAGTGTACCTATCCCTGTATAAGACATGTTGATGTTGATAGATTTCAAGTGATGAATTGATTAACAAGACATGTGATTAGTTTGATTGCAGACTTTGAGAGTTTTCCTGTTTGTTGATTTGATGGATGGGCCATGCACTCATGCTTTGATTTTCAATTTTGTTCTTTTGATTTTTTTGATTTTTAGTTTTTGAGACTTTTTGGATTAGAAGAAAGCTATATTTGGTTTCCCTAATGTATAGCAAGACAAGGAATGGATGAATAGATTTGATCAAGATTAAGGATGCAAAAGGGGATATGGATGGAGATAAGATATGGATAGGAGAAACAAGATCATAGATATTGATAGATGATGGAAGAAATGAATTGTTAGGATAGATGATATAGATTAGCATGAAGCAAGATCGTAGATAGCACTGGATGAATTTAGATAGGGTAATGGATACCAGAGGAAGGATAATGGGAGATGTGGTATGAAGAATAGAGTGGATGAAACTTTGACCCCAATTATAGAAGTCTCCATTTGTAAAGAGGTGATATGTAAGATTGTCATAGTATTTAGCACCACCTGAATAAGTGTTCCTGAACTTTTCAAAGATAGAGACCCAACCCACACTTAGAACCTCCAAAAAAATTCAACCAAACATATCTAGCAACTAGGAAATACACTCAAAACAGAAGAAGAATCCCAAATTGGATCAAGGTACGTAGTCTTTGATTACGCATGTGTGTGTAATTGGGTTCATTCTGGCTCATATGATCATTGTAATCTTTAGAATCCAACATGGCTAGCTACATGAGTTACCTTGACTTCAAAAGCATCCTGGATAGAGCCTCACTACCAGAAAGAATCCATAGCTCCAACGAGGTTATTGTTGTAATATCACAAATATTGCTCCATTGCTAGCTAGGTATCCATAGCCCCGATGGAGTTACTCACATTTTCCCATAGCCAAGCTTTTGATATTTGATTTTTTTCTTTTCTTTTCTGGATATTTTTTTTCCTGAGCATGCTTTGGATATTTTGATATTGTCTTTTTCTTTTCTTATTTTGATTGCATTGGCTTGTAAGTAATGAAACTTACATGGGTCTGATAATTACAATGGTGCTGAAGCAAGATTTTAGATTTTTCACTAGCCATGTCTTCGACTAAGAGATCGCAATGATTTAGAGCAATTGATTAAGTGTATGAGATGTAGTAATCAAAAGGTGTCAGTACCAAGATACAATAAGTGGTTCTTTTCTGGATTAAGTGTGTATCCCAACCAAAAGATAATGTTTAAAGAGGAGTAACCTCGAATTCTGAAGTGTATCATGAATAGATATCTAGGAAAATGACTGAATATGAGATTCAAGCATGGGCAAGCATGTGACAAAATGACACAAATTCCTATTTCATAGATGATGAATTTATGCAAAGGATTGAATGAAAGGGATGGAAGGATAGAAAAGATGTGTTGGATAATAGATAGAATGTTTGAAGATTTGCACAAGGATAGATGGAAATGTATTCAAGATGAGTGTTGGTACACAACTTAAGAAGTAATGAAGATATGGAGGAAAATTGAATTTTGGGACATAAGATCCCAAAATAGATAAAGAAAATGATGGAAGAATAGTTTTGGAAAGATGTTTAGATAGTTGTTTGAAATAATTTCAAAGGTGTGTGCCTTTGTTGATCTTTCTTATGGATCATTTGAGGTGATGGAATGGTGGATGGAGGGAAGTAAGGACCCAAGATGGATGGAAGGGATAGAGAGTTTGAGTTTGGAATGAAAGGACCTAAAAAGGATTTGGAGGATGAAGAGTTTGAATTTCGAATGAAAGGACCTAAAATGGATTTAGAGGATAAAGAGATTGACTTTGGAATGAAAGGACTTAAAATGGATTTGGAGGATGAAGAGTTTGACTTTGGAATGAAAGGACCTAAAATAGATTTGGAGGATGAAGAGTTTGACTTTGGAACGAAAGGACCTAAAATGGATTTGGAGGATGAAGAGTTCGACTTTGGAACGAAAGGACCTAAAATGGATTTGGAGGATGAAGAGTTTTCTTTATCTTGATCTTGACTTTGAGTAGGATCATTTGAGTTTGTGTTTTTCACTTGATTTTGAATTAGATTAGTGAAGGAGATGGAAGGGATATCATGCTCTTTATTAGGAGGTGGATGTTGAATTGGACTCTTCTCTTGAGATAAATGGGGATCATCGTGGATGGAATACCAAAATTTAAAGGGATCATCATAAGATTCTTGATAGGTAGGATCTTGATAAAAAATTGGATTAGATTGGAGAGCCATGATATCTTGATATTGATTTAGGCTATGACTCATTTCCTTTGAATACGCTTCTTCTTTTTCAAGTGACAAGGGATGATCACATGAGCGATCAAAGTTTTAGTTTAGATAGGTTGATGTTGTTGACTTGATGGATACTTCGTTTCAGATACTTAAGGTCACTAAGTTGGATAAAGGGTTTGTTAGATAGGCCCCTATGACAAAGTATGTCAAATGATATGGATAAAGTCTCTTGATATAGAAACTTGACTTGACTAACTTGAATACCTATCTAGGTATTGTTGTTGTTGAGATAGTTGGATGATATACTCTTGATCACTTGGTTTGATCTGCTGTTTCAAATGTTGGAAAGCCTTTGTATTACCCTTTTGATCAATTTTTTTTCAGCAATTTGTTGGCTTTTTGCTCACTCGTAGATGATAATCTTCTTCAATTTTTGACCATTTGGAACATGTCACAGACATAGAAGACACAATGTTTAATAAATAAAATGCACAAGCAAATATAAATCTTATGGTAGGCTGAGACAATAGTTGTTGAATCTCACATGGGGTTTCTCCCGAGGCTATGCTATTCAAAGCAGATATTTAGATGCTTGACCCCACTGGCTCCACCCTCGACACTCACTTCTTCAGGGCAGCCAAGCACCAATTTCCATGAAAACTCTCGATGACAAACTTTATATCTCTACTAGGAACCGTATGTGTGTGATCCGCTTCAGAGGTCCGACCTCCTGTGCTAACAACTAGAAGGATTTTGACAACTAGTACAAGTGGTTTTTAGTAAAGGCTTCTGGTCATGTGGCCATACATGCAACACTTTCAGCTCTGTAAATATAGAAGGTTCCCAGCCTATAGAGTTTACGCTCCATAGGGTTTATGGGGAAACATAGTGTCGGTATGAACTTATCAACACATGTTGTTTGGGACTTTCGTCACAAACATGATTTATTTATAGTGGATTGGAAAGATTTGGTATTAGCCTGTTTCCACTATAGGTCATTCCCCTCTCACTGGCCCCCTCAAGGCAGCTCAGGAAGGTAGACCCTCTAATGGATTTAATTGCTTGAAAGTAAAGAAAGCATAAAAGAGTGGGTTTGGCTTTTTGGTCACCCAATTAAGGGGAGAGCATATACCTACCACTTTCGAGACACAGAATATAAGTGTTCTTTTTAACCGTTTCAAAGCAATTGTTGGCTAAGTCCTATTTGGAGATGTTGCTCCAACAAGCATGGTGTTTATTTTAGCCTTTTTAGAAGTCTATGTGCAACTATTCTGGAGAAGCTACTAAAAATGCAAAAAATGCAAGTTGCATGTTGTCAATTTATCCTCTTAGTTAGACTAAATGAACAAGACATGATATATTACTTCCCAAAATAAGATTTTTAATTAACTAGATGAGGAAATGCATAAAATTTGCCTTAAACACCACCCTACACATGCATGTTAGTAGTTTGAAAAATCTAATTTCTTGGACATTCAAATCTGCAAGAAAATTTTGTTAGTTGGAAACAAAAGCGCTATTCTAACATATGTGCTATCTTTCTCCTTAAAAGCGCTAACCCGTAGAGCAAAAGTGCTAACCTAGAAGACAAAAGCACTGCTTTGCGGATACAAAAGCATGATTTCTTTACTAAATGTGCTAATATAGAGGACAAAAGCGCTAACCTAGAAGACAAAAGTGCTAACCGACGATGCTAATGCACATATTTTCAGATAAAAGCGCTAACCTGCATGGCATATGCACTAACCTATGATGCAAATGCGCTAACCTATGAGGAAAAGCGCTGTCAGAATTCACATATGCGTGAATCTGCATTACAAATTCATTAATTTTACTTTTTGCGAGGTTTTTAAAGGTATATGCGAGGTCCATGAGCCCCACGGTGGGCGCCAAAATGTGTCGACTTGAATTTCATCCTCAGGATGCTACCTGCAACAAGTTAGTTTCACAAAATACAAATGGAAATGCTACAAGAAATCCAATCTCAACCAATGAAACTACATGAAATACATATGAAATAAAAATACTGATATTACCTTCATGGTTTATGTCTCATTGTGTCCTAACTCCACTATTCCTTGTTTCAGATGGTGTGCTCTCAGACAATGCACTGATAGCTTCCAAGATGACATATGAATAATGGACTGATAACTGATAATATGATATGCAATACTACATGATTATGCTAAAATGGTTATGCTAAAATACTAATTGCTATTTGCTTCAAGATTAAAACTCACAGATGCATAAGTTTCACAAATGATTTGCTTGAAAATGCACTTGAAGTCTCACTTGAAGATTCTTGAAGATTCTTGAAGATTAACTCTCTCTCAACTGAAGCTCTTTATTTTATAGACTTTGAGAGGATGAGATGATGTGGCTTAGATCAATAATCATGATCAGATCTATAGATTTGGATGACTGTGAGCAAAGGTGAAGGTTGAGAGAAAGGGGGAAGGAGAAGACAAGTGTCACTCATCTCACCTTGACTGGGTTGCTGACTGAGGGAATCTAGGTATGGTTGAAGAAGATTTAGGCATGAGAGGACAAGTGGACTCGAGTCCTTCCTAAGATGTAGGGGATGTTGGAGAGAATATAGGAGATGGTTATGAAACATGTGTACGTACACAATATTCATTAAGTTTGGTGGTTGAAGATAAACGATGAATTAATATTTAAGAAATATTAATTTCCTTAGCCACATTATGGATGAGTTGGCAAATGGAAGATGAAGTGGAGATGGAAGGTGAGTTGGAAAATAAAGATTAAATAATTTAAGAAATTATTTAATATTTGAGACTATAGGATAGGAGAATAACCATTAAATATTAGATATTTAATTGCTTGGAGGAGATAATTAAATATTAAATATTTAATTAACTTGGTTAAAAGGATAATTAAATATTAGATATTTAATTAATTAGAAGAATATGATAGATGAATTAATTAATAAAATATTAATTAATAGAAAGACATGAAATGAATCAAATAAACTAATCTTTTCAAATTAACTATTTAATAGAAGAATAATTATTAAATAAATATAAAATATTTATTTAATCGCTCATAGCCATTTTTATGTGTATACATTTTGCCCCTCTTTGAAATGATGTCAAGACAACATTATTTCAAAGATTAAATCAAGTCTCGATAATGCGCCCGATGAAGATGAAAATCCTGATTGTGTGTCCCCTCAGGAGATTGATCGCGAAATTGTTGAAAACTCTGGTTTGAACGATTGATCTCATGATAATTGATAAAAAAATTCTCATCAATTAAATTCATTTGTAAAAAACAAATTAAATTGCCCCATTGAATAACATGAATTACTCTACAAATAGTAAATATAACATTAACCAAGGCTAATTTTAATTTCATTGTTATCCTTGTCAGCCTGTGAAGAAAATATTCTTGGTGAGGTGGCGAAATGGTGATTCTTGTGGAGAACCATCATTTTGAGCGTGTTCAACGATATCAGCGACCTCCCGAGTATGAGTATCCAGTATGTATCTTATCCCGAGCTTTGTTTTCAGCTTGTCATGCAACTTTTCATGTTTTTAAGTGCGTTTTTGAATTTTTGAATTTTTTTCATTTTTTTGGTATTAGGTTAGCGCTTTTGCATTTTTATTTAGCGCATATGCAATTAGGTTTAGCGCATATGCATAGATTAGCGCTTATGATCATTTTGTTAGTGCATATGTTAAGTATGATAGTGCATATACATAGGATAGTAGTTTTGCTTTGTTTGTTTACGCTTTTGCATCTAAAGTTAGCGCTTTTGCTTTGTTTTGCGCATATGTTCATAGGGTTAGCGTATTTGCTCAAAAAGATAGTGCATATGCTTTTGTTTAGCGCTTTTGCTCAATAGGATAGTGCAAATGCTGTAGTTTAGTGCTTTTGCTCAAAATTGATGTTTTTGATAAGTGCAAAAGCTAAAATTCACTTTGATGATTAGATTTAACGTGTTTGATGCATATGTATAATGAATAGGGACTAGATTGATTGATTGATTTGAGTTGATTTGATTGAGTAGCTCTAAGAAACCGATTTAGTTTCTAATGCAATAGCTTAGCAGAGTTTTGATTGAACTCAGTGATTGATAGAAAACCATGATTGATAGGTTTTAAAATGATTTGATAGCTTAATTTGCTTCAATTTGATTTGATAGATAGATAGCGTAAGTTGGCTTGAATTTGATTTGATAGATTGATAGCATAGGTTGCTTCAGTTTGATTTGATAGATTTATAGCATAGGTTGCTTCGGTTGGATTTGATAGATTAGCGATCGCTTTGATGTGATAGATAGATAGTTGATGATTGATTGAATTCTCTTGATAAATAGGAGAAACTTGATATTCTCCAGTGTCGGGAGAAATTACCGACAACACGTCATTTAGTTCCAGAGCTGACACAGGTTGAGGTTAGACATATAGACGCATGTAGTTTATGCCATCTATTGTATATG
Source organism: Cryptomeria japonica (assembly GCF_030272615.1). Taxonomy (NCBI): domain Eukaryota; kingdom Viridiplantae; phylum Streptophyta; class Pinopsida; order Cupressales; family Cupressaceae; genus Cryptomeria; species Cryptomeria japonica. The sequence goes on along the minus strand of NC_081409.1, from coordinate 320,209,122 downwards.
CCTAAGATTACACATAATAGAAGATTGTTGACGACGTTAGCCGAGAGATGGCACAGTGAGCATAACACTTTCCACTTGCCCACTGGTGAGATTAGTGTGACACTCGAGGGTGTGTATAGGATTTTGCACATCCCAGTGACTGGCGAGTTAGTGCAGTATGATTTTTCAGGATCATGTTGGGACAGAGGCTTGCAGAGCCGTGTTTGCTAATGATAGCATCACTAGAGGAGAGATCCGATGGGAGGATATGGTAATGTATTACGAGACTCTCCTTGTGATTCTTGTTGGTTTGATTGGAGGATTTATTTGTCTTGATAGGTGATCACGAGGTTTTGTTGTTGGATGGGGTGAGATTCTCCTGAGTTGATTGTGGCTGATAGTAATTTGATCTGTATTATATTAAGACACATAAGGGATGATTTCATTTGGGTCCTATCCAATATTTATGCTCTAAATACCAAAGTTGCAAGGTTCAAATTTTGAAAGAGTGTTATGGTCAAAAGAAAATCTTTTGATCAAGACTCTTGGTTGGTCATGGGAGATTTTAACACTCCTCTGTATGATTTTGAAAAATTGGAGGGTCTCAAGTTCACATTGACAACAAAACTAATCTTATGGACTTCATTAACAACATTGCTATTTCAGATGTGGAGCTGAGCGAGGCCTCTTTCACCTGGATCAACAGAAGGGATGGTGAGGATTTGATTCGGGTTAGACTGGATAAATATTTAATCACTAATGATTGGTTATCTAAATATCATTGTTCTTTGTCTGTCATCAATAGAATTGGTCGGACCACTTTCCCATTTCTTTTATTGCTAATGACCTTTCAAAAAGGAGAAGTTTTCCTTTCAAATTTGAAAAAATGTGATTATCCCACCCTTCTCTGGAACAAAATGTTGGACAGTGGTGGAGTATCCTGATGGAAGGATCAATGCTATTTAAGGCTATTAAAAAACTTAGGTATATGAAGGAAAGGGTCAAGGTTTGGAATAAGGAAGTTTTTTGAGACATCTTTGTCATGAAGAATGCTTTAAAGATGGAGGTGAAACAACTTGAGGATCTTATTTAGAAAGAAGGTTATAAATTTGTTACAAGGGATAAAGAGAATGAGGTCCTTGCCAGATATCATAGGATTATAGCCAATGAAGAAGATTTTTGGAGACAAAGGTCTAGGGTGTTGTGGTTGTTTGTTGGAGACAAAAACACCAAATACTTTCATATGTCCTCTGTGAAACATAAAGCTGCTAAGCAGATCACTAAGTTGGTGGTTGATGGTACAACTATTAATAAAGATGAGGATATTGCTAAGGAGGTTGTTTGTTTTTTCTCTAGTCTTTTTACTGTTGATCCAAATCTTTGTCTGAACGATCAAGAGTCTTTGCTGGAGAATATTCCAAAGGTTATTGGACATGATCATAACAAAAGTATATGTGTCATCCCTTCTAATGAGGAAGTTAGGAGAGCCATTTTTTCTTTCTAGGGGGATAAAGCCCTTGGACTTGAAGGGTTCCCCATGTTCTTCTTCCATCATTTTTGGCATATTGTTGGTAAGGATATTGTTCATGCTGTGACAAATTTTTTTGGATCTAAGTACCTTCTTAAAGAGGTTAACTCTACCTTCTTTGTTCTTATTCCTAAAAGGCCTGGTGCAGACTCTATGGATAGGTTTAGACCTATTAGTCTCTACAACTCATTATATAAAATCATCTCTAAGTTTGTTACATCCAGATTGTTTGTTGTACTACCTTCCATCATATCCTCGCATCAGAATGGATTCGTGCCTGGGAGGCAAATCTTGGATTCTATCATCTTGGTCCATGAGAACATTCACTCGCCTCAAGCATCTAAGAAAGATGGTTTTATCATTAAGCTTGATCTAGCTAAAGCCTATGACAGAGTGGACTAGTTTTTTTTACTAAGGATTCTGCAAGCCTTAGGCTTTGATGGTAAAGTTACTAACATCATTTGACAACTTATCTCTATTGCTACACTGTCTGTTGTTATTAATGGATCTCCTTCCTCCTTTTTCAAACCATTTAGGGGTTTAAGACAAGGGGATCTTATCTCCCCTATTTTATTCACTTTTATGGTTGAAAGTCTAAGCAGACATTTGCAAAAGATGGTTGCTTATGGAGTTATTAAAGGTGTTAGGCATTCATCTTCTAATCTTGTTTTTTCTCATCAATAATTTGTGGACGACACTATCCTTCTTGGTGCTGCCTTATTTCATGAATCTAGGTCCTTCAAAAGAGCTTTACAACTTTATTCCAATGCTTCGGGTCAACTGATAAATTAAAATAAGACAACTATCTTTTTTGTTAATACCCCTCTAGCAGGACAAAGGAAAATTGCTGACATTATTGGTTGTGTTATTGAGCCTTTTCCATCTATCTATTTGGGGCTTCCTTTGGGAACCTCCCCTCTTGACTCTTTTTGGAGCTCTCTTGTGGACATGTTTAACAATAAACTTGTTGGGTGGAAAGGAATTTTACTTAGTCAAGCTGGTAAATTGCAAATCCTAAAAGCCTCTCTTCAAAATCTTCCTATTTATGCCTTAAGCTTATTCAAGATTCTAGGTAAATTTGCTGATGCCATTGAAAAAATTCAGAAGAGGTTTTTATGGTCTGGGGTTGAAGAGAAGAAAATATTGTCATTGGTTGCTTGGGAGAATGTTTGCAATCCAAAAAATCTTGGGGGTCTTGGCCTAAGGTCTATTAAAGACTTTAATAATGCTCTGCTTGCAAAACAAGTTTGGAGGTCTTTTGGTGATAGAAAGGATTGGAACTCTGTTTGGTTAGGCAGGTATTTGAAAGGTAACACCTATTTGGCCTCCTTCTTTCACTCTAATGACATCCCAAATGGCTCTTATATTTGGAACATTATCCTGAAGGCAAAGTGTTTGGTTGAAGCTACTACTGGTTGGGTTTTAGGCAATGGAACTAAAATCAGATTTTGGGAAGATGTTTGGATTTTTGATAAACCCCTCTGTTCTTTTAATATTTTTGTGCCTTTTATCAATATTTGCAAGGCAAGGTTTGGATCTCTGGTCTCTGAGTATTGGTAGTAGTCCTCTTGGGTCAAGTTGGTTGATATTGATGTTGTCTTTTCCCCCTTGCAAAAAGCCTTGATGTCTCTTTTTGTGAACCTGACCATTGAAGACCTTTTCATCTGGAAGCATTCCCTAGATGACTCTAATTTTTTGGCCTCTTCTATGAAGTTATTGAGTCCCACCCTCCCTCATTCCCCTGTGTGGGCCAAGGCTTGGATTAAGAATCTTGTTCCTAAAGTTAATATTTTTTTCTGGCTGCTTCTCCAAAATAGAATCCTCACCATTGATAATCTCATGAAGAAAGGCTTCCAAAACCTGAATAGATGCTTCCTATGTCATAATGATGTTGAATCTGTTTCTCAGCTTGTTTTGCATTGCCCATTCTCTGTTGACATTTGGAGCAAAATCCTTTCTATTTGGAAGATAGAATGGGCCTTTCCTGAAAAAGGTGGATGATTTCTTTGTTCAATGAAAGTGTCCTTCCTCTAACCCAATCTTGAAAATATTTTGGGCTTTGATTTTGCCTTTTGTGTCTTGGCATGTTTGGAAGGAAAGAAACAACTGAAGTTTTAGAGAGACCTCTTTCACTGCTGATATTGTCTTTGATAAAATATGCAGATACATTAGAGAGAATTTGAATTTGATTGGTAGTAAGCTTAGATCTTTCCCTTCGTTACATGTTGGGGATGAGGATAAGGCTATTGCTTTGAGATGGGGTCTTCAAGTTGATATCAACAAATACAAAGTGAGAAGAATCAAAGATGGTGTGGTGTGGAGGTACCCCCCTAAGGGATGGATGAAAGTCAACTTAGATGGTGCTGCGAAGGGGAACCCTAGGAGAGCTGGTTGTGGTGGTGTGATAAGGGACTAATGGTTTATGTGTGGCGTCCATAGCTTGTCCTTTGGGTATTAAAACTAATCATAATGTTGAAGAAAGGGGGGCTTTGGAAATCCTCAAGATTATCAAAAACTTAAAATTTTAAAAAGTTTGGATTGAGGGAGATTCCCTTAATATTATTAGATGCCTCAAAAGGATGTCTAAGCCCTCATGGGGAATTAAAAATATCATCTCTAATTCCCTTAAAATTATTGATGATTTGGAGGAGTGTATTATCTTTCATACCTATAGGGAAGATAATATGTGTGTGGACTTCTTTGCTAACTTTGGAGTGAGTTTAGAGGTCCCTATGTCATGGTATAATGAAGGGTTATTACCTATGAAAGCTAGGGAGAAATTATTATTTGATCGCATTAATGGTACAAATGTGTGCACTTGACTCTGAGAATGAGGGTAATTTGCCTCCATGTGATGTTTATGCCTAGGATTCTGAGCAGATGGACTTAGACTATGAGGATTTGTAGGATATTCCGATGCCAATGCTTGACATTCTGGGTGCGGCTAGAAGCTCTCCGGTTGATCTTTACAGATTCCACCACTGGGCTTTTCATGAGATACAAAAATTTACACTTGAAATAGAAAGCCATGATAACTAAGTTGGATGGGGAGGAGGGTTTGACTCAGAAAGACAACCATGATACCAATCTATATAAAGGGAAAGTTGTTCATAATGTGACAAATAGTGCTACTTGGACTACAGATGAAAAGAGCATGATGTTAGAGTTTTTGAAGAAAAATGGCGAGGCAATTGAGCTATTAAAGAACATATATGACCAAAATATTGAGGGGGTCAGCAAGAAGGTAGCATAGATTGAGGAAGCCCTATAGAAAATTATGGAAAACAGTGTTGCTATGATGAAGGCTTCCGCTACCAACATGTATGCTCTAGTTACCAGATTGGAGAAAATTCACAATGAGAAGAATGTTATTGACCTAGAGAAGGATGTTGGAGTTTCCAGCTGGAAGGTTGTTCCTCGCTCATCGAGGAGGACTAGGTAGAGTGCTAAAATGATGGTGGATTGTCTTCCATGGGATTTTCTAGATCTTAAAGATGTTGCCAAGACCATGTTGATGCTGGAAAAGGAAGCCTCTCAGGAATTAAATTGTTTTAAGTAGTTTTAGGTAGTTGTTGTCTTTGCCAGCATCTTGTTGGATTTTTGTTGTTGCTTCTTGGGTTGCTTGTCTGTATTGTTTTTATTGTTGTAGCCAGTTGTGTGTATTTATATTTGTGGTGTCCTAAACTTTAATGCTTTACTTTTTAGTAGCTTTGTAAGGGGTTTCAGATCCCCTTAAAACCTATGTTTGCTTAATCAAAAACATAAATAAACATTAATAATCAAATAATTAAATACTCAAAAGCCAATAATCCAATCAATTAAATTAAACATTAATATCTACAAAATCACACACACTAAGGATCAAATAATCTATCTAGACATAATTAACCACATAATTAAATAAATCAACAATTACTAACATACTCACAACATTGAGAAGACTAAAATTACTAACTGACATGGCGAATTACGCGAAGACGCCAACGACTCATAGTGAACAACTTAGACCTAGAGTATGTGTAGGGAAATCATGTCATCTTCAGACCACATGCCATTGGGATTTAAAGACATGCTCAGACCTGTGAAGCCAGGTGGAGTCGATGTTTGGTACTTGCAAATCATGCAACCACAAAGCAACGATATAACATATGCATATACATCATAAGAGACAAGTGGTAGGGAATCGCGATGACACTTCCCACTCACAATGAGTGATGTGACATCGTCCCTCTCATGAAGATAATCATACAATAATCAAACAAATCTCATAAACATTTCATCATATATAATCATGAAATAGGGTTAGCATAATCATAATAACATCAAATCCATGATCAATATAATTCATCGATAATCCATCAACATAGTAGTGTATATAGAATCCATCAAACACATATACCCATCAAATCACATTATCAATAATGATAGTGTCATCATCCATATAAATCATCAAAATAACATATGTCCAAATAATGTCTAGCATCATAATATGTACTGAAACACATGATAATTATAATCCAAAACATCATAAATGGTCTAGATAAGTCTATCAAGCATGAAATAAAAGTCAAGTCTAGTCAAATCGATTCAAGTCAAGGGTGGACACTACAATTAGATTCCATATCCTTAGTAATTAAACCTTGGGAAGCCTTAAATCTACACATTCTTCTCATGATGATATTAAAGGTAGGACTAATGGTAGTAAAACTCATGTACAAAGGAGAGAAATTTGAATTTAAAATTGAAATTGTGATTAAGCAATACAAAATTTTATTAAAACATGATTGATTAACCAGTTAATTAAGCAATTTGATTTGTGAATTTAAAAGAAAAGTGCATCTAGATCATAGCATAGTATTTATAAAGATCAGATCTGAAAATTGATTTGACAAATTATGCAATCCACATGATATATTTTAGAATTATAAATTAGGGTTTTTATGAATTCAACCTCTAAATTTATGTAATTCAATTCGAAATTAGATCTAAGAGGGAAAATTTGAATTAAAATAACATGAACAATCAGATCTTAAATAATAAATTCAAATTAGACAACTCACAAGATTAATTTTAGAATTATAAATTAGGGTTTTTATTGATTTAACCTTTAAATTTTTGAAATTCAATTGGTGAAGTAGTCATTGGCTAGGAGGGAACTTAAAGAGATCAGTCCAGACCGGTCAACAAGAGTAAATATAATGGAAACACATGGAAATGATGGAGGAAATGTAGAACAGATTGAATTATATCATTAAAATTGATTGCAACCAACTGGTAACAACCAGATAAAGAAACCGGCTCATAGGCCTACTAAAACATGCTCAAAATACAAAACATCTCACAACTGGGACCTCAAATCTTAAGATCTATGCTATATACTCAATCTAACTTCTTTATTACATTCTAATTCTCTATTACAATGATTTATATAATCCAAAGGGATCCGGTCGACCCAAAAAGGGATCAACACTTGAAAAACAAGACCTAACGTGTAAAACCCAAAAGGTCAACCTCCGCCAAAGAAATTCCTCTGAAAAATCCAAAGGATGAAGTGTATATCACGAGGAAAGGTAAAAAATACATTAAGGAACATTAGAATCAACACTCAAAGCTCCATAAGCTATAGAAGGGATCCGATAGATCAGGAATGAAAATTAGGTCCAGGCAACCAGTAACAGAAAAACTGTTTCAAAAATCGGTAGAGAAAACTTTCCAGAAAATGATCCAAATGCTCCACAGTTTGGGAATAAGGAAGATGATCAAGTCTTCAAGAAAAATTCAACTCCATGGGTTCCGATGAGCCAAATCTAGGACACATAGAAATAAATGCGGAAACTGCAAACAAAAAGCAAAACAAAAAGGAAATATTTTTTGTTGATGCAAGATTCCTATGAACCAAGGATGCTCCTACGTTAGACATCCGAGGTTGCTGAAAAAAAGTGAGTCTCTAACTTTGCTGGGGTTAGAGGAAAACCAAGGCAGTCTACCTCTACCTGAGAAATCCAAGATGAATCTTCAACTGGTTTGTCCTTCCACTTCACAAGATACTCCTTATATTGACTGATCTAAGTACTACGCCCAATCCTACTGTCCAAAATGTCTTCAATATGATTTGATTCCTTCTAGGGAAACTATTTCTCCAAGTCCGCAATAGTGTCCTCATTGAATTCTAGTTCATGATACTGATGAAGATTTGCCATGTAAACACATGTGAAATACTCAGACTTTCTGGTAACTCCACTTCATATGCACTCCCAAAACTGAACTTTCTCAAAATCCTACAAAGTCCAAACTTTCTCATCTATAACTTGTTATAAGTTCCAAACCAAAATCTTTCTTTTCTCAGATATAAAATCACTTCATCGCCAATTTCAAATTCCTTATGGCTCCTCTTCTCATCTGCTTTCTCCTTATACTTGATGTTCATGTCCTTCAGATGTTGCTTAACTTGAATATGCAAGTCCTTCATGTGATCTAAAAATTCTTCTGCTTTTGAACTTCTCCGGCCTTCATTGCTAATGTCTCTTAATTTTGATATACCTCTAGGGTGTACTCCAGTAACAATCTCAAAAGGTGTTCTTTTGGTACTCCTTTTTACTGAATTATTGTAGGCAAACTCTGCTTGTACAAGAATCAAATCCCAACTTCCAGTTTTATTTCCAACTAAACATCTCAACAATTTCCCCAAGCTCCGGTTAACTACTTCTCTTTGTCCATCAGTCTGTGGATGAAAATTAGAACTGAACTTCAAATCTATCTTCATGTTCTTCCAAATTGTTCTCCAAAAATAGCCAACAAACTTAGTGTCTCTGTCAGAAACTATGCTCTTAGGTAATCCATGCAATCTCACTACTTCCTTGAAAAATAGGTCTGCTACATGTAATGCATCTGATGTCTTCTTAGAAGGTATGAAATGAGCCATCTTATAGAATCTATCCACTACCACAAATAAAGAATCATTCCCTCTCTGTGTTTTAGGCAATCCAAGTATAAAATCCATTCTTATATCCTCCCAAGGTCTTACCGGTATTGTCAAAGGTTTATATAATCCCACATTCTGACTACTACCCTTTGCAACTTAACAAACTCTACAACTTTGCACATATTTCTTAATATCCTTATGAATCTAGGGCCAACAGTAATGCTCACTCACCAATGCTACTATTTTGTCAATACAAAAATGTCTGGCTAATCCTCCACTATGTTTCTCCTTTATCATATTCTCCCTCATAGAACTCTTAGGTATGCACAACTATATTCCTCTGAATAACATCCCATCTTTAATGAAATAATCCAACCACTTGCTTCTATCTATCATAATCGATTCTCTACATGCTCTCCAAGGTTCTGCAAAATCCGGGTCATCATCATACAAGGTCTTCAATTCCTCAAACCCTAATACTGTCACTCTCATCTCTGTCAGCAGATTCCTTCTCCTACTCAATGCATCAACAACTTTGTTAGATTTCCCACTTCTATGCTTCAACACAAAGGTGTAACTCTACAAAAATTCTACCCATCTCATGTGTCTCTGATTCAACTTACTCTGACTATTCAAATACTGCAAAGCTTGATGATCTGTATACAACACAAACTCTTTAGGCAATAGGTAATGTCTCCACTTCTTCAAGGCTTGAACTATGGCATAAAATTCTTGATCATACACTGAATATTTCCTCTGGGCACCATTCAATTTCTCACTGAAATAAGTTGTTGCTCTCCCTTCCCGACTCAAGACTGCTCCTAGTGTCGTTCCACTTGCATCACAATCCACTTGAAATACTTTATTAAAATCTGGTAAAGCTAACACAAGCTGCTCATTCAATTTCCGTTTCAACAGCTCAAAACTTTTGTTTGCTGCGGTGGTCCACTTGAATTCCTTCCGATCTCCCCTCATGGTCTCAGTCATACGGTTACAAAGTGAACTGAAATTTCTGATGAACTTCCAGTAGAAACTAGCCAATCTATGAAATGACCTGAGCTCTCCAATGCTTTCCGGTGTAGGCCACTCAGAAATTTCTTTTACTTTCTCATGGTCCATCTTCAAACCATCCTCAAATAACACAAATCCCAAATAGACTAATTCTTCATTCATGAAAGTACACTTCTTAAGATTTATCAACAACTTTTCTTCCCTCAACCTCTACAAAACTTGTCTCAAATGCAACAAATGCTCTTCTTTTGTCTTATTGAAAATCAAAATGTCATCCAAATATACAATAACAAACTTACCCAAGAATTTCATCAATACCTCATTTATCAGCCTCATGAAAGTATTTGGTGCATTAGTTAAGCCAAAAGGCATCACCATCCATTCATACAGTCCTTCATTTATCTTGAATGTTGTCTTCCACTCATCTCCTTCTCTAATCCCGATCTGATGATATCCACTCTTCGAGTCTATCTTTGTAAAGCATTTGGCTCTACTCAAACAATCCATTATGTCATCCATCTTAGGTAAAAGGAAACCAGTATTTTACTGTGATCTTGTTTATTGATCAAGAATCAATACACATTCTCCACTCTCTATTCTTCTTAGGTTCTAATACTGATGGTACTGCACAAGGGCTCAAAATTTCTCTGATCAAAACTTTCTTCAACAGTTCTTGCACTTGTCTATTCAACTCTTCATTCTTTGTAAGTGTCATCTGGTATGCAGCTTTGTTAGGCAAACTACCTCCAGGAACCAGGTCCATGCAATGACTGATAATTCTCATAGGTGGCAATCCATCAGGCACATTATTTGAAATGATGTCTTCATATTCTATCAGCAAATCTTTTATCTCTTTCAGTTGTTCTTCTTCATGCTCCCGATTCTTAGTCTTGTTAGGAATTGAGGAAAAACACACATTCTCATGTCTCAATCCATCCAAGAATTTCCTTCCATCCACCAAACAGATTCTAGCATTCGTACATACTTCACTCTTTAAAGGTTCCTCCAAGGGCAACAAGTTTTGCTTCATCCCATTGGCCAGAATAATGTATGTATTCTTCCTCCCATCATGTATTTCCTATCTATCAAACTGCCAAGGTCTACCCAACAAAAGGTGACAAAGATCCATAGGCATAATGTCACACAAGACTTCATCATGATAATTCACAATTTTCAATTTCACCAAACATTTCTCACTTACTAAAAACTTATGTTCATCCCAAATCCATGCTATCTGATAAGGCTTAGGGTGCTTCAATATTTCCAAATTAAAATTATTCACCATCTATTCTGAAATAAGATTATCTGAACTACCACTATCAATAATTACTTTACCACACTTATCAGATACCTTACATATGGTCTTGAACAAATTCTTCGTCTGCAAGGGCTTTTCATCTCTCCTGATATGACACAAAACTCTCCTCATCATCAATAGTCCTCCATCTTCTAGTTTATTATCTGATTTGGTGGAGTTTTCTTCCATCACTTCTGTTAGAGTAAAGTAATTAATTAACTTTACTCTCCTCTTAAGATTTCACTTTATGCATATATTAGTCATTTAATAATTAATATTTAATTATTAAATGCACTCACCTTAGGGTTAGGTTTTCCTTTCGGTGTTGATCTCCTTTATAAGGATTGATCTCTTGTATTATTTTGACTTCTTGATTCATTTTTTCTCTGATAATAAATCTTTTCACTTTGTCAGAGCCAAAAACCTTGTTTTCGTTCTCTCTCTTTCTCTGTGACAGGTTTCTTGCATGCAGGTTTCTTTGGGTTCTGTGGATTTGTATTTCTCAAATCCTACATGGTATCAGAGCCAGATTTGCTGCAGCTTGTTCAATCTTTTAAAAGATTTTGAGATCTAGGTTTTGGTTGCATTAGATCTGTGTTTGTCTTCTATTTTTTATTTTGGAATAGGGGGGTACTTTTTTTTTGGTGCACTTTGAGCCCAAACGGACCTCACCGTTGAGCTCGTAGCACCCAAAAACCCCTATTTTCATATAATATACGTCCGATTCAGACACAGTTGCTCCAGAAGGCAAAATTTTTTTCCCTAAGGCCGTACGACCCCAGGGCACGCAGTTCGAGGCGAGAAAAATAAAAATAAATAAAAAACAATGATTTTTTAAAAAAAATTGTGCACCACCCATTTCACTTGCCACGCCGCCGGTGTGCAGCCCCGCGGCCACTGCCCGGCCATTGCCGGCGGCAGTAACCACCGGCCGCGGCCAGGCAGTCGTCACCGTGCCGCCGGCGAGAGCGCCGCTCATTGCACCGCCCGTGCCACTCCCACCCTCCACCAGCACCAGTGGCGCTGCCCCCATGCCACCAGATTTTGCGCCAGCCCCTGGTCGCCCAGCGGACCAGGGACCATTTTTTTTAAGCCCCTGAGGGCTAGAAGGGCCAAACTGGACCTTTTGGAGCTGCTTTACAAAATCGGGCATCCGATCTCCGTTTTTCAAAAACAAATAGGCGTTGGAAAGCTAGCTCCAAGCCCGTTCTAATGGCGTAGGAATTTTTTCAGATTTTTTTAGTTTGATTGCATTTTTTTGCAGTCAAAGTCCGATGAGCCTTTTTGCACTCTGAGGGGCATAACTTGCTCGTTTTTGCTCCGTTTTTCGAAAGCAAATAGGCGTCGGAAAGGTGGTTCTGTGCTCTTTCCAGATCTGCAGTCTATTTCATTAGTAAATTCTTTAGGTACTCAAAATTTTGTCTCAACCAGTTACTGCTATCTATCATTTTCCGGCTTTCCGTTCGTACTGGGGATCAGTTTTTTGCATTGTGGGGGGGTGTTTTTTTCTTGCTTTCTATTATTTACATTAGAAAACCATAATCTACAAAAACCAAAACAAAACAAACAAACCCCTTCTGCATCTTCTGTCTAGTTCTGAAAGACCACTTAATAATAATTAAAAAATTCAGAGCAGTTGAGGCACAGTTCACAGGATGGCTGACAGACCTATTGAACCTCTCACACCGCATAATTACCACACTTGGAAGGGTCGCATGATGACTCTTCTCCAGTCTCGAGGGTTATGGTCCTGTTTGGATGAGGTTCAGCCTCAATTGACACGTGCCTTTGAGGTTATGTAGCACAGGAACAATATGGATCAGGCTATGGGATTGATGGCTTTACACATTTTCGACAGTCTCCTGTTTCATCTTGAGGGTTGTCTCACTCCTCGAGCCATTTGGACCAAGTTTGATGGACTTTTTGGTACTGTCAATGAGTTCAGAGCTTTGCAACTTGAGGCAGAGTTAACTTCCTTGGTACCTAATTCGTTTCCCTCTATTGAGGACTTTCTGATGAAGTTCAAACAACAAAGATCTATCTTGCAGGGTTGTGGTAAGACTAAGACTGATACAGAGTGCATTTTCCTGATCCTCTCCAAGCTTTGGGGTCCATTTCAGATCTTCTCTTTGAACTTCTATTCCACCATGGATGCCTTGGGTGCTCAACATGTCATGCCTTCTTTTGAGGTCTTTTGTGATCATCTGACTCATGAGCAAGCTAAGCTTAAGCAGTTGGATTCACTTTCAGGTTCACAGAACCAAGCATTGGTAGCCCAGTCCTCTAAAGGAAAACAAAAGTAGAAATTGAAGCCTAAGAAAGATTCAGAGGCTAGTGAGAATCCCTCCAAGCCACCACCTAAGTTTGATTCAAAACCACAATCCAATTCTAAAGAGGGCAAATCTTCAAAGTCTGGTGAGTCTTCCTCCAAGACTAAGAAGAAATCTGGTGATCCTTGTAGTTTTTGTGGCAAGGAAGGACATCCCATTTCCAGGTGTTGGAAACGTTTAGAGGCTTTGGAGGAAGCCATGCAGCAACATAATATCAGTGCACCTCAGCCTCCTTCACAGCCCACAGGGAAAGGTCATGCTCTTTCTGCACGAGCATTGTCCTCAGCATCCACTTGGATTCTAGATTCTAGTGCCTCTCACCATATGACACACACAAAGGATTTGGTCACCACTCTTGCCCCTACAGGCACTAGACATATTGCAGTTGGTGACTCAACACAACTTTCCTTTCAGGGTTTCGGTACTGTTTCATTGGATGGTGGTTGTCTACAGGATGTGCTTTTGGTTCCTGACATTTTGACAAACCTTCTATCCGTTTATCAGATTTGCCACTCTGGCTCTAGTAAGATAGTTGAGTTCTCACCTCATGATGTGGTTATTCGAGATCTTCATGATCCTGACTTGGTTGTGGCTACTGGGAGTGTGGATTCTGCATCTCACTTATATAGATTTGATGGCTTTGAAAGTTCAGACACTGTTGGTTCCTCTCTTATAGCACATGCTGATTCAGTGAGTAGGCTTTGGCATGAGCATTTTGGCCATGTCAATTACGGATATCTACAGTAGATGAGTACACAGAAACTTGTGATTGGGTTTTCATAAATTTCTTGTACTGATGGTGTATGTCATGGTTGTGTCCTTGGCAAACATCATCGAGATCCTTTTCCTAAGGGTCGAGCCTCTCATGCTAGGGTAGCCCTAGAGTTGGTACACAATGATCTTATGTCCTTTCCGACTCCTTCCTTTTCAGGGGCCCGTTATGTGCTCACTTTTATTGATGACTTCTCCAGATGTACATGGGTGTACTTTCTTAAGTACAAGTCTGATGTCTTTGACTCATTCAAGATTTTTAAGACATTTGTGGAGAAGCAATCTGGACTTTCTATTAGGAGGATACGCACAGATAATGAGGGGGAGTATGTTAATCAGGCTTTCAGAGATTTTTGCACTGAGCATGGTTTACAGCATCAGTTTACAGTTCCTTACACCCCTCAGCAGAATGGTGTTGCTGAGAGAAAGAACAGAACCTTACGAGAGATGGCAAATTGTATGATACAGTCTCGAGCTATGAGTTCTTCTTTTTGGGATGAGGTAGTCAATTGTGCCAATTATATTCAGAATCGAATGCCTCATAAGGCATTGTGACATATGATTCCTAAGGAGGCTTGGACCCATGTCAAGCCTGATGTTTCTACATTCTGAGTTTTTGGTAGTGAGGCTTGGGCATTTATTCCTGATGCTCAGCGGAAAGCCACAGAGAGGAAGAGTCAACCACTCATATTTGTTGGCTACTGTGAAGATGTTAAGGCATACAAGTTGTTTGATCCTAATTCCAGAGAGGTCTTGTTTCGGCGGGATGTCCAGTTTGATGAGCACTATCCTCAGATGGATTCTCCATCACCAGCTTCTCCCTCATTGCCTACTCCTTCCTCTTCATCTCTTGAGGATTACTTATCTCTTGAGGATGATGTAGATGATGATCCACCATCTCCACCACCACTAGTTGCTCCGTCTTTGCCGAGGTGGGCCTGTGTCACTGTTGATGCAGCTGGTTCTTTGGTAGGTGATCCTTCAGATACTCGTCGCACTCATGCTCAGACATCTGGTTCTAGTCTTTTGAGTCATGCCATTTCAGATGATCCTCAAAAATTTTTAGAGGCGACAGGACACCTTGAGTGGGATAGGGCCATGGATGAGGAGTATTCTTCTTTGATGAAGAATCATAGTTGGGATCTTTGTCCTCTTCCTAAGGGAAGAAAGTTGGTTCGGTGCAAGTGGGTGTATCGTACCAAGTATGCTGCAGATGGTTCTATTGATAAGTATAAGGCACGTCTTATTGCGAAGGGGTTTTCTCAGGTAGAGGGTATTGACTACTCTGAGACCTTTGCTCCTGTCGCCAAGATGAATTCTATACGCCTGGTACTTTCACTTGCAGCTTCACAGGGATGGATAGTGTTTTGGATGGATGTAAAGAGTGCCTTCTTGCATGGAGACCTACATGAGGAGATCTATATGGAGCAGCCTCAGGGATTTGTGCAGGACACTTCTTTGGTTTGCAGACTTTGACATTCATTGTATGGTCTCAAACAAGCCCCTCGGGCTTGGTATGAGAAGATGGACTCTTTCTTGCTTTCCTCTCACTTCACACGCTGTCATTCCGATCACACAATGTATATTCAGCATCAGGAGAGTGATCTTTTGATTCTTGTGCTATATGTAGATGATCTCATCCTTATAGGTAGCTCATCCTCCATGATTTAGCGTGTTCAAAGAGCTTTGATGGAGCAGTTTGAGATGACAGATCTTGGTCTCTTGCACTTCTTTCTGGGTCTACAGGTTATTCAATCTTCGGATGGGATTTCCATATTTCAGGAGAAGTATGCTCTTGATATGCTTTAGCGATTTGGCATGCTTGATTGCAAGTCTGCCCCCACTCCATTTCAGTCAGGTGTTGTTTTGTCTTCCACTAGCTCTACTCATTCAGTAGACCCCACTTTATACAGGCAGTTGGTTGGCAGTTTGTTGTACCTGACACATTCTCATCCTGATCTTTCCTTTGCGGTTGGCCTTGTCTCTTGGTTCTCCCATGATCCTCATGAGAGCCATTGGCAAGCAACCAAACGTATTTTGAGGTACATTCGGGGCACCACTCATTATGGCATTCACTACACTTCAGGATCCCCTCACATCATTGGCTTCACTGACTCCGATTGGGCTGGTGATGTCAATGATCGGAAGTCTACTTCTGGCTTTGTTTTTTGCCTTGGTTCTGGTCCTATCACATGGTCTTGCAAGAAGCAGTCTGCTATTGCATTATCATCTACAGAGGCTGAGTATCGTGCAACAGCGTTAGCTAGTCAAGAGGTTTTATGGCTTTGGCAGTTGATGATAGAGTTTGGGTTTCCTCCAGATTGTCCCACTATTCTTTGGTGTGACAATCAGAGTGCCATTCACATTTCTCGCAACCCAGTGGAGCATCAACAGACAAAGCACATTGAAATCCACATGCACTTCATCAAGCAGTTGATTCAGGATAGTTCTCTCATCTTGGAGTACATTCCTACAGAGGAGCAGGTTGCAGACATCTTCACTAAACCTTTGGCATCTCCGCGCTATCTTCAGTCGCGCTCCATGCTTGGGGTGAAGGAAGTTGTCCTTGGGGGGTCTCAGTGAGGCCTTCCTTCCTTCATGTTTTCTTTTCAGCATGATTCTTTATCTCTTTTTGGAGAGGAGTTTTTTCCCACTGGGTTTTCTCCTTTACTCTGCTTTATAGAGATTTTCTTGTATTCGGGTACCTGATCAGGCCTTGTTGCCGGGACCCTCTATTGCATTGTAGTTCCTTTGCTTTCTTCTGCATTGTTTGTAGCTGCATTGTAGCTCATCTTAAGGGGGGGTGTTAGAGTAAAGTAATTAATTAACTTTACTCTCCTCTTAAGATTTCACTTTATGCATATATTAGTCATTTAATAATTAATATTTAATTATTAAATGCACTCACCTTAGGGTTAGGTTTTCCTTTCGGTGTTGATCTCCTTTATAAGGATTGATCTCTTGTATTATTTTGACTTCTTGATTCATTTTTTCTCTGATAATAAATCTTTTCACTTTGTCAGAGCCAAAACCCTTGTTTTCATTCTCTCTCTTTCTCTGTGACAGGTTTCTTGCATGCAAGTTTCTTTGGGTTATGTGGATTTGTATTTCTCAAATCCTACAACTTCTATTCTTCTAGTATCGTCTACCTTCTTACACTCGAAAGCATGATGTCCTTCTCCCCCACACTTATAACAATTTCTTCTAAACACTCTTTTGTCTTGTCTTCCAAAATTATCATTCCGGTAGCCATCCCGTTCTCTCCTCTGGTAGAAATTTCTATCATCTTTTCAGTATGAATTACCCTCTTTTCTCACTTCTTTGTCCTTGTTCTGATCTGTACATGTTCCTCTACCTCTGGTATATCCTCTTCCTCCTTGAAATCTCCCTCCGAAAAACCTTCCACCTCTACCTCTCTACCTCTGCTCATTCCTTTTGTTTAGCTTCTTTTATGCCTTTAGGGCATACTAGTAAGCCTCTTCAACACTCTGTAGTTTGATCAATCCGAGTTCATCTTGTATAGACACCTGCAATCCATTCAAATATCTTGCAACTTGTTCGACTTCATCATCAACATCTCTGAATCTAATATTCAACTTGTAAAATGCTTTGGTGTATTCCTTCACACTAGATTCCTTCCGTCTCAAATTCTGCAACTTCCGGAACAAATTTACTTGATAATCAACTGGCATAAATTTTGATTTCAACTTAGCAACCATTTGATCCCATGTCTTAACCTTCACTTTACCTCTTCTCTATCTATCAACTTGCAAATTCTCCCACCAAAGAGATGCATGACCTTTCAACCGGGTACAAGCATATTTCACCTTCCTTTGTTTTCCAGTGTTTTCAAAATCAAAATATTTCTCCATCTCTGAGATCTAATCCATCAATTCATCTAAATCCAACTTTCCATCATATTCTGGTGGGGTAAAATGAGGTTTAGTATTCACCCTACTCAAAACCCTCAAAAACCTTTCCTCATCTGGATCAATTGCTGGTGGGTTTACTTGTTCCATTGGGGCTTCTTCTCCTTCATCTTCACTTACATCTTTAATGTGTTGACCTCTTCTCTGGGTTGTCTCCATGGCTTCCAACCAGGCTACTATTCCTCACAACATTTCCATCACAACAGGGTTGGAATTCCTACATGCTCCACCATTCCTAGTTCCTCTTCACACCATCTTTACGCTAGTCCTTTGCAGCTGCAGATCAGATCCACTATCTACCACCCTACAACAAAATTCTCAGGATAACGCAATCTCCAAAATTAAAGCTCGCTCTGATACCAGTTAAAGCAGTCACTGACTAGGAAGGACCTCAAAGAGATTAGTCTAGACCGGTCATAAAGAGTAAACACAATGAAAACACATGGACATGATGGAGGCAATGCAGAAGAGATTGAATCATATCATGAAAATTAATTACAACTAACTGGTTACAGAAACCAGCTCACAGGCCTACTAAAACATACTCAAAATACAGAACGGGTGACAACCGGGACCTCAAAATTAAGATCTATCTTCTATGCTCAATCTAACTTCTTGATTACATTCTAATTCTCTATTACAATAATTTATATGATCCAAGGGGATCCAGGCGGCCTAAAAAAGGGATCAAAACTCAAAGAACAAGACCTAACATGTAAAACCAACAAGGTTGACCTCTGCCAAAGAAATTCCTCTAGAAAATCCAAAGGATGAAGTGTAGATCACAAGGATATTATTATGAGGACCCTGTTACTACTGAGAGGGGGGAGTGAATCAGCAGTAAAACAATTCCACAATAGTTTAAAAAATTGTATCGGTAACTACTAAAACCAATCCGGTTAGCAGATTTACAAAACTATTCACTCAAGTGTTCATCATTATGCAAACAATGTAAAGATATCAAATGCATACATCAACAATGAAACCACCACATGAACTCAAAGATTTTTCATGTGGAAACTCAACTGGGAAAAACCATGGTGGGAATTAGCACCCATAAAATATTTGCACTCTTTCGAAATGTGCCCGATTAGGAGCTTTATAATATGCCCGGTTAAGAACAGATCCTGTTAGGAGTCACCCAGCAAAGGGATTTGCCTCAGCCCTGTTAGGAGCTCTACCCTATTAGGAGTAACCTTCTTAGAGGATTTTAAACTCAAGTTAATGAGCCACCCGGTGAAGGGATTTACAACATAAGACCTATCAGGATCTACCTGGTTAAGGGATTTCAAATTGCTGTAACTATTAGGGAACAATAGGGAAAATGATCTGATCACAACACTTCCTTGCTTGCTAGTACAAATCCTTTTTATCTCAACTCTGCTACACACATGTAGACACTTCAATCTAGTTCGACAAGACCTTCTTCTCAAATCACCAACACATAATCTCTTCTCCAACTAGTCCTAAATACATTTTTCAGTTGGGTCGGCTTCATAACCCTAACTACATTTAAAATACAATTAATTTACATTTCAAATCATTATAATAAATTTCTAGACAATTTCCACCATTGAATGATCACTGCACATCAATTTGATAAGGAATCAAACCCTTGTCACATTATACTAAGCACTTTCCTATTTCCCAATAAATCTGATCCTTGTATACGCTCAAACACCATCTTATCATTACACACTGTTTGAGACACATCATCACTAAGTTATGATCATGACAAGATCCACCGCCAAACCATAAATCATTATCAGTTAAAGATTTATTACCGATATTCATTCTTCTTCATAGAGTTCATGATAGTCAATCATAACTCGCTCAATACACTAAATTTGTTGATGTAGTTTCAATCACAGACTCATGCCAATGTCATAAACATATGTTCCAAACCGCAACATATGACTCTTCATCTGTCATTTGTACTAGTCTCTTGATCATTGCTATGTTCTTGTTTACCGGTTTACAACAACTTAGTAGTTTTTCTATCTAACACATTCCTCTACCAGTTAGGCTATACTAGTAGGCCTAGATGACTTACATGACTAAGCAAACATGGTTGCCATCAATGACAACACAAATAAAGTCATCAAACAACTTACTACTATATCATTATCATCTAGCCAACAATCTCCATCAACTTTATCGGTCATCTTCATCTCATCAACATCTCCATATGCTAGCAATATCGTCATCATTATCTTCATCAGTTATGCCCATGGAGGAAAGGTTGGACATACGCTAAGGAACATCAAAATCAATACTCAAAGCTTTGCAAGCTATGGAAGGGATCTGGTAAATCACCAATGCAAATAGGTCCAGGCAATCGGTAACAGAAAGCTATCTCAGAAACCGGTAGAGATAACTTGCCAAAAAATGATCCAAATGCTTCATAGTTTGGGAATAAGGAAGATGATCAAGTCTTCAAGGAAAATCCAACTCCACAGGTTCCAGTGAGCCAAATCTGGGACACACAAAAAGAAATGCTGAAAATGCAAACATAAATCAAAACAGAAAAGAAATATATTTGGTTGATGCAATATTCCTATGAATCGGGGATGCTCCTGCATTAGACATTCGGGGTTGTTGAAAAAAAAGTGAGTCTCTCACTTTGTTAGGGTTAGAGGAAAACCAAGGCAATTTACCTCTGCCTATGAAATCCAAGATGAATCTTCAACTGGTTTGTCCTTCCACTTCACAGGATACACCTTATACTAACTGCTCTAGGTACTACACCCAATCCTACTATCCAAAATATCTTCAATCTGATCCGGTTCCTTCTGGGGCAACTATTTCTCCAAGTCTGCAATATTGTCCTCACTGAATTCTGGTTCATGATACTAATGAAGATCTACAATGTTAAATACAGGTGCAATACTCAAACTATCCAACAACTCCACTTCATATGCATTCCCATAACTGAACTTTCTCAAAATCCTGCAAGGTCCAAACTTTCTCATCTGTAACTTGTTATAAGTTCCAACTGAGAATCTTTCTTTTCTTAGATACACCATCACTTAATCGCCAACTTCAAATTCCTTATGTCTCCTCTTCTCATATGTTTTCTCCTTATACTTGATGTTCATGTCCTCCAGATCTGCTTAACTTGCATATGTAAGTCCTTCATGTGATCTGTAAATTCTTCTACTTCTGAACTTCTCCGGCCTTCATTGCTGATATCTCTTAATTCTGATATACCTCCAGGGTGTACTCTGGTAATAATCTCAAAAGGTGTTCTTCCGGTACTCCTATTTACTGAATTATTGTAGGCAAACTTTGCTTGTGCAAGAATCAAATCCTAACTTTCAGTTTTATCTCAAACTAAACATCTCAACAAATTTCCCAAGCTCTGATTAACTACTTATGTCTGTCCATCAGTTTGTGGATGAAAAGTAGAACCAAACTTCAAATATGTCTTCATATTCTTCCAAAGTGTTATCCAAAAATATCCAACAAACTTAGTGTCTTTGTCAGAAACTATGCTCTTAGGTAATCCATGCAATCTCACTACTTCCTTAAAAAATAGGTCTGGTACATGTAATGCATCTGATGTCTTCTTACAAGGTATGAAATGAGCCATCTTCAAGAATCTATCCACTATCACAAATATAGAATCATTCCCTCTCTGCATTTTAGGAAATCCAAGTATGAAATCCATGCCTATATCCTCCCAAGGTCTTACCGGTACTGTCAAAGGTTTATACAATCCTACATTTTGACTACTACCCTTTGCAACTTGACAAACTCTACAACTTTGCACATATTTCTTAACATCCTTATGAATCTGGGGCCAAAAGTAATGCTCACTCACCAATGCTACTATTTTGTCAATACCAAAATGTTCGACTAATCCTCCACTATGTTTCTCCTTTATCATATTCTCCCTCATAGAACTCTTAGGTATGCACAACTATATTCCTCTAAATAACATCTCATCCTGAATGAAGTAATCCAACCACTTGCTTCTATCTACCATAACCGGTTCTCTACATGCTCTCCAAGGTTCTGCAAAATCCAGGTCATCATCATACAAGGTCTTCAATTCCTCAAACCTTAATACTATCACTCTCATCTCTGTCAGCAGATTCCTTCTCCTATTCAATGCATCAACAACTTTGTTAGATTTCCCACATCTATACTTCAACACAAAGGTGTAACTCTGCAAAACTTCTGCCCATCTCATATGTCTCTGATTCAACTTACTTTGACTGTTCAAATACTGCAAAGCTTGATGATCCTTATACAACATAAACTCTTTAGGCAACAGGTAATGTCTCCACTTCTTCAAGGCTTGAACTATGGCATAAAATTATTGATCATACACTGAATATCTCCTTCAGGCATCATTCAATTTCTCACTGAAATAAACCACTACTCTCCCTTCCTGACTCAAGACTGCTCCTATTGTTGTTCCATTTGCATCACAATCCACTTGAAATACTTTATTGAAATCTAGTAAAGCTAATACAGACTGCTCAGTCACTTTCTGTTTCAACAACTCAAAAATTTTGTTTGCTCTAGTGGTCCACTTGAATTCCTTCCGATCTCCCTCATGGTCTCAGTCATAGGGTTACAAATTGAACTAAAATTTGTGATGAACTTTCAGTGGAAACTAGCCAATCCATGAAATGATCTTACCTCTCCAATGCTTTCTAGTGTAGGCCACTCAACAATTGTTGTTACTTTCTCAGGGTTCATCTTTAAACCATCCTCAAATATCACAAATCCCAAATAGACTAATTCTTCCTTCATGAAAGTACACTTCTTAAGATTTATCAGCAACTTTTCTTCCCTTAACCTCTACACAACTTGTCTCAAATGCAACAAATGCTCCTGTTTTGTCTTACCGAGAATCAAAATATCATCCAAATATACAATAAAAAACTTACCCAATAATTTCTTCAATGCTTCATTCATCAACATCATTAAAGTACTTGGTGCATTAGTTAAGCCAAAAGGCATCACCATCCATTCATACAGTCCTTCATTTGTCTTGAATGTTGTCTTCCACTCATCTCCTTCTCTGATCTTGATCGGATGATATTCACTCTTCAAGTCTATCTTTGTAAACCATTTAGCTCCACTCAAACAGTCTATTACGTCATCCATCCTAGGCAAAGGAAACTGATATTTTACTGTGATCTTATTTATTTCTCTGGAATTGGTACACATTCTCCACTCTCCATTCTTCTTAGGTGCGAATACTACTGGTATTGCACAAGGGCTCATCCTTTCTTTGATCAAACATTTCTTCAACAACTCATACACTTGTGTATTCAAGTATTCATTCTCTGTCAGTGTCATCTGGTGTACAACTTTGTTAGGCAAACTAGCTCAGGGAACCAGGTCCATGCAATGATTGATACTTCTCATAAGTGGCAATGCATCAGGTACATTATCTGAAATGATATCTTCATATTCTGTCAACAAATCTTTTTATTATCTTTCGGTTGTTCTTCTTCATGCTCCAGATTCTCAGTCTTCTTAGGAACTAAGGCAAAACACACATTCTCATGTCTCAATCCATCCATGAATTTCCTTCCATCCACCAAACAGATTCTAGCATTCGTACAAACTTCACTCTTCAAAGGTTCCTCAAAGGGCAACAAGTTTTGCTTCATCCCATTGGCCACAATAGTGTATGTATTCTTCCTCCCATCATGTATTGCCTGTCTATCAAACTTCCAAGGTCTACCCAACAAAAGATGACAAATATTCATAGACATAATATCACACAAAACTTTATCATGATAATTCCCAATTTTCAATTTCACCAAACATTACTCACTTACTAACAACTTATGTTCATCCTGAATCCATGCTATCTGATAAGGCTTAGGGTGCTTCAATATTTCCAAATTCAACTTACTCACCATTTCTTCTAAAACAAGATTATCTAAAGTACCACTATCAATAACAAATTTCTAGCACTTACCGGATACCTTACATATGGTCTTGAACAAATTCTTCGCGTGCAAGGGCTCTTCATCTCTCCTGGTATGACATAAATCTCTTCTTATCATCATCAGTTCTCCATCTTCCGGTTTATTATCTGATCTGGTGGGGTTTTCTTCCACCACTGTTGTTCTTCTAAAATTCTCTGTCTTCTTACACTTGAAAGCACGATGTCCTTCTCCTCCACACTTATAGAAAGTTCCTCTAAACACTCTCCTGTCTTGTCTTCCAAAATTCTCATTCCAGTAGCCATTCGGTTCTCTCCTCCGGTAGAAATTTCTATCATCTTTTTCGTATGAATTACCTTCTTTTCCCACTTTTCTATCCTTCTTCTAATCCATATAGATTCCTCTACCTCCGATATATCATATTGTTCCTTGAAATATCCCTTCGAAAAATCTTCCACCTATGCCTCTCTGCTCTGCTCATGTCTTTGTTTAGCTTCTAAACTGCCTTCAAGACATACTGGTAAGCCTCTTCAACACTCTGTAATTTGATCAAATTGAGTTCATCTTTTATAGACACCCACAATCCATTCAAATATCTTGCAACTTGTTCAACTTCATCATCAATATGTCCAGATTTGATATTCAACTTGTAAAATGCTTTGGTGTATTCCTTCACACTAGATTCCTTCTATATGAAATTCTGCAATTTTTGGAACAAATTTACGTGATAATCAATTGGCATAAATTTTGATTTCCACTTTGCAGTCATCCGATCCCATGTCTTGATCTTCTCTTTACCTATTCTCTATCTATCAACTTGCAAATTCTCCCACCAAAGAGATGCACGACCTTTCAACCGGGTACAGGCATATTTCACCTTCCTTTCTTCTACAGTGTTTTCAAAATCAAAATATTTCTCCATCTCGAAGATCTAATCCATCAATTCATCTAAATCCAACTTTCCATGATATTTCGATGGGGTAAAATGAGGTTTAGTATTCACCCTTCTCAAAACCCTAAAAAACCTTTCCTCATCTGGATCAACCGCTAGTGGGTTTAATTGTTCTACTGGGGCTTCTTCTCCTTCATCTTCACTTACATCTTGAATGTGTCAGCCTCTTCTTTGGGCTATCTCCATGACTTCCAACTGAGCTGCTATTCCTCGTAATATTTCCATCATAGCAGGGTATGCATCCCCACGCACTCTACCATTCCTAGTTCTGCTTCGCACCATCTTTACACCAATCCTCTGCAGTTGTAGGTTGGAGCCACAATCTGCCACCCTACAACAAAATTCTCAGGACAACGAAATCTCTGGAATAAAAGCTCGCTCTGATACCACTTGAAGCAGTCACTGACTAGGAGGGACCTCAAAGAGATCAATCCAGACCGATCAATAAGAGTAAACATAATGGAAACACAGGGACATGATGGAGGCAATGCAAAATAGATTATATTATATCATGAAAACTGCTTACAACCAACCAGTAACAACTGGTTACAGTAACCGGCTCACAGGCTTGCTAAAACATGCTCAAATTATAGAACATGTCACAACCGGGACCTCAAATCTTAAGATCTATCTACTATGCTCAATATAACTTCTTGATTACATTTTAATGCTCTATTACAATTATTTATATGATCCAAGGATATCCAGTCAGCCCAAAAAGGGATAAAAACCCGAAGAACAAGACCTAACGTGTAAAACCAACAAGGTCGGCCTCCATCAAAGAAATTCCTCCAAAAAATCAAAAGGATGAAGTGTAGATCATAGGGAAAGGTCTACCATATGCTAAGGAACATCAGAATCAATGCTCAGAGCTCCGCAAGCTATGGAAGGGATCCAGTAGATCACTAATGGAAATAAGTCCAGGCAACTGGTAACATAAAACTGTCTTGGAAACTGGTAGAGGTAAATTGCCTGAAAATGATCCAAATGCTCCATGGTTTGGGAATGAGGAATACGATCAAGTCTTCAAGAAAAATCCAACTCCACAGGTTCCGGTGAGCCAAATCCAAGACACATAGAAAGAAATGTTGAAATTGCAAATAAAAAGGAAATATTTTTGGTTGATGCAAGATTGCTATGAACCGGGGATGCTCCTGCATCAATTGGAAATTAAACTTGTAAATGTAAATTTGAATTTCAAATTGCACAAACACTCAAATTTGAGAACATGAATTAGAAATAAAGATGTAAGGAGTCAATTTAACCAAAATGTAATGGTGAAAAATATTAGGGTTTCGATAATTAGATATATGAAAACCACTAACATTTTGCTTTGGGACAATTACATTAAAGGAGGGGTAAACCTGATAGATCTAGCCACAAATCAACAAGGATAGGGATGAGAATTATATTAGATTTACTTAATTTGAATTGATCAAGCCCTCTTTTAAGTAGAATTGTAAAATGCTAATATTATGATAAATATGATGGAATTGAAGTAAAAATACATGAATAGTGAGGTACAATAATCGAATCGAGCCACAAACTTGGATCTGAGGAATATAAGTGTATTCATATATGTTCCCAGAAGGAGCTCCCAAAATGTCGAGATTGGTATGCCTATCACACCGGTCCTCCACACTTTTTGTTGTACAAAGGGGAATCTATTTGTCATTGTAAGTAAAGCCAATTTTGAAGATCACAACTCCATACATATTCCTGCGCACACTAGATAAAGAAAATAGGTTGGGATTAGGGGTTTTCCTTAGGTCAAACCCTAGTTTTGGAATTAACCATGAAATATAAAAGAAATATAATTGAAATACAATAATGGAAATATTCTCCTTTTGAGGGAGATACTGAATAATGACCAAAACACTAATGATATACCTTTTAATAGAGTTTTGTTTGTCTCCACAAGAAATTAGGGTTTCATGAAGTCTTCATAAACATAGAACATGAATGCCAACTCTAATGCTTGAAACTTGACCTTACTTCTACTCTAATGCTTGAAACATGACCTTACTTCTGCTCCAATGCTTGAAAAGAAGATTGATTGTTGCTCACTTGAACATGAATGAATGCTTGATTGCTTGATTGAATTCTTGGATGTGTGCATACATTAAAATAAGAGGGGTAGACCTCCTTTTATACCTTCTCATAAAAAAACACTTAATTTTTCAATATGAGCCGACATGTGATCTAGGTCCCAACTAGAATGATGTGACTATTAAGGGGCCTAAAAATAGGCCCTGATTGGGAGGAATAAGGCACTAGGCGCTTTGGTCCTGACCAATTAAGAACCAAGAAAAAAAGGGGGAAATAAAGTGCAAGGTGAAAATAATGAAGAATTTGTATTGTGTGAGGAGAATCAGAGCTCCAATCAGGGCTCTAGATATGAATACCAAGGTGAGGGCCCAAATGAGGACAAAATTGTAAGGGAGTAAAATTTAGTACACTACAATGTCAAACTTGTTGATTTGGATGTGTAAGTTGGTAACATTCTTTGGTCTGGATGTGATCTAGTATAATGTACTAACAATGGGACAATATTGTGATCATGTGGATGTGTGGATTCTATTTGTGAATGCTTTAGAGGGTGTATAGAAATGTATTATGAATTTTCTAGAGCTTTGGTGATGATTTATGTGGTCCGCAGTTGTTACTCAACTTAGTGTGACTATTTTGATGAGAAGTCTATTAGTCAATTTTTGGTTAAGATTGTGATGCATATGTTTAATATATTCATGTAGTTATAATATGATGCTAGTGAATGTAATTCCTATTATATCTTAGTTTTTAGATGCTCAAGTGGTCTATAGCCAATGATATTTTGGTCTGAGTTCTAGTTTGTACTATAACTAAGTGACACTGTACATGAATGCATTGCATTCCTCTGCCTTCAGTTGGTTTGATTGGTGTGGTCCATTTATTTGCATTTATTGGTGACAAGTGATTATATGTTGTGCATCCAAAAGTACTCTTGGTGGTTTGCATTGCAATTTGAGTAAGGCGTGTTGGTGCACATAATAGTGTTATCTTTTAGAGTTGATCCATGATATTTTGGTCCATGCATTTGTGTGAGCTTACATAGGAGTTAATTTCGAGTGGTTTGGATGGTGTGTTGGTATGGTGTGATGCCTTACACATTTTATTTGTCTTCCACATTGCTTTGGAGATGGTTTTTGGGTCGACTGTTCTTTATTTATACGTTACATCTAATTAGGTTGACCTAGTTGATGTTATTGTGATTGTAGATGGTATATAAAGGATGGAATATTTTTGTAGATACATGGATGTATTTTATATGTTGTGTAAAGTTATTGTGAAGTAGTGAGAAGGTTCACAAATACAGTAATGTAGAAATGAAGGCATTTTTAGATTATTTTTAACAGAGAATTGTAATTAGCATATTAGTGGATGTTGTTGCCTACAGTTCAATAATATTCATGTATCTCTTTTATCTACATAATGAATCTTTCCCTAAAGAAGTGATCTTTAGTGTCTGCAAGTCTTTTGTATCTTTCCTTGAGGTTGTGCACCTCACTCTTGCAAGTCTACATTTGGGGAAACAAGCTCCCTAACCTTGAGCTTAAACTTTTTAACTTGTTCTTCATGATAGTTCTTAGTGTGGTTTTTCCATGTAAAAATCTCCATGTTCATGTGTGATTTCTTTCATGTTTTTCAATTCTTTATTTTTGTAAATGTGGAAAATGATAATTGAGAAGTTAAATCGGTTAATTTTTAGTATATGCTAATTCATCCCCCCCTCTTAGTGTCTGGTAGAGTTCATCATATTGCAATTTGATTACATCATTTTTAGTGCTTTTATAATGTATTCCTTTTTAATGTAAAAACTTAATGTGTGATTCAAAAATATATTGTCCTTTGCACCATATTATGAATCATTTGCTATGTCTCTCTAGGCTAATCTTGCATCTTTACATTACATTCACTTTGTTTACCACAAGCTCTATAAATTTTATTAAATTGGAGCCATGATGTATTCCAATAATGAAATATATCTTCCAAGTTTGCTGAAGCATTTCTATCATAGTTAATTAAAATTTTAAAAAGGATTAGAAAATCGTGATAGCTATTAGATATATCGAAATCAACAATCAAGATATAAAATTTGGAAATGGCTACATGCAACTATATGCTTTGTGTGTATGATCATAAATGATGAGTTTGGTAGTTGTATACTTGATTTGATTTGCAACTTCAATATAATTGCATTTATTCCTACTCTCCCAAGCAACTAGAAGACTCACATGCTTAAAAGTTGTGGTATTTGAGCTATAGATAATTTTTTCAAAGGTTTTTTAGTGTTGATGCAAATAATAAAATAGTAAGTGGTTCCCCTATCTATGTAAATATTTTCTTCTTCACAAAGAATTATTTCTAGTTTCTTGAGGATAAATAATTAAAAATTGATGTGATAGAATCTTTTTAATCTCTTGAATTTTGTAAAGGGATAAGAATTTCAAAGAAAATAGGGAAATCCTAGTTGTATCTATGTGATTCAAAAATTCCTAGCCCTATTAACCATGGCTCGGTTCTTAAGGGGAGTTAGAAAGAGTCTCAATGAAGAAATAATTGCCTAGATACCTAACTCATATAAGAAGGTCAAGTGCGCTCGAGGTTATGGGATTTTAATAGACAATATCATTGACAAGAATGAATCTTATAGGATATGTTATTATGCCAATTCATAGTTTTGGAATTTTTATATATGGATTTAACAAGTGTACGACTAATAGGCCTATTTACAATGCTTGGTGATTAAATTTGGGGAGGCTAGTAGTGCCAAATTGTTTCACCAATGTTGATTTAATTAGGGCTATTCCTAAGGCATATAACCCTTATGAGAGAGAAAATTATATTGGCGAGGGAAAATGCCTAACAAGTTTGAGCAAAGATATAGTTGTCATGTTTTCAATCTAAGTCTAAATGCTTAAGTGTCTACTGATTTGGCAAAACTTAACAAGAAATATGGTGGATTGAAAGGAAGTTATAGAGTTAAATCTATACCAAATTTTAAATATAGAGGGACAAATAGAGAATTACAAATAATTTCCAACTTTGATTTAGAACCTTTTAACTATGATATATTTGAGGATTGTTTTAGCAAGACCTATTTTTCTCTATGCAAAGCATTGAAAATGGATGCCAAGACTCATATGTCAATTAATTTAATAGTGTTGGTAGAAAATATATAGAATTATGATGTCAATAGGTCCTAAGATTATGCAAATTTTATTTCTAATGACATACATAAAATTCTTTTTTTGTTAAAAGGATTGTGATATTGTACTTCAAATCGTACTCTCTTTTGTGTCATATTCTTTTGTTTAATGGTAAAAGGGTTTGGAAAGAGACTCTTCAAGGTAGATCCCATGATGCCCAAAAAGAGAATATTGTCTATCTGATAGTGGACCTATATGGGATAAGCATTGTAACAAAGGAAACTATGTCATTTTTGAGTTCTTTGTGAGGGAGGTTTTGAGTAACCTTGGTCAACAAGTTGATTTAAGACTTTTATAAAAGGTCAAAAGGTTTTTGAGGCTTAAAGAACGATACTTCGAGTGGAGAATTAATCACAATTGGGGTGGTTGGTTCATCTATGGAGACTCCATAGTGATCAAGGTTTATGGTGCACTAATTGCATATCATATACTACCAAGATTAGTTCGAGATAGGACTATCTTCCTAGAAATTATGTGGCACTTAAATGAGGCCAAGAAAACACACTTTAGAAACATGAAAAAGGGTTATTTTTTACCATCAATAATATTATTTAATGATTTAAAAATTACTTGTAAGGAAGGGTTAGAATTTCTTTCTACAAAAATGATACCTTATAAGATGAGATTTGAAAAAACAAGAATTACGATCTAGATCATTTTAGCCATGATTTGAGAATTGCTCACAAAATAAAAGGATATTTGCATGAGTAGGATCAAATTGAATATTTGATGAGAGTTTTTTCCTCTAAAGTTGAGGTTATAAGAAGAAGAGAGGCTTGAGCCAAAAATCAAATTGGAGAGGAAAAAAGGAAAGGGATTAATCTATCATTTAAAGGATCACATACTAATATAAGGTATCTAGTCTTGAGGATTAAAATAATGTTGGACAATGTAGCCAATATATTGGCAAACATTCCAAGACAATTGGTGGATTTACCAAGTTTATCTTTGATTTAGATAATGGTTTAACAGATCCCTAAACAAGTAAGCACATTGCAACAATTGTCTTCACGATTAGAATTATTGGTGGAATACTCAATTGAGGAGGATGATACTCGCTAAACATTATAGAAATAATTCAAGTCACAAATTGAATACCTAGGGTTATGATTAATTCACCTTTAAGTGACTAGATGATAAGAAAATTTTCAAATAGGTGGCCAGATGGTAGATTATATTAGGGCATTGGCCTGCATTAAATTTATGTTTGATGAAAAATTAACCACCACCAAATAATTTAATAACTTTGTGCTTAAAAGTAAAGGTGAGGAATTTTAGAAGAGATTGAGGGAGAGATATATATAACGATGAGATAGCATCTCATATTTGGGTAGAGGTCACTGTTGACATAGTAGTAATGACACCTGAGAAAGGAAGAGAGATTAGGGAAGAATTAATGTTAATTGTTGGAGGGATGGGACATTTCTTTAGCTATTAATTTTGATACAATTAGAATACATGAGGATGATGATCTATTGCTAACATCTGGGGAACAATCGCATGAGCTATATTTTGGTTTAGGGTTTAATCCAAGCCATGAGATCTTGGCAATATGCTCTATCTATTATGAAAGCAATAAGCATTGACTAATTAAAGATACAAATGAATTTAGTAGCAATTTATTGGATAACAGTTGAGTAATAAAAGTGTTTCCCAAGAAATATTATTAATATGAATACAACCATGTTCACCAAGATAGCTATAAAAAATATGGAAGCTAACATTACAAAATTGAATGAATAAAATTTGAAATCGTGTTATCAATTCAATTTGATAAAAGGTTTTCTTCCATCTCCTCAAATTGTTGCAAATGGTGCATTTTATCAATAGAGGGATATGTTGAAAATTGAGGTTAAAAATTTGAAAGAAAAGCTTAAAAAGAATAGAGAGGTCGAGAACAGGGCAAGGGGTGATGGAGAGAAAATAATGATTTATTTGATTGAAAATATGTTCAATCACAAGTTATCTTTCATCCTTGAGAATGTTAAGGAAGTCTAGGAGAGTTACAAAATCTTGAGGAAAGCATATACAAATTATATTAGTGTGATAAATATATTAAAATGCTTCAAAATCAAGTGGTCCCCTGAAGTTGCATTCTTGAAACTTTTTTTAGAGCATGCATTTTTATATGTTGTTAGTGTTAGTTGCGATTCAGGTATTAATGTAAGGTTTTACTCACCAATAGATATTCTACTATATCATAATAAGTTCCAAGAATTTATATATATGAAGCTGAATGATTTTAACCAATTAGTAGAGTTTTAGATGTCTCCTATTTGGACAAGAGAAGGACAATTGAAAACATGTTTAGGAGGATTGATTTTAGTCAAAAACTTCCTCCCATGTTTAAAGTAGCTCACAATGATGGCGAGTTGAACATAGATATGTTGAATTCCTTACTAGATAAGCTTTCCAATCTTGAATATGGAATACTCACTTTTGTGAAGAGCACTAAGAAATTAATTTGTGATGATTACATTGATCATGTGACATTAATTAATCAATTTCTTTCATGTAGGAAACAACTCAATGATCAAATATCTTTAATCTTATGTGTGGAGATTTTTCCTTTTTGACAAATTCTTTCTTAGATGGTTGTGAACTAATGAAGTGACATATCTACAAGGTTTTAAGCTTGTTCCAGTATCATTTATATAAAAGGAAATTATCTTTAGTTTTGGATTGGTTTTTCTATAGAGAAAATAAGTGTTAGAGTTATAGAGTTGGAAGTGTGTAAATGGAAAAGATTTATACAACAAGATTCAAATCAAATTGGAATATATCATTAGCATGTGTTTATTACAATTATATTCACAATGTACACTCATTTCTTTATTACTTAAATAATAAGGAATTTTTTATTTCATAAATTCTACAATAGGGCATTGTAGTGTAGGAAAATGGAGAATATCCTAAAAATGCAAAGTTCGAACTATTTCCAAATACTTACATTGGAGAAAAACCAATTAGGCCCAACTTTAGCCCCTTAGGAGAGTTGGAAACATGTGGATTGATTTTTATCTTTTGATTTGGTTGATAAGATATGATTAGAGATTAAAAATTCATTAATTAGGTTAAATGATGCAAAATTGGCAATAATCAACATAAACACACTAACGTAGAATTGCGAGTCAACTAAGATGTATAATATTTGTGCTAAATTTTGAATATGTTTGTAAACACTCATGATCTAACCACTAACCTAGATCTATAAACTAATTCAACATAACATCAATAGAGAACTTCCATTTATTCAAATAACAATGAAATAACAAAGATTATACTATTCACATACAAAGTAGGCTTGTCTCCATTGTTCTCTCATCCTCCATGATCTTGTATTTGATATGGTTGCTCTTAGATTTGTGTTACACTTGCACAAGAGCTCAATGAGGAATGGATGTGGTTTTGATTATGTAATTCTATGATGCATAGATGATCATAATAATATAAGTTTTTTTGATTGAGAGATATGAAATGAGAGGAGGATGTCTTTTTTACATAGAACATCCTAAAAACAGAGGGTTAGAATTAAGAGGTTAAATGATGAATGAAGTATCAAGATTGAGGAGTAGGTATTTAGAAATACATGTCATAATATGCATAAGAAGAATGACTAAATGAAAGAAAAATTAAATAAAATAGAAGAAGGGACAAAAATTAAATAAATGAAAATATTTATTTAATCAATAGTTGAAAAGGGTAATGAATTAATTAATTAAATAAAAATATTTATTTAATTAATAGAAGAAATTAAGATAAAATAATTAAATAAATAATAAATATTTATTTAATTAAAAGATAATTTTAGGTGCCTACATATTTCCCCTCTTTGAGACATTGCAGTTTATCATGTTATTTTAAAGAATAAAAATTAACTTATACATGCCCCAATAAGGATGTTGGAATGCCCCCTCGAGAGATTGGGTGAAAAATAGGAAAAAGTTTAGACAATATCTCGACACAAAGAGAGGATAGGGTTGACAAAGTAGCCAAAAGTAGCAAAGAACAAACTAATATTAGGTCAATAGGGATACATGGGAGCGCGACGGGGTAACACGAGCAACTAGGGTTTTAGTGCTTATGAATAGGACCTTAGGGGAAGGATCTCCTCATTTGCATCCATCACTTTCATTGATCAAGGCACAAAGTAGAACAGAGAAAGGAGAGAAAAGTAGTTGAAGAAATGGCTGGTGCAATGGAGAGGTTCCATAAATTTGAGCATGTGTGACAGTTCAAGAGGCTAGAGGAGTATAGAGAGTTGTTGATTACATCTTACTTTTATCCTTGTAGTTCATTTATTGCGTCATTAATAGGGTAGCAAAGTTAGGTTGCCGAAAATGTAGCAAGAGTAGGTTTAAGCTAAAAACATGTGCTTAGTTGTTTCAGGCACATGTGTGGTGTGAAATCACATGCTCAATAGATATGGGTGCGTGCTTGGTTAAAGACACATGCATGGGTCTTAAAACTGCATCCCTGGTATAAGGATGCATGTATAGTTGAAGGATGCATATTTGATATCTAAAAATGTGTCCATAGTTAAAGTTGTGTGTGTACTATATAAGTGTGTTGGTGGCATAAAGTCATGTTTAGGGTTGCTAAAAATGCAAGCCTAGCTAAGTTAATAGGAAAAACAATAGATAAAGTTGAAAATATGATACACAGATGAAGTTGATAAGGTTAAAGTTGAAAATGTGATAGACAAATGTAACTGATAAAGATGACTATCAAATTGATAGAATTAGATAATTACCCTAATATGATTAGTTGATTAAGTTATTGTTGATGCATTAATTTCTATGATTGCAAGCTGATTTAGCGTCATTGGATTCATAAGAGATTTTTGTGGACACAGGAGTTGAGACTTGAGTTGTCAGAGATAGAGCACCTCATGCTTGGCTAGATAGGATTATGTCATGTGATCTTTATGCCTAAGAACAAGGAAATTCTAGGTATGTTGTTTGCACTAATTGAGATATGGTATGATGAGACCAACTCCTTCCATTTACCTATAAGAGAGATGTCCATCACCCTAGAGGATGTCTATCAGATACTACAAATACCTATAGTAGGAGAGCTTGTAGTCTATGACAGGGATGATGATTCTAATGCTATGCACTGAGTATTTGGAGATGACTTGGAGACCCGAGGGGGATACGTCAGTTGGGATGAGATGATCCGATATGGGGGGACACCAACAACAATTGTGGATGGGGTTATAGGAGGATTAGTTTGTCCAAATAGGATGGCACATGAGTTGTTTAATGGATGGGGATGATAAGGATGGAGAAGAAAAAGGCAAATGGGGACATAAACCACTTAGAGTACCCAAGGGTCCAGAAGATTGGATAGGGAAATAGGACCACCGACTGTACCATGGGTGCAATTACAAGCATAGGGACAAGGGCAGGAGGCTACCCTTATGAAGCAGGTATAGGCAATGACATAGAAGAGGGATACAACCATACAAAGATATAGCTAGGCTAAGGACACCACAAAATAGGCTATGAGGGATCAACATGGGATGTGGTAGGCAACATGGAGTTTTGTACGAGATTAGGGTTGTAGATAAGCTATTGGAGGCAACTATATGAATCGATGGTTCTTGAGGGACAAAGAGTAGACGGTTTTCAAAAGATCCCTCATGGGAGATCTTGACGATAGTGGGAAAAGAGTGGGGGAGTCATGGCTCCACCACAAGCACCATCTAAAGTAGGAGGTTCTATATGAGGGGTACCACCTCCACTAATAGGGATGAGAGGGGCAAGATTTTCTACGCTTAGAGACCTTCAATACTAGCCAATTTCAAGGGTGGGAGTTCATCACGGCTCCTTTCAATCATATTGTACTTTTTTTTTGTAGTAGTAATACATGATATGCAAAAACACCTATGAACTATTATTTTTGGGCTCCTAGTAGCCATTGATGATTTTGACATCCTTGTATCTAACATATTAATTTTGATTATATATATGAGATGACATGATTCCTAGCGGCAATTATATGCATGTGTTTCTTTAGGTGATGTTCTATACGATGTTATATAATTTTTTATATGATTCTATGATGCATGTGATGCTATAATTTATGTAATATGATCCTATGATGAGATGGATTTTGGTGATATGAGATGATAAATATGATTCTATATGATATTTTTTTAATGCTTTCTATGATATTTATATGCATGCATGCACTATCATGGTGGACTTACAATGCACAATAATATTATGAGGATATGTACATTTACCTATGATGCTTCTAAATGCGCTATGAGTAGATGATGATGCATATTATCATGTGATTATGAGCTAGTCCTTATTTATGTAGGATGTGATATTATTTGATATGGTTATATATAAATGCAATACTAATATGTGGTGATGTAGGATGGTGTCTAATCCAATGCATTTGGATGAGTCAGGAGGCAAAACCTTGAGGAAGCATATTTTTTTATGAGATATTTATGATTGTATAGCTGATTATCAGATTTGGTACTTCTTGGTATAGGTTTACAAGTGTTTTTAAAAATTAGACTTTGATAGTGATAGGTACACATGTTGTGCTCAATTTGAGGACATGGTTTAAGCCTTGCAGTTTCATGTGGGTGACTGTTGACTGTAGGTATAGCGTTGGCGATGATTATGGTGTCATAGTTATGCAGGTACATGGTTTGCATTAACACAACATAGTCATATTTGTGGTGTTTTGGTGGCGATTTGATTTGATCTTAGCAGGTTGTTGATTATCTCCTAGATGCTTATTTGGTTCCTTGACTATGGTACTTGGTTGTGGACATGTTAGGAAAATTAGATCATATGTTGATTTGGTGTTTGAATCATGTGGTATATAGGATTATTCTCTTTGATATTTCAATTTGTAGTTTACTAATGTGATGATGAGCTTGCATGTTCAACGATTGGATCTACAAGCTATGTGATTTTTAGGATACATGGGCTATTGATTGAAGTGGGATGGTGGACTGTTTATATCCACCATGTTTGATTCATTGTGGTGTATACTTGTTAGTTCTCCTTGTCTATGGTCATTAGTGCATTGGTATGTTTGTTTTGAGATGAGAGGATGGATGATATTTATAGTAATTTGATAGTTGGTATTGGGACTTGTAGCATGTGGTTTATCATGATGTCATGGTAGCTTGGTTATTTATTGGTTACACTTTAAATGGGAGCTTTTTGATAGTGATGTATTGGTAGTGTCAGATTGATTCCTAATTGGTGGTTTGGTGACAGTTGTATGTATCTTCTTGGCTTGGAGATCATGGTTACACTTGATGTTATTAAATTTTCAATTGTATGTGTGTAGATATAAATGTCCTTCATTTAGGAGATGGTTGTCATGATGCCATGTGTGACTCAATATCACAGTTTGGTTGGAGTTGTTGGTAATGATGTGTATTCACCATTGGATGGTGGATAATCTTCTTAGTGTGCAGATGTTGGTGGATCTCTTGATCCTATTGTTGTAGAGGGTCTTTCATATTTGCAAGTACAATAGTAGGACATGGTTATTTTCATGATATTTGAGGATGTAGACATCTTGGATGGCTAATGGAGTCCTTGGTTGAGTTCTATTTTATGCTTTCATTTGTCATGTTATCATGGTTTACTATTATGTCATGGTTTGATCTTGATGCACATTTAGAGCCTTGGCATGATACAATTATTTGATATATTCATATGGAGAATGTTATATACTAGGAGGGGATGGATAGATCATATTTTCATGTTTATGTTCCCAATTCAGTTGTTGGAGCATTTCCATTGATCTTGGTGTTTCTCTTTGTATTGAGTGTATGATAATTTGCTTGATTACTTCATGATGGTGTTATATTGCATTCAGAGTTTGGCATGGATTTATTGGTTATAGGTACTCATGGATACATGGAGATGTTGTTGATGATGATATTCTCTTGTGATTAGAGACATGCGTTGAGATGGTTGTTGTTTCAATAGGAAGATTAAGGAGCATTCACTTGGTATAGACTTGAGAGGAGATTGTTCTTAGTGTGAGTCATGATGACTTGGATAGCTTGATGAGCATTCTGCTTCCCTACTCTTGGTCTACTTGATGATATAATAATTGAGAGGTATTTCCCATTGTTCCTTTCGAGTGCATTATGCTTATGCTTATCTTTCATGGAAATGGATCTTGAGATATGATTTTTTTTAGTTTTGGAGGGTTTGTTTTGAGAGATGATTGGCATTAATTATCTCCTTGTGCATATGGTTTGATATTATGATATCATTATGAGTATATTAGGAGATGGTTTAGTAGGTCTATTTCCTCCATTAGGAATGGTTACTTATGAGTTTTATCTTCTTGGTTATGAGAGGCTTACATCCATGTTGGAATTACATGATACTTATATTTGTTTGACCTAAGAAATTGAACAAGAGTTTGGGTATTGTTATGACTTTTCATTTGGTGTGTTTTGGAGGAGATCATACTTGACACAACGTTGCTTACTTGAGGTGTTGGTAGAAGGGTAAATTATGGTTTACAAGTTGTCTCTCTTCATTATATGTTTTCTCTCATGTTTTGGGAGGATGGTGACATATTGTGGGAGAGTATGCATCTATTGGGTTGCATGTGTGGATCATTGGGATTGTTCTTGGTACTACATGTTTTGATTTACTTATCAAACCTTGACATGAGCGTTTATTGGTAGAATTGATAAGCTTTGAGCTTCATTTTAAGATTTGGTATTACCCATGCAATGGGAGTTCCTAGACATGTATGTACTTCATTGATAGGTTTTGATATAGGGAGCTTGATTATGGTTTATGGGTTGATATGTTATTGGCATGAGTTTACTGATGGTCTTTATACCTAGGAGGTATGGATGGTTGGATGTATTGGCATGTGTTGTGGATGTCATTTATGATCATGTGTCTTTTTATATTATGACTATTACCTATTTTTAGCTCCACGCTAAAAATAGCCTCATACAAAGTTCTAAGTCTTATTTGAGAAGTATATGAGTGCTTAATAACTATAAAGGGGTAAAAAAATTGATATCAATTTCATGTTATTTTTATCAATTTTATGGGGATTTAATTTTTATTTTGTCAAAAGCTTTAGTGGTCTCCAAAAAGGTTCGCAAAATAAAGAAATGCATGTGTTGGAGGGAGTTTAAAAGTCAAATGTAAAAGAAATTGGTACATACTTTCCACGTTGTATTAGGTCCTTAACAATTTTGTTGTATGTGCAACTCTCTCTATAAGATAATCTCTAAGGTCCTTACCTCTAGAATTATAAAGTTGCTTCCCTCCATTATCTCGCCTCAACAAAGTGATTTTGTCCTGGGAAGGCAAATTTTGGATTCTATCATCTCTGTTCATGAAAATATCCACTCTCTAGCATTTTCTAAAAAAGAAGGTTTTTTTTCTGAAGCTTGACCTCTCTAAAGCCTACGATAGAGTGGATTGGGATTTTATGATGGATGTTCTTTCTGCTTTTGGTTTTAATCCCATAAGTGTTAGCCTTATCAGGCAACTTGTCTCCTCAACCTCTTTCTCTGTGTTAATGAATTGTTCCCGCTCTCCTTTCTTTAAAGCTTCAAGAGGTCTCAGGCAGGGGGACCCTCTATCACCAGTGATCTTTATCATCATGGTGGAATGTTTGGGGAGATGTATTGGAAAGCTGGTTGAGAAAAGGGAGTTTTTTGGTTTGAATCCTTCTTCGGCAGATCAAATATGTTCTCATCAACAGTTTGTTGATGATTCTATAATAATGGGAAAAGCCATTGTGAAGGACGCTAGAAGACTAAAAAAGGCCTTGGATAACTATGGAGAGGCTACTGGTCAGCTTATAAACTGGTCTAAAAGCTTTGTTTATTTTATCAATACCCCAGAGAGAAGGAGGATTAAAATTAGTAACATTCTGGGTGGCCAAATTGGTAGCTTGCCTGCTTCCTATTTGGGGCTCCCCTTAGGCCAAGATCCTCCAGATACCTTTTGGGGAGCATTAGTGGATAAATTCCACAAAAAGTTGTCTGGATGGAAGGGAGCTCTTCTTAGTCAAGTAGGTAAGGTTCAATTGCTAAAAACCACTCTTCAAAGTATCCCTCTCTATGCCATTAATCTATTTAGGATTCCTACTAAGTATGCTGAGGCCATTGAAAAAATTCAGAGATCCTTTTTATGGACAGGGGTTGAGGAGAAGAAGAGAATGAACTTAATTGCTTGGGAGAAGGTCTGTAAGCCTGTGAATAAAGGCGGTCTGGGCATTAGAAGAATAAGAGACATAAATGATTACCTTATGGCCAAGAAGATTTGGAGAGGATATAGAAATCAAGGAGAGTGGAAAAAAATATGGGACAACAAATATAAAAGCCAATGTTCGAATCTTCAAAGTTTCCTCAAAGTGGAGATTATCCCAATTAGATCCAATATTTGGAAAAATGTATCTAGGACTAGAGACTTAATTATCATAGGCACAAAATGGAAGTTGGGGAAAGGGAATCTTATTCAGTTATGGGAGGACCCTTGGCTTTTGGAGTCCCCTTTAAATGAAAACCATGAGTGGAACAAATATCAGAACCAATGCAAGGAAAGATTTGGAACCAAGGTGGAGGATTATTGGAAAGATGGACAGTGGAAAGACTTATCTCAAGTGGATCAGTCTTTGGGGAGTTTGAACAAAGTCATGAACTCTATGGTGAGGATTGAAGAAGAAGACCAATTAATTTGGAAACTCACAGCTAGTGGTACTTTTACTGTGGCCTCTCTATATCATCAATAGTACAACAACATGGAAAGTCCTTGCTGGGCTAAAGCTTGGGTGAAAGGTCTTACCCCCAAGATCAACATTTAATTCTTACTACTGAGAATATTAGAAAAAGAGGTATCAGCATCAGCATGCCAAGTTTCTATATTCTTTGTAAGCAGAATGAGGAGACTATAAATCATATGCTCTTTCATTGCCCCTTCTCTGCTGATGTTTGGGGAAGTTGTATGGATCAATTCAATATCAGTTGGAGCTTCCCCAACTCAATTCAGGAGATTTTCAAGTCATGGCATCATCCTTCAAAAAACAAAACCACTACCTTATTATAAAGAATTGCTTTACCTCACATGTGTTGGGGTTTATGGAAAGAGAGAAATGATAGAATTTTCAGAGAAAAGACTAATAAGGCTAACATTGTGTTTGAAAAAATAAGAAGTATAGTGGAAAATATGAATATTATAGGTGGTATTCATAATCCTAACACTAGGGAGGATCAATTTATCTATAAAAAGTGGAGATTAAAATCTCAAGAGAGCATTCGGAGTAATCCTAGAGAGGGAGTGATATGGATCAGCCAGCCTAGGGGATGGATGAAAATCAATTTTGATGGGGCCTCTAAGGGAAACCCGGGGGTGGCAGGATGTGGAGTGGTCCTAAGGGATGAATGGGGAATATGTAAAATCATAAAATGTATTCCTATAGGAAATTAGACCAATCATGTTGCCGAAGCCATGATGACTTATCATGGGATTATCCTTGCCAAGGAAGCCAATTGCACTAAAGTTTGGTGTGAAGGAGACTCCTTAAACTTTATCAATTGTTTAAATATGAAATTCTTGTCATCTTGGTTAATTAGTAATGCTATTAAAGCTACTAGGAAAATCAGTGAAGAGTTTGAAATGTGTGTTTTTACACATGTTTACAGGGAGGCCAACTCTTGTGCTGATTGGGCAGCCAACCTGGCTTGCCAATCAGGAGACATCATTACTAGTTATGGTGAAATGGAGATTGCAAGTGAATTGAACTCCTTGCTCAATCAGGACCGAAGCTATACAAGGCAACATGGTATTTTTAATCATTATTTCTAATGACCTTTCCACCTTTTTCGATGCAGGGCTTGCTTAAAGATAATGAGCTATTAAATAGGTGTCTTATCATTATTATTTGGCATGGATTATGGGCGCTCTTACATAATAACCACAGAGACCAGAGGAAAAGTTATCAAAATGAGAGAAGGCATTGCAAGGAAGGTGCTGGAAAAATGGGAGGTAACAAGAAAAGATTTGAACGTGCTTCCTGCTCTGAATGGAGAAAGAACGAAGAAGTCTGGGATATCCTTCAGCAGGGGGGTCTCAATATTTTCATGGAACGAATAAATGGGAAAGACCCCACAATCACCAACTATTTCATCAAGAAATGGAAAAATGGAAAAATTCTGATTGGATCACATATGATGAATGTTGACAAAGAGGTTATTGTTGAGGCCACGGGGATGACTATCGAGGGTATGAAATTTTACAGGGATAGAGGGATATCAGATAAAGCAGCAGACAAGTTTCCTATTACAGATGGTGAGAGGAGAAAGATGATCAAAATTGACAACTCCTACCACTCCCCGAAGAGAATTTGCAGGCCATGGAGGTTTGTATTATTTGCTTCTATTGAATACATTACCTTAGATGGTAGGTTTACCAGGGCCTATGGGCATCACTTCGTCCTATTCAACCATTTTCGTCATGGAGAAAGGGTTAGCCTTCCCTATTACCTTGCCTGTTCTATGGATCATACTATAAAGGAGATCTAGAAGGACCCTAAAGGTGATCATGCCCTCCACCAGGGGCTTATGGTCCTGGTTTATAAAATGCTAAAGGGTAAGTGCATTGAAAAGCCTATTAAAGGTAAAAATGCCAGAGATGAGACTACGGAAAGTAAGGATAGTGGTTTCAACTTTGATTCAGAGACCGAGGGAGAGTCGAAAACCTGTTAAAAAGAAGAAAGGGAAAGCCACTGGAAAGAAGGCTCAGAAAAAGAATACTAAAAAGGGTAGCAATTCTGATTTCAATTATATTTTGGTTGAATCTAAGGAGGAGGTTGAAGAAAATAAGAGGATTGATAGTCAGGACAAAGAAGGGGAGGATAACCCGGTTAAGGACAATTTGGAGACCGTGAATACCACTAGTCTGCATAAGGAGGAAAAAGGGGGTCAAAGTGATAGTGGTGACAAAGATACTATTAAGGCCTTCTGTGAGACCACTGCTACTATGGTGAAGGATATTAACAGTCTAAAAACTGATACACAGGCCATTGCAAGAATTACAGTTGTTGACAAGCCCTTGGTGAAGCATGTTAAAGAGTTAGTGGTTGTTCTGCATAATGCGGAAGCTATTGAATGTATGGTTGGAAAAATCTTGGCAACAAAAAAAAAGGTCAATGAGATGGGAGATAAAAAGGAAATGGAAAACAAAACAAAATATTTTGGCAGCAGAATTGATAGGCTGGAGCACAACGTCAAGAAGATTGTTGATCAAAATTTTCAAATCCTTAAATCTTCGGTGGACAACATGAACATCTTTATCAACAGGTTCGAGAATAATGCAGAGAAGTATGGTGATAAAGAGCAGTTGAACAAGAAGGGTCATGAAAGGAGAACCAGAGCTAACACAAAGAATAAGGATGACATCGAAGGTTGTGAGCTGGAGGATATGAAGACCTCAGCAAACAATATGAAACAAATGGTTGTTCACGCTGAGGAAATTATGAATAGTATTTTGTTTCAATTGCTATCCTTGGTTTTGTCTCTTTGCTATTTTTGTGCTTTCCTTTTGCTTTCCGAGTTTTTAATGTAATGATGTGTTAAGCTGTTCCC
This sequence comes from Cryptomeria japonica, assembly GCF_030272615.1. Lineage (NCBI taxonomy): Eukaryota > Viridiplantae > Streptophyta > Pinopsida > Cupressales > Cupressaceae > Cryptomeria > Cryptomeria japonica. Next base: position 320,165,621 of record NC_081409.1, on the reverse strand, counting down.
TTCCGATGGGTTCATTTTGTCTTTTTGAAGTGATCAGACACTTTTTTTAGCAATTTTGTTTTCCTGGCTTGTAAAAGGTTCGGGTACCTTTCAAATACCTGCTTTTACTTAATCAAAACAATTTTGTTGTATGTCCTTTTAAAATTACACAATATGATGCAAGCCTCCATGTTGCATAGATATGAACTAGGGTTTGTTAGAGAAAGCTTCTATTTTATTTTCAACAGGAAGTTTGCATGTTAATCATGGTGGTAAATATCAGCAACAAAGACTCAAGGAGCAGTTCTACACACAGATCAAGGGGCACACTTCCAGTTATGAGATGAATAAGGAGCTTATGTAAATGCATTGACTGTGTTAAAAGTATTACCAAGTTGTCCCTAAGGGATCTGGACGTGAAAAGTGGAGTGTGACAGTAAAGACTCACAATAGAAGGTAGAGTTCAAAACCCCTATTTTATAGGAACAAGTGTCTTTTTATCATACTTTAAATGATATTTTGTTCATGATTCCAAGGAAAATTGGGTTATAAGAGAAGTCTTTGTTATTTTATAATCTTGTATGTTCTTGATATGCCTCAATTAGCTTCCTCTTAATAAACCCAACATAAGTTTTTTCATTTTGAGCAAACATGATAGGAAGGGTTTTGATTCAAGAGCTGGGAAATATCATGATAGTTTTGAGGTGTATTCAAATATGAAGTAACAACTGAAGATTTCATGGATAAACATTTGGTAAGGATCCCTTTAAAAGAATCTCCAAATATCAATGATAGAGGCCTACACTAAATATGATAGTCATGGATCAAAAAGAAGAAATAGTTCCCAACATCTCCTATAGCAGTCCCAATGAGATCTCATCTCATTAAAATAGATCATGTTGAATCATAAGGTATCCAAATGACAGTGATCAAGTCAAGGAGGACACGGTCACCAAAGAACAATCAACAATATCATATGGATAGTTGTAGTTAGTTCTTAGATCATACAAGAGCACTTTGCAGAGATATGTGAGTATAAATTAGAGGGTCTTAGACCTCAAGAAGCCACAAATGCTATCAACCATTAATGATTAAGGATAAAATCAATCAATAAGGATAGCACATGAATGAGTTTTGAAGTAAAAAAAGGTCAAGTTTGATATAAGCTAAGAATACATCTAAGATCTCATCACGAGTAGTCAAAAGAGGATGGTAATAATGAGATTCATCAAAGCACAAAGATAGTCAATCAACAAGTATAGTCCCAAAAGAGCTTGATATGGTATTAAAAGGGGAGAGATCATTCAAAGACCCTCAAAATGGAGCAATGGGTTTTGAGCAACATATAGCCATGTGCATGTAGTCATGATAGCAGTACCTCAAAGAACTTAGTCAAAGTAATAGAAAGAAAAAGAAGCATGTTCTTGGGTACATAACAACAAATAAAAATTAAAGTAGATCACTAAGAATGGCATACTGATCTTAGAGAAGCTAAAAGCTTCACAAAGAACCAAAGAAGATAGTCCCAATCTTCCTTGAGACAGTGCTCCGATATCTCAAACACAAAGAATAGAATACAATGGGCACTCAAGAGTAATATTTTTTGTTACAAAATTAATGAAGGACACAGATCACTATTATGAGGTTTCAATACAAAGACTTGTTAAATAAGATGTTGCATCATTAAGCCTCCATATACCAGATTAAAGATACACAAGTTTTAATGTACAAAAAGACTTCTATTGGTGTTGGAACTACTAATGATGGCATAGGATGGACTACACTAATATGGATTCTAATATAGAGCATCAAAAGGGGGGACATCATAATGAGACAAGCACAAAGTTACCTTGTAAGGCATTCTAGTCTAAAGGTCACAACAAAGTAGATAAAGATTGGTGGAGCCTTAAGCATTGCCAATGGAAGATGATCACAGTGACAAGCCATTTCTTTGCCATAAAAAGAATCAGTAAGAAAGTGAGATGCATGGATGTTGAATTCAGAGACAATCATGATATGAGGATAATTAAAGTTAATCACAGTCAGAGATGCGACTCTTTTGGAGACAAAGATGGTTCTTAGATTGCAGTCATAGCAGATTCAGGACAAGAGTTTTAAGCATTAGTAGCCTACAAGGAATATAACCTTTGTAAAGAATAGCAGTCATATTGGCAATAGACAATCATGTGAATAAATTCAATGAAGCTGAAGTCCATGTATAGTCATAAAATACAAAATAGGTATGTGACAGTCATGAAGGGCTTAAAAATGAACAAGCCAACACAAGATCAAAATAGGCAAAGTATGTAGAAGATGTCAAGAGTCACTGAAATAGTGAAGGATCAACCTATAGACCTACTATAAACCTTGAGAGCATGAAGCATAATGATTTTTAATGAACAGTCACAATAGTCTTTTTGACACTCAAAAGTCACCATTGAGCACTCAAACCAAATAAAAGGACAATTTAGTACTGTTAAGAGATAGTCATAATGTTACAATGAAAAGATGAGAAAAGAATAACAATCATAAGGAATTTTGGGTCTGCATGATAAGGGTAGAGTTTTGAGTATACAATAGAGATCAATGAAAGAATCATATTTAATCACCATAAAGGCAGGGGAGTGTATCATTGGTACAAAATGACCTAGAGACATAGAATATGTAGTCTTCATAAGACTGTCACAAAAGAGCAACCATAGTGAGCATCCATGATAGTGAACCAAGTTATAGAATGATAACAGTTAAATGATACCCATGTGAGATTGAAAGGTCCATAATACTACCAAGACTGCCAAAGGCACTGTCAGAGAGTTTTAGAACAATAAATGGAGGTATAGGACAAAGCCTAATGATAGTAAGAATAGTCCAAGATCTTGAGTTTAAAAGTGAATATAATATGAAAACAGTCAAACATGGTAAAGATGAGGATTACAAGTGCAGTCATATCATCAGAATTCAAAGATAAGGTTCAAGATACTTGAATAGTGACTTCCCACAGTCAAGATTATAAGATCAATATGCAAAGACAATTCTATGATCAAATCACAGTCAAGGAAGAGCATATAGTAATTATAATCAAAGATCATACTAGAATAGTCTCATGAAGATGGTTCTCAGTGATCAAAGACATAAGACTTCAAGGGCAACATTGGTATATTATAACAACAATAGAAGAGCTATAAGGAGGTCTCACAATGCTGTCACAGAAAGAATGCAGTCTTTCATTATCAAAAAGTAAAGGCTTGGTAGCAATCTACATGGATAGAAAGAGAAGTCCTATTTCGTATTTAAAATGACTTAATATAGAGAAATAAGATGACAACTCCTGTAGCAGTCAAAAAGGATCTCCATTTATCTAGATTTGTAGTCATCAAACAATCAAAAGCTACAAATTTAACAATATTCACAAGCATCACAAGGACAATTATGAAAGGGTTTTCTACTATTTAAGGTCTCATGATAGTTTGGAGTCTAAAATAAAAAAAATAGTCTGTAGACAGGTTTCAATTTTGAATAAACAATCATAAGCATATGTACAATGATGCCATATCTCATTGGTTACCCATCATTGTGAACATCAAATCCAAAGAGACATAACAATCACAAACAAAAGATAAATGAGAGTACTTTACTCAGAGTTAAAAAGATAGTGTAATAAAGAAGAGGTTGTAGGCCTTGGAATGAATTTTTGAACTAGGTTTAATATGCCTTATGGGCTGATATACCTTCAAGCAACAATTTGGACCTAAAATGTGTTAATCTTAGAGGATTCGGTTAATACTGAGAGGGTGGGGGGTGAATCATATTACCAAAAACTGAAACTTTCAACACCAAAACAAACTTATCTCAGATCTGAAAACATTCAATAGTTAAACCAATTCTTCATAACAAATTTCCTTATCAGATCTAGATAATCATTTCCACTTATGCAAACTTATTAATCAGATTAACCATCAACTCAACTTCAGATCAACAAACACTATTACCAACTTATTAACTGATCAAAATGCTTCATCAACCATTTAACCATCAATACCGGTAACCACTTTAAGATCTCTGATATACAAACATAAACTATCTTAATTGGTAATTAGAAATAAAACATGAACATCACAAGAAAAGCATTCCACACATGAACATCATGATTTTCACGTGGAAAGACAAATAGGGAAAAACCATGGTGGGAATTGGTACCAACAAATATTTTGCACTCTTTTGGAATGCGCCCTGTTAGGAGCTAAGCCTGGTTAGAAGCTTACAATGATGCCCTGTTAGGAGCAGACCCTGTCAAAAGTCACCCAATTAAGGGATTTACCTCAGCCCTATTAGGAGCTTTGATCTATTAGGATCAACCTCACAAGAGGATTTAGAACTCAGATATTGAGTCACCCTGTTAGGGAATTTTACAATGTGAGGCCTGTTAGGACCTACTCGGTTAAGGGATTTTAGCTGTGTTGTAATTGTTAGAGAACAACAATGAATGATCTATTTATAGCACTCATCTGCTTGCTTGATCAAATCTAATTAAGTTCTAAGTCTGCATCACTCTGGCTTATCTTCTGACATACCCTCGTAGCAAGTCGATTTGGTACAAAGTCAAACCGTTAGCTCATTCCGCTAAGCACTTTGTACATTCCTAAGAAATTCTCTCTCCAAACGTGCCAAAACATCTTTCAAACACATCACGTGGTTTGTGCCGCATTATCATCAACATGTGAACTTGATGTAGATCACCGCTAAACCAAAAATCATTACTGGTCAAGAGAATTCTTAACCAGTCCTTAAACCCTTCTTAAACCTTGGCAAAAAATCAACAAAAATTTAAAACATGCCTTCCAGTAACCATCATAGGATGTGGTCCCGATTACATTCTCAAATCCATCATAAAAGCTTATGTTTCAAACCACAAGTCACCAAACATCGCCAATCACTTGATTCCATCAAAACTTATTTGCTTTACCGGTTAAGGTCCTAATGCCCAATCTTGTCGGTAAACCCCATCAAACTGTCAAACTCTAACTCTAGTAGACCAATTCACTTATCCAACAAGTCAATCATCAAAAACCATCTGTAAACATCATCCAACATCAGTTGACCCTGGTTGCCATTAGTGACAACACAAATAACTGATCATGTAATCTTTCCTCTATCGTTAAAGTCATCCATCATCATCATCTTCATTAGTTGTGCCAAACATGCCAACAATCTCCCCCTTTGGCATTGATGGAAACACTAAACATCAACATACTCAACTCATACTTTTTTGCTTTATTCTAGACCTTCTCTGTAACTCTTCTCTTCTCTATTGCACCTCATATGCCAGTTACACTTTATCTTCAATTACACATCTCCTCCTCCTGATCATATGTCTTCTCTTAATCATATTTCTTCTCCCCCTTTGACAACAATGCCAAAGGCGCATAAGCATCACAAATCATCAAATCCACTGCTATTATTTTCAACATGTCTGCAAACTCATCTAAGTTGCTCCCCTAATGGAGTAGCCTGCATCTCATCAATCCAAAGTGAAAAATAGTCATGAATCCCACTAGATTGATGCATCTTGCATTCTAGTTCTTTCTGAGTAGGGGTATGACCCCTAATTTACCTCTGAGATACTAAAGGTTGTCTTCGGCAATGGTTTTGTTAAAATATCTGCTAGCTACTCTTTGCTTGTCACATACCCAATTCTGAATTGTTTTTTGTGTACTCTTTCCCTTAGAAAATGATATTTCAATTCTATGTGCTTTGTTCTTGCATGCAACACTGAATTTTTTGAAATTTTAATTGCACTAGTATTATCATAGTAAATAGTTACCAGTTCAGACATATCAAATCTAAATCCTTCAAGCACATGTCTCATCCAAATTACCTGTGTGCAATTCATTGATGTCGCAACATACTTTGCCTCTGCTATTGATTGAGAAACACAGGTTTGCTTCTTGTCCAAGAAACCAATCTGCCTCCAAGAAGAAAATCTCCACTGGTAGTGCTTTTCCGGTCATCAATATTTTCTTCCCAATCTGCATTAGTAAACACATTCAAAGAAAATTTTCCTTTATAAGGATACCATAAGCTATAATCTACTATACCTTTCAAGTACCAGAATATCCTTTTCATCGCTACCAAGTGAGTCTCCTTGGGATCCTTTTGAAATCTAGCAACCAATCCAAGAGCATGTGCAATATCTAGTCTGCTATGAATGGCATAATGCAATTTAATAATCATAGACCTATATTATTTCTCATCAATAGATGGTGAAACATATTGTTTAGATAACTTGCACCTTGTCACCATTAGAGGACCAACTAGTTTGAAATCCTCCATGCCAAATGTTTTCAATACCTCTTTGACATACTTACTCTAATAGATAAAAATTCCACCATCCATTTGCTGGACCTACAACCCAATGAAAAATTTAATTTCACCAATAAGAGACATCTCAAATTCCTTATTCATCTCCTCAACAAAATCCATGTATAAGTCATCATTACCACCAAAAATTATGTCATCCACAAATACTTCAACTATCAATACTTTCTCTCCATCAGTATTTAGATATATGTTACTGTCCTCATTGGTACATTGGAATCCTATCTTGATCAGGTGTGCATGCAACCTTTCAAACCATTATCTCAGTGCTTGCTTCATTCCATACAGTGCCTTATGTAGTTTGCAAACCATATCTTTGTCTTCAGACAAAGAAAATCCATCTGGTTGTTCTATGTATACTTCTTCTTCACGGATGCCATTAAGAAAAATTGATTTAACATCCATCTGATAGACTTTAAATCCTTTAAATGCAGCATAAGCAAGTGGAATTCTTTCTCCTTCCAATCTTGCCATGGGTGCAAAGGTTTCACCATAATCTTCTCCTTCTTCTTGTGCATAGCCTTTGCAAACCAATCTTTCTTTATTTCTCACAACCTTGCCTTCTTAATTTAACTTGTTTCTAAAGACCCATTTAGTTACAATCACATTCATGTCTTTCACTCTAGGAACAAGTGTCCATGTCTTGTTCTTCTCTATCTGATCCAACTCCTCATTCATTGCATTAATCCAGTCATCATCCTTTAATGCCTCTCTTACTGTTTTTCAGCTCAATAGTAGAAATCAGACATGAATTTTCTCTAATTTTCCTCCTTGTTTGTACTTCAATATTTTATCTCCAATTATTTGTTCTTCTGAGTGATTTATCCTGACATACCTTGGAATAATCAGTTCTGGTTCTCTACTTCCTGCTTCACGTTCTTCATCTTCTTCATCACTCTCTGTATTTACCGGTTGAGCACCTATTTCTGCAACATTTTGCTCATCAATCTTTTGAACTTCTGGTTCTATAATCACAAGTCTTTCTTCATCTTTCTCAGGCTCAGATCTGTTGGTCTCTCTAGATTTCTCAGAGAGTTCATCTATCTTCACATTATCACTCTCAACTATCTTCTTAGTTCTCTTGTTATAACATTTAAATGCCTTACTCTTTGTAGAGTAACTAAGAAAAATGCCTTCATCACAATTAGCATCAAACTTTTCAGTATAATAATCTCTCTTAATATAAAATTTACTCCCAAATTTTTTGAAATAACTTACACTAGGAGTCTTTCCATGCTCTAATTCATAAGGTGTTTTGTTATATCTTTTTTGACAAGTACCCGGTTCAAAGTATAAATAGCAGTACTGACTGCTTCTCTCCAAAATATCTTTGGTACTTCACCTTGAATCATCATGGTTCTAGCAGCTTCAACAGCTGTTCTATTCATTCTCTCTACTATCCCATTCTGTTGTGGTGTTCTAGGAGTTGACATCTGCCTTTTAATTCCCTACTCATCACAAAACTTCACAAACTCATCAGAAGTAAATTCACCTCCTCGGTCAGATCTGAAACATTTAATATTCTTCTCAATATCTTTCTCAACTAGAGTTTTAAATGCTTTCAACTTACTGAATGCCTCAAACTTTTCTCTTAGAAAAGTTACGCACATCATTTTGGAATAATCATCAATAAAGATCATTAAATACTTATCACCAAAATAGCTCTTAGTCCTCATAGGACCACAAAGATCAGTATGAACCAAATCAAGAACATTCTCTAAAGAGAAAGACCTACTCTTAAAAGATACAGAGGTCATCTTACCCATCTGAAGATCCTTGCATAACACATTATCTAGTTTCACAAGTTGGGGCAAACCTCTCACAATATGTGACTTACTAACTTTAATCAATTGCCAAAATTTACATGACAAAATCTCTTGTCCCACAACCAACTGTCTTCAATATTCACCACCAAACAATCATTTACATTAGTATTTAGATGAAATAGATTACCTCTAGTCTGCTTCCCAGTAGCAATCAATTCTCCATTATTTCCAAGAATCCTGCACACTCCACTTTTGAATTCAAGTAGATATCCCTTATCATTAAGTTGTCCAACACTCAAGAGGTTATGTTTTAGTCCTTCAACCCAAAAGACATCATCTCCATTACTCTTCCCATTTAATGAAATTGATCCTGTACCTTTAACCACGCAAGGAGAGTTATTGCCAAATCTTACAACACCTCCATCAAAATCTTCAAGGGATAAGAAATTACTTTTGTCACCGGTCATGTGGTGTGAGCAACCACTATCTATTATCAATTCATCATTATTATCCATGTGAGACAGTGAATCCTTCTCGTCAGTCAGATCCTCCACAACAACAAATACTATCTCTTCATTGTCATCTTCTTCCGATTCATCATTAGTCACACCTTCATCCACTACAACATAACAATGTTTCCTGCCTTTTCCTTTGAATCTCCTAAACTTTTATTTCTTATCAGTGTTAGGGCAGTTAGCAGCCATGTGTCCAATTTTACTACAATAGAAACACTTCAAGGATAATTTACCTTTATATTTACCTATTGCTCTAGGGAATCATTTAGCTAGTAATGCCTCAAGTTCCATCAGATGATCTTCATCATCAACATCACCTCTGCTACCACCATGACTAGACCTGTAGTCATGATTATGACAAACATCTTTTCCTTTCCTTGTTGATGTACTGGTTACAAAAGCCTTAAAAGAAGATTCAGAAGGTTTGGAAACACTATTATCAAAACTATTTAGTTCAAATGTAGTTATCTTTCCAATTAGAGAATCAACAGTGACTTTATCTTTTGAAATTGATCTCAGTTCTTGAATAACAGACGCTCTGACAGAATACTGCAATAAAAGAGTTCTAATCATTTTACTAACAACAATATCATATTCAATCTTACCTCTGACACTCTTTATACCACCTACAACTTCCTTAACCCTTTGTCCATATTTAGCTATGTTCTCACTGTCAACCATTTTCATATCATCAAATTTTCCTCTCAAAATATCTTCCTTTGCCCTTTGTACATGTTCATCTCCCCCATAAATTAAATTAAATTTCTCTCATACCTCATTTACAGTTTCTAATCCATTAACATCAATATACCCAGAGTTAGACAAAGTACTTACAATTGCTTCAAGAGTTTGAATGTTTTCCTGTTGTTCTTTGAGTTCATCTGGTGTCAAGGGACTGGTAGTAGGAACAACATACTTGGTTAGCACATGATTCCAATACTGAGAACCTATTCCTTTAATGTAGATCTTCATCTGATCACTCCATATCCAGTAGTTGTCCTTGGTAAACTTGGGACCCTCCTTCTTCATCATCTTTCACAGAATCTTTCCCTCAAGTTGTTAGGCTTTCTGCACATAGAGGACCAACACTCCGATACTAATTGTTAATCTTAGAGGATCTGGTTAATACTAAGAGGGGGGGGAGTGAATAAGTATTAACAAAAACTGAAACTTTCAACACCAAAACAAACTTATCTTAGATCTGAAAACATTCAACACATTCAATTATTCATAACATTTTTCCTTATCAGATCTAGATAATCATTTCTATTTATGCAAACTTATTAATCAGATTAGCCATCAACTCAACTTCAGATCAACAAACACTATTACCAACTTATTAACTGACCATAATGCTTCATTAACCATTTAACCATCAATACCGGTAACCACTTTAAGATCTCTGATAAACAAACATAAACTGTCTTAACCGGTAATCAGAAATAAAACATGAACATCACAAGAAAAGCATTCCACACATGAACACCATGATTTTCATGTGGAAACCCAAATAGGGAAAAACCACGGTGGGAATTGGTACCCACACATATTTTGCACTCTTACAAAATGTGCCCTGTTAGGAGCCAAGCCCAATTAGAAGCTTACAATGATGCTCTGTTAGGAGCAGACCTTGTTAAAAGTCACCCGATTAAGGGATTTTCCTTAGCCTTGTTAGGAGCTTTGATAAGTTAAGATCAACTTCACAAGAGGATTTAGAAATTAGATATTGAGTCACCCTGTTAGGGGATTTTACAATGTGAGGCCTGTTAGGACATACCCGGTTAAAGGATTTTAGCTGTTGTAATTGTTAGAGAACAACAATGAATGATCTGTTTATAGCACTCAACTGCTTGCTTGATAAGATCCAATTAAGTTCTAAGACTGCATCACTCTACAAGATCTTCTCACATACCTTGGTTCAACTTCACACACTTTTTAAAATCATCGACACTTCAAAACATCAACCTTACCGACATAAATAACCTTTACAACTATGTCGGCATCAAAAAACTAAGACTTACTACATAGATCATCAAAGATCTTTACAACTCATTACAAATCATCATATGGATCATTGCAATCAATTACAAATCAATATCAACCATTGAATGATCATAAATCGTCACAACAAGTTGATCTAGTACAAAGTCAAACCCTTAGCTCATTCTGCTAAGCATTTTTCACATTCCCAAGAAATTCGCTCTCCAAATGCGCCAAAACATATTTCAAACACATCATGCGGTTCGGGCCTTGTTATCATCAACATGTGAACTTGATGTAGATCACCGCCAAACCAAAAATCATTACTGGTCAAGAGAATTCTTTACCGATCCTTAAAATTGTGACTTGTAATTTTAACCACATTTTAGGTCCTCACCTGGGTGATGACATCTTCTTCCCCAACCAAGACCTATTTTTGCATTCTCACCCCTTCACCCTTCCTCCTTCAAGACCTATGGCTGCTTTAGACCTTGTTCGGGCCCCAAAATAGGGAAGGACAGAGGTGTGGCACCCCTGTCCCCACCCCTTAGGGTGGCTCTAAGTCCGGTCTACCCGGTCTCCTATGCATAATTTACCTTCAGGGTTTGTAATTTGTCTTTTTCATTCTTCGGTGGTTGAAAATTAATCCTTCAGGCATGTATAAAAGGGGATTAAATTCCCTCATTTGGGAGGAGGATAAGAGGCATAAGAATGAGATACGTGATTTCAAGGTTGTCATCAAGCATTCAAGTCTTCTTCATTCATCCATTGGAGTAACATTACAACATTCATTTGCAAGCATGTGTGTGTGTTAGGGTTTTGTCATTTTATATGCCATTTCATGCAACACTTGTGGTTACATTCAAGAAGCAAAGCAATCATTATCAACAAATTCTAGATCTACAAGGTATACGCTTCCATCATTTACATTTCAGCATTTGGAATTACTTTCTTTCAAGGTTGATTCCTCTACTAGGGTTTGACTGAGGCAAACCCCTATCCACAACCCTTCTCCTCTTCTTTTCTGTGTGTAGGTTGCATGTGCACAACTATAATTATAGGTTTGGGCTCCATTTGTAGAGACAGAAGAACCCTTTTCATTTCGCGGATTTTGTGGAGGACCATGTACAATCCTGCCATGGTCTCGATGACTTTTCTCCAAATTTGTAGAGCAGATCCATATCAATATAATTAGCTTAGATCTGAAGTTACAACATGATCCTGAACCAATAGCTCCTCATTTCACTCAATCTCTCTTTGTTCCACATAGTCAACAAGTAAATTTTTTCATTTACAAAAGAGGGTAAATCACACTTCAACCCTTGCAATCCACTTGGAATTCACATCCTTGTTTCCCTTGGACTTGGATCTAGTGGATTCAAGCCCCTCTTTTGAATGTAAAGTTCCTCCAAGTGAAAATCATCCTAGTGACTTCCTTTCTCTCTCCTAGGTGGGGAGTCACTAGGGTCCAATTTTCCACTTTACATTTTGGTGAATCCGACGTCTTACACATTAATTTTGATTTCTCATTATTAGATCTAATTAATTACAATTTGAATTTCAAATTTCATTTCCAAGTTTGATCTATTTACAAATTTTAGAGGTTAATTGCGTAAAAACCCTAATTTTTCATTTTGAGAAAATTAAGCTTGTCAAGTGCAAAATTGTAATTGCTTGTTTCAGATCTGATTTCTATTTCAAATTGCAATTCAAATATATCTAAAAAATTCAGTGGTTAAATCATAAAAGCCTAATTTTTAAGATCTTTTCATTTTCGACCTTTGACTGCAAATTTGACCGATCTAGACATTTCCAAATCAACTATTTTTTTTGATTCCGCAATAATATCATAATACCTATCATCCTTGAAAATTTCAAAAAAAGTTGGTCGGACTTTTTCCCTAAAATTTTGGGAGACGGAATTGACTGTGTTTTTCTGCTTAAATCCAGAAAATTGGTGTACTTTATCAATTTTAACATCTTTTAAGGTCAAACACATATTCAAATTTCATCAAATGCAAATTTTTTAAATTAAGTTTCATAAAGGGGTCCTAATTTTAGATATTCTTTTCAAGCAAATTAAGCTTTTAATTAAGGGACTTTCAATGGCAATTAATAAATTGGATTTTCTTGCTCTTTCACATATGATGTTATTGATTTTTACATATATTTATTAAAATCATGTGTTGGATAAGAATTTATTTTCTTTAATGTTACTTCTCTTTATTCATAGCAATTGGTCCTATTGTGTTGATAGGATATCAAAATTATTCTCTTTTCAATTTGATCTCAAAGCTTTCATGTATCATTTATGTTGCATTATGGTGTTGTTGTTAACAAAATGCATTTCCTATGTTAATCACCTTAAAGCTTTTGTAGATCCCAAACCTCAAGATCCTAACCTTTGTACCTCTCCTAGGGTATCTTGTGTGGATGAAATGAGATCTAATGCTTTACCCAATGATCTTTCTAAAAGAGAGCAAGCATTGGAAAGTAATATGGACCCATCTTCTCCTCATACACATACCCTTGAGCAAGGGGGGCAATATCAAAACATCAACATTCTTACATCTTTAGATCCTCCTTATTCTCCTAATACCTATCTTCAACATCAAAATATATGTAGGGAAGATGATTTCATGCACTTTATTCACGACCTTTCCCCTCACATAGAAATAACTAAAAATGTACTTTTAGATGATGAAGATGTTCCTCCTCAGTCTCCTACAAAGGATACACTTGATAAAGGAAAGGATATTGTCACTTTATAGGATACTCCTTCTTCATCTAAATTTTTTCCTCCTTATACATTAGATTTCAAATAAATTCATGATGTTGTTCCTCCATCTAGTCAAATACAACATTCTTATAATCGTGGCTTTCATATAATAACAAAATAAGGTTTTAAAGGACAACGAATTGGGAAATTTGAGCATGGAATTCGTGTCCCTATAAACCCTCCTACACAAACTACTACAAGAGGCCTAGGAAATGGTACTCCTCTTTCTATGGATGAATTCCTTAGGCTCCAAAACTTTAAATACCATGTTCAAAAACAACAAATAAAAAGAGCTCATAAGAATGCTTCTTCTTCAAAATGTCTTTTTTGTTCATTTCATCAAACCCATGACCATAATACTGATGATTGCCCTGATTTTCAAAAATCTATTCAAGATGGCATAGATAGTGGCAAAATTAGAATTGTGGATAATGAATCTGCTTCTTCTAACAATCCTTCTCCTTCATGTCAAGAAGATATCTACCATCCTGAAAGATTAGCTGCAAGAATCTATTGGAGATTGAAATATGATAAGAACATTTCCTTTCCTCCTTGAAATAAAAACAAAAATCCTAAGTAGGAGAAGGGTATTGAATATTATATTTTTCATGATTTATATTCACATTCTCTTGGAAAATGTTATGCATTGAAGAAATTTGTTCAATACAATATGATCTTGCACAAATTTGTCTCACAAAAGATCTAGCTATATTTCTTGTAAAAACATAGTGCCTTAGCACTTCTTTTCCCTTCATGTTGCTCTTCACCCTATGACATAACTAGCCAACTTAACTGGGGGCCCTTTATCATTTGTGGTTGTATTATTTCAATTTCATATACTTTGGGGAAGCAACATGAAGTCCACTTTCCTTCTTCTTTCTATCTTTATCTTTGTGCATTATTCATTATTAGATCTCCTTTCTTGCATTGGGTTATTCTTATGTGAGCATGCAAATGTTCTTTGGTTTTCCACTTTTCTTGGAGAGGAGTTTCTTTAATAAGTAATGCACCTCTTCTCTTTCTTTCATTTTATTAAATGTATCTCTTCAATGGTTGTGATTATTTTCAAGCATGATATGGCTCCTTGCATGGAATGATCTCTTGTGAAGTACACATTCCTTCCTTTAAAGAATTTGTTCCGTTAGGAAGGTGTATCATTTGAAAATAAACACCATTGGAAGATGTATACCCATTTTACCACTTGTCCTTATTACTTGGGGGGAAAGGATTTTTACTCCTATTCCTTTCTCTCTATTTCATTTCCTTTAGGGGCTGCATTTTTCATATATGATTATCATTTCGATATGCTTAATCCCCCTTGGGGAACATGTGATACTTTTTGTTTTCTTCTTTTGAAGATTACCACTTCTTGAGATGTGTATTTTACATATAATGAAAGCACATCATGCATTGTTATGTTTAATATATCCCTAGAAGATTGTGTAACCTCTTCTCATTGTCTCTATGCTTGGAGAGCAATTATTTCTCTCTATCTCTCTTCCTCTAAGGATCCTCTTTTCCCTATTTTGTGGATGGTGTGAGTTTTATTACTTGATGTCATTCCTTGTGCATAATTGTTGGTTGTCTTGCTCAAGGATTATTCCTATATAGAGGTGTAAGTCCTTTACTACAACCTCTTTTACACTTGGTGATGTACATCTATGATAAATTCACCCATCCCTCTTGGGGCTAAAAGTGTGTCATCCTTCATCAAGTATCCCTTTTCACCTAGGAATAGGACGAAGGATTGCATTCTTGTTCTCTCTTTTTCCTTGTTCTAGAAGATGTTATATTTGTCTAAGAAAACTCTTCTTGGAGGAAGATGTCTTTTTGAACAAATACCTCTTCTCCTCCAAGGATCTCCTTTACACTTACAACAAGATATCTCTTTTCAACCATCTTATCCTTGCTTGAAGAGTATTCCCTCTCTTGCTTGGATTTACGACATTGTTGCATAGTGGATATCTTCTTTGTGATGAAGGTAGGTATCCTTGTTCTACTTTCCTTTAGATATCAACATAAACCTATGTTGACATCTTAAGGCGGGGAACCCATACTGCTACTTTGCACTATACTTCTCTTATGCATTGTACAAAGGGACATTCTTGGAACCAGAGGGTAACCTCTTAGAGAAAGATGTCATCACTTTTCTTGTCCAGTGGGACATTCTTGGAACCAAAGGGTAACCTCTTAGAGCGAGATGTCTTCACTTCTTTTCTTGTATAGTGGGTAAATCTCATAACTAGGGCATATACTCTTAGAGAGAGATGATGCAACTTTTCTTTTATGCAGGGTGATTATTCTCAAAACCAGAGCACAAACTCTTAGAGCAGGATGTCACACCTTTCTTGACTCTTGTACTATACATTCTATACAGGTTGTAGCGTACTCGAGCATAGACTCCTATGAGGTGCTTCGAACCTCACTTGCACACATGCACATGAGGTTGGATGGAACTAACAATGTTATCACTCTCTCACTTTACATGGATCACCTAGACAGGCTCTAGGGCCGAGATTTTCCATGTCCTTTTCTCCATGGATCATCTAGTTTTAGGGGCGAGATGTCCCTGGTTTCTCTCTTCTTCACCTTTCTTCTCATGGATCCCAAAAGTGTGTATTCATGTTCTCTCTTCTTCCTCTCATGAACTCATAGTGTTATTATTGATGGTTCATGGATGATGTCATCTTTTCTCTTTTATGTGATCGCTTGTGTTTATGTGATGGCATTTCTATTTGTGTCTTGATTAGTTGTTGAGACACTTGAGTATCGAGGTCTCTTCGACTAGTTGGTTTGTCATCTTGTGTCTTGTTCTTATTATGTGTCTTTTGCGATTTGTCTTTGTTTTGTGTGTCTTGTTCCTTTTTTATTTTGTGTTCTCTTGCATATGTTGGCGTGAGTTGAGACCCTAAGATTGGGGGTTTTTTGCTCCTCAATATTAGTGATGTCTTGTACTCCTTGTGGTATTGTTCCATGTCCCTCGTCTTCATCTTTCCTTTTCTTGTACTTAACCGACATTATTAGCATAGGTCATACTCCCGCTAAAGTGGGGGATAAATGTAGTGTCATAAAATTATGAACCCTGCAATTTTAACCATATTTTAGGTCCTCACCTCAGCGACGCCATCTTCTTCCCCAACCAAGACCTATTTTTGCATTCTCACCCCTTCACCCTTCCTCCTTCAAGACCCGTGGCTTCTTTAGA
Organism: Cryptomeria japonica; assembly: GCF_030272615.1. Classification (NCBI taxonomy): domain Eukaryota; kingdom Viridiplantae; phylum Streptophyta; class Pinopsida; order Cupressales; family Cupressaceae; genus Cryptomeria; species Cryptomeria japonica. The sequence goes on along the minus strand of NC_081409.1, from coordinate 320,149,022 downwards.
CCCTGTCCAGGTCCCAAAATAGGGTAGGACAGGGGCGTGGTGCTCCTATCCCCACCTCTTAGGGTGGCCCTAAGTTAGGTCTTTTCGGTCTCCTATACATAATTTTCCTTCAGGGTTTGTAATTCCTCTTTGTTGGCCTTCGATGGTTGAAAATTAATCCTTGAGGCATGTATTAAAGGGGACTCAATTCCCTCATTTGGGAGGAGGATAAGAGGCATAAGGATAAGATACATGATTTTAAGGTTGTCATCAAGCATTCAAGTCTTCTTCATTCATCCATTGGAGCAACATTACAACATTCACTTGCAAGAATGTGTGTGTGTTAGGGTTTTGCCATGTTACATGCCATTTCTTACAACACTTGTGGTTACATTCAAGAAGAAAAGCAATCATTATCAACAAATTCTAGATCTACAAGGTATACACTTCCATCATTTACATTTCAACATTTGCAATTACTTTCTTTCAAGGCTGATTCCTCAATCGAGGTTTGACTGAGGCAAACCCCTATCCACAACCCTTCTCCCCTTCTTTTCTATGTGTTAGGTTGTAGGTGCATAGCTGTAATTACAGGTTTGGGATCCATTTGCAAAGATGAAAGAACCTTTTTTGTTTCATGAATTTTGTGGAGGACTGGATGTACACTCCCGCCACGGTCCTAACAAATTTTCTCCAAATTTGCAGGGCAAATCCGTATCAATCTAATTAGCTCAGATCCAAAGTTACAACATGATCTTGAACCGATAGCTCCTCATTTCACTGAATCTCTCTCTTTCTTCCACATAGTCAACAAGTCAACTTTCTCATTTACAAAAGAGGGTAAATCACACTCCAACCTTTACAATCCACTTGGAATTCACATCCTTGTTTCCCTTGGATTTGAATCTAGTGGATTCAAGCCCCTCTTTTGAATGTAAATTTCCCCCAAGTGAAAATCATTCTAGTGACTTCCTTTCTCTCTCCTAGGTGGGGAGTCACTAGGGTCCAATTTTCCACTTTACACAAACCAAAAGTCACCAAACATTGCCAATCACCCGATTCCATCAAAACTTATCTGCTTTACCGGTTAAGGTCCTAATGCCCAATCTTGTCGATAAACCTTGTCAAAATGTCAAACTCTAACTTCGGTAGACCAAATAACTTATCCAACAAGTCAATCATCGAAAACCATCTGTAAACATCATCAAGCATTAGTTGAACGTGGTTGCCATCAATGACAACACAAATAACTAATCATGCCATCTTTCCTCTACCAGTAAAGTCATCCATCATCATCATCTTCATCAGTTATGCCAAACATGCCAACAAAATGGCTTGAGTTTAAAGTTTTTAGTGAATCTTAAATACATGATGAGGTCTAAATCTAACCCTTATCTGCCTTAAAGGCATCAATTATTCCTACGTCAGTTCAAGGCCTTCATCCATACCATTACATTTCATGTAGCATCAGTTCAAAGATCAGTTGAGAGGGCATGGGTTGGGGGTTATAATGCATCATTCAGTTTGAACCTTAAAAAAGGATATTTGAGGGATTTTGGGTAGTTAAAGGCTACATAAGAAACCTACATGAGTTCTACATCACTTGGCATTGAGCTTGCAATAATCTAACTTCAATATACTTTAGTTTTGACTCCTCTTCTCAAGGCTTCTTCCTCAAATTTGACCAAAGAAGACATATCATGCAAGTTGGAGATAAATCCAAGGGGAAGACTTGCAGTTCAACATCAGTTCTTGTTCATCTCTTTGAAGATTATTTCTCTATAAGTCTATTCTCTTCTATCTTTTGGAGTTAGTTCTTTGGTGCAGTCACTGGTTAGGAGGGACCTCAAAGAGATCAATCTAGACAGGGCAACAAGAGTAAACACAAAATAAACAAGAGGATATGATGGAGGCAATGAAAAATTGAATGAATTAGATTATGAATACTGATTATAGATAACCGATAACATCCAGATTATATGATTCAACCCACTGGCCTGCTACATACATGCTCAATTACATAATTGCTCAACTCCGGACCTCTAAGTCTTAAGATCTATCTCTATGTTCTATCTGATTGATTTCTAATGCTCAATTACAATGATTTATATGATCAAAGGGGATTCGGTCAGCCAAAAGGGATCAAATACCGAAGAACAAGATCAAAGGTGTAAAACCAACAGGTCAGCCTCCACCAAAGAGATTCCTCTGAAAAATCCAAAGGATGAAGTAAGGATCAAAGGGAGGGTCAGCCACACACCTAAGAACATTGGAATCAACTAACTGGGCTCCACAAGCTACGTAAAGGATCTGGTAGATTCACAATGCAAATAGGTCCAAGCGATTCTGATTGCAAGAAACTGTCTCAAAATTTGAAATCGATAACTTGTCGGAAAATGATCCAAATGATCTGTAGATTAGGAATAAGGAAGAGATAACGTCCTCAAGAAAAATCCAGTTCTAGAAGATCCAGTGAGCCAATGCAATAAAATACAGAAAGAAAAGTTGAAACAAAAAACAAACATAATAGAAATATTTTTGGTTGATGCAAGATTGCCAAGAACCGGGGATAATCCTGCATCATTCTTCCTTTTCTTTCATACAACAACAAGAATATTATTGTAGCTCATAATTCTTTCCAATTCAAGTATTGTAGCAACAACTTTTATTTTCAGAATTCAATAAAAATTATTGATTCCTTCCAACATCTTATTGTCTTATTCATTGGCATGTGTATGATTTGATCAAAATATTGTGGTTTTTGAAAATCCTTTATTTTTGTCTCATGAATGCTTTGTTAAACAAGAAAATTCCATTTTAAATTTAGGTTTTGTGCCGTGTTATTTGGTTTTTCAATCAGTTGAATATTGTAAAAACATATTTTCTTCAAACAACGTTGAAAACCTTTCAAACCTTCACAAGAAACATTTATGAATTTGATGGTCTTGGCTAGGCTGTGAATCAAATATCAGGTCTTTCTGAAGAAGATAATTAATTTAGAGCAGCAAATAGTATCAAAATAATTGGTTTATCACCTCCTATTAGTAATAGATTTTCATTTTTAGCAAGTGTTCCAATCCCTTTTCTCAGTCAAGATTAGTTTTTTAGGAGGTTTTACCAAGAGAACCAAGCGCTATGGAGGTTGATTTCCACCATAGGCAACCCACAGGCTTGGAAATCTTCCAATGTTTCACAAGATTGCTGAGCTTTATATCTTGAGAACTTGGGTACAATCTTGGTGACAATAATGACAACAACTTGGACCCTTTATTGTTAATGACACCAACTTGGACCCTTTATTGTCACATTGGATTTTATGCTTGTGCTCTTCGATAGGTACATCATCACCTTGGTTTGTTTCTTTTCTTCCATAGGTGGTATGTTGGAGGATGAGAGGAGTTCTTGCTTGAGATGGTGGTCACTTGGTTTTATTGTAGGTATCTTGATGAAGCAGGAGAGCATGGTGGAGGTTCATGTAGTTACATGTATGGCTATGATGATGTATTTCATTGGTTGACCCTTATGCAATGTATACAAGTGGGAGAGTGTTGGGAAATAATGTGTTGTACACCTTGCATAATAATGTTTATTATTGTAATATTTTATTTTTTATGTGATGTTGCACGTGGATGTGTAACATGTAGAGATTCCTTTAGATTATTCTCAAGTCCATTGTGATGTTGTATTGTAACATTGAAATATCATATTATAATTATCTAATATCGGGGAAAGATATTTAAAAGGAGAAAACTTAGTACCCAATATTAAATGTGGAGTCAAGGGTTAGTTGTGAGCACATGGTTTTGTGGCGCATCGTTTTACTTTACCACTAGTTGTTTTGTGTGAGCTTTTGTCTATAAAAGCAAGCATATGTTTAGTGGTTAATTTTGGTTGGTGGTTTGGGTTGTCATTGTATAGAAGGGCTTGATGGTAAGAAGGTATTCATTGTAACTCTATATTTCTTTATGGTTGATTAATATGATGGAGTATGGATGCTTTTGGAGGTTGCATTTTTTTCTCATGAGGGTTTTCCCAAGGTATATCTTATGTTATCTTGTGGTTTGTCTATTTGATCTTTGCGTTATGGTGATTTTGTAAACCTGTATGCATGCTTTTCTCTCATGGGTTATGTAGGAAATTGATTAAATGAATGTATGTTTAAAACATTATTTCCTAACACCTTTGATGGTTTCATGTATTGTATCTCCTATATATGAGGTGCGTGAGATGGAGGTTGTAAGAGTTATATTTGTTGATTTACCTCTAGACTTTGTTGGTGATACTTATGTGAGAAGATTGCTTTGCAAGTATATTGTAATATGTTATTGATTTCTCAATAAAATATTGGGTGACTTTTGGAGTGTGGGGTTTTTCTCTCAGAAGGGATTTCACCATGTAAATTGTTGTGTTGTGGTATGCATGCTATTTATATTATTTCTATAACAATTGTAAGGATTCGTAGAAGTTTTTGCACTACGCTCCTCTCAAGATTAGTGTAGGAAATTGTTTTGCCACTTAACTTTCTTATTGTTTTGCCCCAATTTTCAATCATAAACATTATGGTGAGCTCGACATGAAATAATAGCAATATTTTTTTATGAGTTTTGGATTTTTGCAGGTTACAAAATGAAAGTTACGCATTCAACCAATTTACTTCACAAATGCTTAATTATTCACGCATACGTCCTGATCTATTTTGCATTTGTAGATTTTGCCGATGCATTTGCTAGCTCTTTTCACGCATCCACAAAATCTTTCATGCATACATAGCCTGAATTCATATATTTACATGGCAAAATTATTAGCAAGTTATAGTATTGCATACGCGGGTTATATTGTCACATTTGTGGCTTATAGTTCCACATTCACAAATTATAGTGTTGCATTCGTAGGTTAGAATACCACATTTGCAGGAATTAGTGTTGCATATGTAGAAACTAGTGTCACATTCATCTAGTAAACAAAAAAGGTGTAAAATTATAAAAAATTCAATCATTTTCAACTTCCGTTTTCTGATTTCTAGGACTGTAGAGTAGATAATTTTTAGATTTACAAAGAACTAGGAATTTTGATACGCCAAATTGGTAGGGTCATAATGTTTTACTCGGTACTCAGAATTCAAAATTGTTTACACCATTGGAAAGGTCTTCAAGAGAGCTAATTTTAGTCCCTTAACACCATACCTTCAACTATTGAGTTAAGGGATTGATGACATTTTTTATCCTTGATTCTGCTCCAAAGACCTCTAAAAATGAAATTTACTAGAACATAGAAAATACCAAAAATTTGGATTTTAGATTCTTCTCAATTCTATCACCTCTAGACTACTCTAGATTAGGTATAAGACTTATTTTTTTTAACAAATTTAATCTTTTCAATCAATTTTTCTTTTCTTCAAATAAGGGGATTTTTCGTGTTGCTAGTTATTTTCTATAACATTGTGGCAAGAAAAGGGCAAGGATTGCAAAACTGGAAACATTTAACAAATTTGTTGCGGGACTTGGGTCAAAGAACATTTTATTTTTTATTCATTAAGTGCTTTCTCTTTTTCGAGTAAATTACTTTTCAATTTATTAAAAGAAATAAAAAATTTGCTTGACTATCTGGTGCTTTTCACACTCTATGTTTTCTATCCAAAAATCTTATGAAAGTATCCTCTCCCCTCACTTTCGTGGAGCCTAGGTGTAAGAGAAATCATAAGTTTATTTAAGAGAGGATTCCTTAGAGATTTCATCACCCCTTGGGTTGACCTTAAGTAGTATTTCGTTCGGGCCGCTATATAAAAAGGGTGAGAGAAAAAGTTGTAGCCCATCATGCGATCACATACTAAGCATGTCAATTATGAAGGGGACATATAGGCCTTGGAGCAGTTGACTAGAGAATTAAGTGTCTCACCCCAAATATATTTGTGTAGGTGTACCCAAATATTGACTAAGAACCTTTGTGATTTAGATGCCATTGTATACTTGATAGTTTAGGGATTGTGGATTGTACCCCATAGATACTCCTCATGTACCTCCCATAGTAAAGTAGGAATTCCTCGATTTATAAGGTCTTTGAATCTTCAGGGTAAGAGAGAAGGGAAATCTTTTGTAGGCCTAGATCTCTATCTATCCATTGTGGATACATATTTTATTACCGTGGGATCTCTATCAAGTAGTATCCTTTGTAGGCTTGAGTGGGAAAAGTGATTTCTTATGAATGTCTATTAAAATTCAAGTGTTATACCAATAGTCAGTCAAATATTTTGGCTAACTTAGGTCCTCAATGCAAAACTTTAGATTTCAGAGTTATACAGTCTAAGTCAACAACGTATTGTATTCTTTATTTTCTAATTGTTAGTCAAATTGATCAAAATTGAGCTCCAAAACTTAGAAAAGCTATAATTGTGCATTTGCCAAATCTATTATGCATACACTAAAATCATTGTTGCATAAGCCAAAATCTATTTCATGATTGAATTCATACTTTCTAAATATTTTATACATGTGCTAAAATCTATCTCACATTGAATCTAATTAGTCTCATAGTCGAACCTAATCTATTTCACATTCATTGGTTTCTATCACACATTTAATTGACAATACCAAGAACTAGTTGAAGCATATTTGAGCTAAAAATTGGGATCCATATTGCTTCTGTTATTGTGATTATCAATGGTGATCAAGTCAATAGGGTCATCTAGATTTTGCATCCATCCCAAAGCCTCAAAACCATTCACATGCTCCTCCATAGACAATCTTATAATAAACCTTCTCACAAAGGCTCTCCAAGCATCTGGACAAAAATACGATCAAGACAAGTTTTCCAAGAAAAATCAAAATCATATACCCATGCCTAGAAATGACTCATCCTCCTATGAAGAAATTGATTCTCAAGTGGCCTCCATATCTCCCACCATTCCTTCTTTCCTGAAAGCTTCACAAAAACCATCTTCATCAAACTATAAATCCAATGATGACATCTTTATATTTTACCCTCAAGGGATATCCATAGAAATAATCCAAACTAATCCATTTATTTAAACAAATCCCTTATACAATTCACAAATCCTAGATCTAATGCCACCATATGCTCCATTTCCAGCCAAACCTACTCTAGGGAGTCACATTGAAAATCTATTCTTATCATGTCAAAGTGTTTAATCCTTCCAATAATCTCCCATACATATCCAAATCCCTAACCCATGTGAAGAGGCTAATCCAAAGTCAGAAGAAACAAGTCCTAGCATAAATCAAGGTAAATATACCATGACTCTCCAATCCAACCCAATTTTTGATCAAGATCTCATATGTCAAGATTATTATGAAGAACCCCTCATTCTTTTGTATTCCATCCACAATGATCCCCTTCCATCTCAAGAGAAAAGTATCCTTCCAAGTCCCTTTCATAATCCACCTCCTAAGCAAGATCATGACATCCCTTCCATCCTTTCCATTGATCCAATTCAAAATCAAGATAAAAGAACAAATTCTAATGATCCTCTTCCAAGTCAAGATTAATGTATCCCTTCATATCCACATCATGATCCTAATTCTCCTCAGCATCTTGTCACACCTACCCAAGCTATTCATGATTCCCTTATCAAATGGATTCCTCCACTTTAACCTGATACGGTTTGCTTCATGGTCTTGTTATTCCTTCCATATCATATCACCCTCAAAATGGACTCACATCTTGTTTCAAAAATAACAAGTATTCCATTGCTAAAACGATTTTTCAAAACATACATTATCAAGGAAAAGAGTTAAGTATCCATGAACAAGATATATTAGAACCCCTTGACAGAAAAGAAAATTCAAATATTTATGGCCTCGACTACATAGCTCCCTCTCAAAATGTTAGTATCCATGCAAAATCCCACATCCATCCATCTAAGTCCAAACATGGACATTTCCAATCCTCAAATCCATTTTGGGTCTCATATCCCAAAACCAAAGCTTTCATCTTTTTCATCCATATCAGTTCCTTATATTCCTCCATCCAATATCCATATCACCCCTAGCTTACAATCTAGCTACCTTGTTTTAAATAAAGATCTACAAAGGCACACATCCTTGAGAACCTTCCAACCATTCATCTACATGAACTGATCCAAAATACCTCCATATCATTCCAATCCAACTATGAATGCCATTCCTCTCAGAAGCGATTTGGATGCCAAGCATAAAATCTATAAGTCTAAAAATCAACATACATCCAAAGATAAACATGTCCCATCTAAAAGACATGTAAAAACAAAGCAAAATTGGATCTGAAAGCAAAAAGAAAAATTCAAAAAGCCACAAAGGCCCATCAAGCAAAAAGAAACATAAAAAAATATTTGGATTTCTAAGTCGCTTATAGAAGCAACACATTCCAAATAACTACAAAGGAAAGAAAAAAAAAAACCATGTGTATTCCCAAGTCACTTGCACAAGTACTATGTATTAAATAAAAGTCAGAATTGGCATCCAAACTTGTTATTCCAAAGGCTTCCTTCACTCTTCCATCTAAACATCTCCCACTTTTTAAATCTAGTTTGGGTCCTTGTGTCCCACAATCCATTATAAATCATTCACCATTTCCTTCATCCATTTTGGGTCCTTATGTCCCAAATTCCATATCTAGTCCTCCATCAAAATCTCAAAATCCACTTGTCCTCCATCACTCCACCACCCCTAAAGGTGCGTGCCACCATTGATATTGAAGACATTTCCATCCACCCAAACACAAATATTCTAAGATGCTATCCATTATCCAACACCTATTTTTAATCCTTTCCTTTTTCCATCTTATCATCCATTTTGTCTCCCTTTACCATCACCTTATTAGCGTCTTTGATCATACCTTCAATAGCCATGGTCCATTGTAACACATATTTCAAGGGTACCATCCGAAGAATAGGGTGCTTAATTCATTCCACCATCTCCAATCACGCATCTATTATCTTCCAAAAAGGTAAAAAAAAAGATAACAAAAAAAGAAAAGAGAAATAATTTGTCCATTAATGAAAACCACTTTTTTTGTGGCTTCTTGGGCAAGTACCATAATAAAAAATTAGCAAGAATGCATCATGTGTAATCCATCATCTGCGTATAGTCTACACTTGGGGCAAGTTTAATCCACCCAATCCTACCTACCAGATCTCACATTATCCGTCATTCACTATTCATTGCCCTATCTACATCCATATACCCTTTTCTACCTTTTATCTTGGCAAGGCTAAGGATCTCCATAAACATCACACATCCTATTAACTTCACATTATCTGTACCTTGTACTTTGTATCTCTTTTATAATCCATTTCTTACTTCCATGATCCATTACCACCTTTGATATTGCTTATCCTATGCATATCCTATCTCCATCCTATCACAATCCATCCCTTCATATTGATAAAAAATAAGGAAATAAAATGAAAAATATGTTTTTCACACACCTCTTGACATATCTATTCTTGTGGACCACATGCCATTCAATGCACCAATTCATCACCTTATATTGACATACCAATTCCTTTGCTTGGATACATACATTGTCCCATCATGAGATATTCCTTGGAAACCAAATCAAATTTGATTTCATAATTAGATACCTCCATCTTTCACCTATCCATTTTTGTCCCACCAGTTCCTTCATACGTTCATAATGTTATATGCCTTGCTAGACATTGGGGCAAACAAATATATCTTGGTTGAGAATAAATATTGACATATGTATTTTTCCTTAATCAGTGATCTAAACATCTTTCAAAAATCCAAAATAAAAATAAAAATATCGAAATGCAAAAAAAATTCAAAATTCTCCTTTATCATATACTTCTCCTTTTCTGCCTCTTCATCAGTGCTCGTACTGCTGACCCATTCCTCAACAATTGTCTCCTAACTTGATTTATCCCCTATGGCCTTCTGCTTTGGTCTTTGGCCTTTCTTCTCACTTTATGCAACACTCATAGGGGTTATGAAGGATTTAATCTTCATTGGAGGGGGAACAAAGGCAAACCTTGTTCTTTTTTGAGCTTGCTAGAAGATCCTTCTTCCGAAGGAAAACTGAAAGCCTCAAATTGTTCATTCTCTTAGCATGATCTTTCTCATATTTCTTTTGAATCATCTTATTTAGGATCTTTGAAGTTCCAAATCTTTCTTCTTTTGGATCTACCAACAAATACAACAACATATCAATATTGTTTCTCAACATCTTCTATAGATATCTCATATGGAAACTTTGGAAACCAAGCAGTCCTTGGTTGAATTACTTCTATATAACAATGTTCCTTGTTGACTAGAAAAATTATTTCATCTTTATACTTCTAGACCAATATACTAGGGATTCTCTCTCTTTCTTGCATGTTATTCTGAAATTTTTTTGAACCACCTCGAGTACAAGGTGTTATATGCCTCTATATCCTTATTGAAGCTCTTAATATGTTCTTTTATTTGTACATCTATATGGTAGAAGTTGTCCCAAAGTTTACTCCTAATTCCTAGAAACTCATTCATAAACATAATTGTGAGATAGATTATCAATGATCTATTACCTGAACTGATATTTGTTGTTCTTCGTCCTCTCCAAATTGTGCAATATTTATTTCCTTGAAAGCTTAGAAAGATTTAACTTATCTTTTATCAAATCCTTTTCGATTATCTTTAGTCAATTTCCATAAGTCTTCTGTCAATCAACATTATCAATTTAAATCAATTGCAATATCTGAATTAATCATTTTGACATCTCATTTGCCTTTATTGCATTCAATCATCTTGTCATTATCATTATTATCAATTTCCTCATTTTATCAAAATGCCTTTGGATTATGGTCTTTTTGATCATTTTTCCTTGTCATTGTCATCAGTTTTGTCACTATTGGCAATCAATAATTTTATTTCAGCCTTAATTTGAGCCTAATTCGATATTGGGGTTGAATTCTCATAATTACTTCATCAATTTCTTTATTTCAGTCATGCCATCTTTATTAACATTTCTTCCTAGGTAAATGAATTTATTCATTTACTCCTCTTATCCTAAGATCACAATTAAATGATTTATTTATTTAATTGGGTAATTTGGAAATGTGAAAAAACATAAAAAATTTAATTTTTAATTTTTACCTTATTTCCTTTCTTCACTTAACTCTTCCACCTTCCAAAAAGCACCTCACTTCGCTTTTGATTTGAAAATAAAAGCTTCTCTTTTTGCTTTTTGTTTGAAAATAAAGGTTTCCCATTTACCTCCACTCAACTCTTCTTCTTGACTAACATGCGTCATTGATCATTTTTCGATTGCAACTGTCCATTCTGATCTTCTTCCTCTATAAATTCAAGTCATTTTCCTCTTATAAAAGGACTTCCAACACTTGGCATATGAGATTATTCTCATACTTTTTCTTTCATTTTCATATCTTCAAGTATTCTCGCCTATCATTTTCTCTTGCTTTGTTTGAATGCATAATGGATTGAGCCAACATAACAACATAATTAGAGAAGAAAGAAGAAGCAACAAGGCCTTTGTCAAATGGAGTAAAATTGGTTTAATTTGCTTTAATTTATTTTACTTCCTTTGATGACCTTGTTGTATGTGTTCAATTGGTTTTTGGTTGATAATTCTAACCATTTTTCTTGTGCACAGTTTGCATCACCAAGAGGTACATACTCTTATTTTGCCTTGCCTTCTACATTCTCATTAGATTTATTCACCCATATCTTCTACATCTTCTCCTTTTCCTCGTTGACATCAATCTTCCTTTATAGAGCAGAGGTCTTCTCATTCTTTACTTTGCAAAACCTAGTAATGTATCCTAATTTCTTGCAATTGTAACAAGTGGGACCTTGTTGTTGTAGATCACTTCCATACCTTTTTACATTAGATTTGCACTCAATATCCTTGTGCCCATGTTTTTTGCATGCATAAAAATATCCATTGAAAAATTGAGATTTCTACGACTGTTTACATTCACATATCCATTCCACATCATTCTACTTCTACATTCATTCGCCTTATGTCCAAACTTATTGCAAACATAGAATTGGCCATTAAATGATTGAGATCTGATCTGAATTCTACATTCACTAGCTCTTTATCCAAACTTGTTTCATGAAAAACATTTACCATTGAAAAATGGAGAATAACTGGTTTGAGTGGGAGCAGGCTTCTTGAACTTCTTTTTGTTCTGGACTAGAGTGAAACCCTTTTGATCTTCATTAGCCTTCTTGGATTCATCCTAAACCTTTTCCTTTCCCTTGTCATTTTTTCTAAGAGTTTTAGAACTTTCTCCTTTGTTAAAACCAAGACCACCTTTATCCTTAGATGGTTTCTGGAATCTTAATATCTCATTAAGAAGATCACTATCGCCTTTGAGCTTCAAATTATTATCAATGTGTTCTTTTGCCTCTTTCAATTTATTCCTCAACATGACTACTTCTTCTTCAATCTTAGTGCATTCTTCGGATTTGATATGTAGCTTTGTTTCAAGAATAACAACAATCTTCTTTCCTTCTTCAACTTATCTTTTCATATGGACAACATGTTCTTCTTCTTTCTTGAGTATTTCTCAACAATCTTCCAAATTAGAAAGAGACAGTCTCAATTCTCCTTCAAGATCTACTACTGCATCAATATCTCATCCTTGTGGTTCTATAACATCTAAATATTTCTCAGATTCAAACATTGTGTTCAAATCTTGGATCTAACTTAGTTGTTAGATCATTTCTTCAAGAACCTTGCTTTGATACCAATTGTTGAATACTTCCAGATGCTAAGAGGGAGGTTGAATAAACACATATTAAAATTTAACCATTCATTAATCATTAATTCCAATTATCATATGTGCTGAAGTAAACAACTAAAAATAGAAAGACGAATCACACAAGAACACTGGGAATTTTATGTGGAAAGCCCAATGTAAGAAAAACCATGGTGAGAACTATCTCACTATATGTAAGCTGATTACAAAGTTTTAAGCACTTAGCCAAGGAAGCTCATTGCTCATGATTTGGAATTTTGGGCTAATGCAAACAACCTTAGTGCAAGATTTAATGGACTTGCAAAACACTGAAGATCACTTCTTCAAGGAAAGATACACTAGATTTGATTACAAGGAATTATTGTTGCTGAAATGAAGAGATGTGCATCCTCTGAAATGCAGATTACAATTCACTGTTCTACACATATGAAACAATATTCATTACTGCTCATCTACAAATGTGTAGCTTCACTCCCACACAACATACCATACACCACTTATTATTCAATTCATATGGTTCTCCAAATGATCTCATACCTTATATATATCATCCACAACAAAGAGATGCATAAATTAGGTTGGCCTGATTTGATGTAAAGTATAAAATATAAATAACCGACCCCAAATAATTTCTTCAAGGTAATGCAAAAGTAAAAAAAGATGTGTGAAACAACACCCCATGCTGGCACACCTTCTTATCAATCCTAAATCATCACCTTCAACTCCACATGTTGTGCCCTTCCATATCACACTCTATTATGATACTTTGGATAGATACTTATGGCTTTATTTATATTTTTGATGCTTTTAGTTTGATGTTAGACATTGCATATTGACAATTTATCTATTATAGTTTTATGTGGATGATGATATACTAAGGACTATTATGATGGTGGATTACATGATTGGTTAGTTATGCGAACTCATTATATGCATGTTGTGGCTTATATTTTTATGATGATGTTGTGCTATGTGCTAGCCATACTTCATGCTCAATAATTCTCCTCTTATTCAACAACTACTAAATAAAGGCGATTGATTGGATTCAGGGACTTTGGGAGAATCCCGTTGTCTGTATCTTCTTCTTCTACCCAAAAACTACAGAGGCCCCAATGATGGAAAGGCTATTGTGTGCCCCTCTACCTTCTGGGGTGGGGGGGTTATATTCCCCACATTCCTCCTCTCCCAACCCCTATCTAGATATACTATGTTATAGAAATTTACTAATTAATTAAGATGGGTGGGAAGATAGAATAGGGGGGGAATTGCCTATAGCCCCCATATTGGATGTAATGATGTTGTCAATGATGTTATGGTTGCATGTTTGCATTACTACTGTGGACGTGAAAGGGACAATACTACACCACTGATTTATGAGTAGGGTATGATGTTGCGATTCTCTTTCACTTGTTTGTTTATTTTATGTTTATATGTATGTTATAGATGTTGGTGTTATGCATGATGTAGGTACTAGATATTGACTCCTATCACACTCTATGTTTAGTTGCTATCTCTTTAGTTCTAGTGTTTTGGCTAGAGTCATCTTGTTTAGTGTTATGTGGTGTTTTATTTAATTTTTGTTTGGTTGATTTTATGGAGTTGTGGTATTAATTAACTAATTAATTAAATTACTATGCACAGTTTACTAGTGTAAAATCCATATTAATGGTAGGTATGGATATTTTTTTTTCCATTTAAGTGCTATCAAGAAAGGGGATAGCTCTGTTACATCATACTTTTTCATTCGATTACATCATACTATTATGTACTGAGTACCACAAACATGACAAAACATAAGACCAATGCATCCATCTAATTCTCCAAGGCATGGAGGATAACAACTAAGTTCTCTGCAATCTCAGTTACTTCAACTACAACAGCTGCTAAGAGCCAGTTTTCTCTTGATCCCAACAACTTGTGAAAGGGGGCTAAATTCCTATTAATGATACCAATCCTATATACCTCCCATGCATCTACAATAAAGTTCTTCTTCCTTTCATTCTTTGCCCTTGCCTTCTCGATCTCATCATTGTCAAAGTTTGATTCTTCTTCCCTGTCCATGGAGATGTAGTGGGTGTGGTTGAAATAGATATCGAGAATGCTCATCCATTTGTCCGACTCCAACTCAAAACCGCATTGACTATAACTTGCCAATCTATTAATCAAACAAAGCCCTCAATCCTCTATATGTAGACTTATTTGGAGTCCAGAATATCCACCAAAGGGCATATCACTACTTCGTATACGAAGCCATCACACCAATTGCGGCCTCCACCTAAAGTGGTATTGACCAGTCTCCATACTACTTCCCAAACCCTTTCATTTGTGTGGAACAAACGTCAACATTGCACCTAGAAAGTCTCCTCTTTGCACCTGCAACTTAAGCCAAAGTGGTGCACCATCATTGAATGTGATTCTAAACCTCAAATCTAAGTTCCCATTCTTCTCCATCGGTTTCCTTTATACTAGAATTTTGTCCTTACTGATAAATAGACCGATCTTAATTGGAAATTACATGACATATCATAATTTCATCTATGATCTTCCCATACCTACCTTATAGAGATCTTTTAGGCATCTCCTATATCTTTCTCGATCTTGGTGCTTTTCCTTCAATCCTTTGATTCGTTCTCTATCATCGTGTCTAGAAACTTGCTCCCAATGATCACACACATCCCTCTGTGAATAGGATATCATAGTTTGTTTTTATAACCCAAACAAATCCCAATCTTGTCTTCCTTTTTGTGTTTTGAAATTAATATGATAAGATTTTCTGGAGTGCTATGGGTTACAACTTGTAGTTCCTATATACCTCATGATGTTCAGTATCCATCGCTTGGTATTTTCTACTCCTGATTTATCCTATGCTAGTCTTGTGTCTTTGGCTAGTAGCATCCATGTCGTCCTTTATAATTTAGACCAGATCATCCCATTGTACCTCGTATATGATTTTTTCTCCTCCACTTCTCGATACCACTCCAATATTTGCCAGGTAATCAACTCCTTTATTTGTTTCTTGGTAGACATGCCCAATTTTGTAATTTGGAATTTGCTTAATAAACTCCATAATGGAATCTAGTCTCCTGTTTAGCTTCCAACTTGGGAATTTCTCATTTCTAATAGCATTGATTTCTATTTGTGAGTCTCCTTTGATATCCAATGAGGACTTTTTTTGTTCTACACAAAATCTAAAACCTCTTTCGAGGGCAGTGAACTCAACTTCATTATTTTTTGATATTCCTAAATATCCGTAATACTAGTTACCAAAACCAAATTTCCTCTACAATCTTTGATCATACATCCATAGCTTGACTCCCTCATATTACCTTAGGCTGCCCCATCAAAGTTCAACTTAAATCTACCTATTTTTGGGGCCATCCCAATTGCATTTATCCTCTTATTTTGCTTTGGTTTAACACATATATTATGGGGAATCAAAGTACGCCATTTAATTTGGATGTCTTTATCCCAGCTTGTTATGTATTCAAGCCAATTCTGATATTCCCATTTTTATCTTTTCAAAAACTCTTTCCGCACTCAATTCTTTTCCTTTGAAAATCCTTTTGTTGCATTCCTTCTAGATTTTACACACAATAAAGGATGGATAAATTATCCATAGAGAGCCCCAAAGTGATTTTTGTTTGATTATCGACCATCTCCTTATGAGATTCTGAAGGCTATCATCTGTTATTGTGGTTCATTCTAGATTTGAGTGTAGCCAATTCCAACATTCCCTTGCAAAGGGGCATTCGTACAATAAATGACAAGTAGTCTCTTTAGATTTTTTACATGGAAAGCATATACTTGGGTCATTAATCCCATATGTTTTAAGTCTTTCCCTTGTCAAAATTTTACCATGGACAACTGTCCACAAGAAAGCCGCATCTCTAGGGGAACCATCTTATCCCAACATAATGTTGTAGGCCAATCAAACCTTTTTTGTTCCATCGTTTGTATCTGGTATCCCAAATTTACCTTATATTCCCCTGAATGAGCAACACACCATATGATTTCATAATCTTCCTTACATAGGTAGGTAGGTTTTTATGTGTGCATGTGTGTATGTGTGTGTGTATGTATATGCATTTGTATATGTATATGTATGTGTATGTGTATGTGTATGTGTATACACACACATATACATACATACATACATACATACATACATACATACATACATACATACATACATATGTATATGTATATACACACACACATATATGTACACACACACACATATACACACACACATATATATACATACACACACATATGTGTGTGTGTGTGTGTGTGTGTGTGTGTGTGTGTGTGTGTGTGTGTGCATATATATGTATATATATATACATATATTGTAGGCATTTGCATGAAGATTGCATTAATGATATGTTATGTTGTCATTGATGTCAATTAACAGGTAATGATATTGTTGATAATATTGTTGTAATATTGTTTTGTAATCAGTAGGAAGAATTTGTGGAGTGAACCGGTATTGCTATATATTGGAGAGTTGAACCGGTAACCGGTAAACCCTACCTGTTGTTTTTGATAAACCCTAACCGATTAAGTTTGGTGAATTGGTTATATTGGTTTATGATCTAATGATGAGCGGCAATGATTGTGACACGTATGATTATTGTATGAATACAATTTCAAGTGATTTTGGCGAACTGTTGTAACGGATTTTGTCTAGGGAATGAGCAAGTATATTGCATATAATGCAAAGCGTGTGATGAGTTACTAAGTTCGATGAAGCAGTGATCAAGGAGCGATCAAGGTTTTCTTGATTGATGTGCAGAGATTGCTATGTAATCTAATGGTCATACTTGAACCAACTTGTTTGTAATCTCTATGAGAATTAGGTTTTTGTTGTGTTACCAACCTAATTGATTTGTTTATAAGGTCGAGGAAGTTGTTTAGTTTAAGAGTTGGCAAGGAGTTGAAAAAGATCAGTTGAGTGTGTGGTTGCCGAACCGGATGATGTATTTGTAGTTTGAGTAAAGGCATATAGGAGCATGGAAAGGATCTGATCAAGCAAGTGTAGTGCTATTCAAACAAATCAATAAACTCATGTTGTTTTTTAATAATTACAACATAATTGAAATCCCCTAAATGGGTAAGCTCTTATGAGCTTGGTACTATTCAAATCCTCTAACAAGGGGATCTATTAGCTTGGATTTTCAAATCCTCTACCAAGATTACTCTTTATAGGGTATTGCTTCTAACAAGGCATTGTAGTCAATCCCTTAATCAGGTGGTTCCTAACAACATCAGTTCTTAATAGGATTTTTGCAAAGCTTTAATAGGCTGGGCTCCTAACAGGGTGGACTTTAGAAGAGTTCAGATAGTTATCTTGTGAGTCTCATCTCATCGTGGTTTTTCCCATTTGGGTTTCCACATCAAAAATATTTGTGTTAAGTGGTGATTTTTTTGTGGTTATGTTCTTATGGCTAATTTAGTTAACTACTTAACTACTTTGATAAGTTATGATAAGCAGAAGCATTGAGAAATGAAGTCTATTGACATATGAAAAAACATTTGGATGTTTATGAGTTTGAAGTTGTTTACTGTTAATTTTCTGTAACAGTCAACCAGTTTATCTTATGAGTTTTTATCTTGATAATGGTATTACATTGACAGTTCTATGTTTACTTTGAGAGATTGATTTTTGAGATTGGTGAAGTTTATATCAGTTTTTCTATCTACTGATTCACCCCCCCTCTCAGTAGTTGACCAGATACTTATTCTTTCAGCATACCATCATATATATATATATATATATATATATATATATGCATATACATATTTATGCATATATATATATATATATGCATATACATATATATATATATATATTTATACACACACACACACACACACATATATACATACATACATATATATATATACATACATACATATATATATATACATATACATACATACATACACACACACACACACACACACACACACACACACACACACACACGTGTGTGTGTGTGTGTGTGTTGGTAAACAGATTTGTCACTTAAAAATATTTACTATATGCCCAATGGAGGAGCGACAAAAAGTTCCCAACAGTTGGAGAGATCGTTCTATGGAGCACGATCTTCCTCTACGTTTGAGAGGGGAAACTCCCTCGTATGATAGGGGTATTTGTGTTTTTAAGAATAATTAACCTTGCAAATGAAAATAGAGAATAAATACAAATGGATTTAGAGGGAATCTTCACAACAAACATACGATCGCCACTTGGATTCCATTGACTTTTAAACTTGTCACTATCAACTCTAGACTACGCATGAGGAGAGAGTGATACAAAACATTTAATTTGCATAACGTTTATATATTTTTGAGATACCAAAGAAACTTGTAACGTTATATGACCATTGTCTTCATGAAACTAGGAAAGTAATTTGCAGGCTTGCTATTGCAATATCATATGATAATCACATAACATTAAGCAAATGAACACTTAACAATCATAGGAACACTCCCAATTTTCCTTGTATTAAAAAATGATGAAATAATACAATCCAAAATTTTCAGTTGTCCCAAAATCATAAAATCCAAAAAGTCCCTCTTTCATCTACGTTTCTAGAATTTATAGTCTCTCAAAATAACTACCTCATAACTAACTTGATTATGAGTTAGTAACTAACTCATTTCTGCGCAAATTACAATAAGTTAATAACTAGCACATTTATGCACAGAAATAGTCAACCTATTAACCTTGACTCTATGCTATGGAAAATCAGCAATAAACTAAAGACTAACCAGGTATCACATAACAAAATAAAATATACAAAGATGTGAACATGGTGTTGCTTTTCGATATCCCAAAATGCATGCTAACTGATTATTTTCTTCTATTGAATTGGTGCTTTGGCCTTGAATGACTTTTATTCTTTAAGCGCGTCCACCATGAACTTGTACCTGGGAATGATTACATTATCCATTTTTAGTTTGGCAGTTGCTTGGTTATCTTGAATATTGACCAAATCCCGAAAATATGAAGACATATCACAAGCCTCTAAGGCAACTGAAACAACACTGAGTCTCTTCATCTTATTTGCATCCGACACCTGTACATTTGTTAACTCAGAATTAATTCTGTCATGAAACTTGATTAAGAGCAGTTGCTTGTCCATTTGCTGAAATTGCTCTTTTACCGATACATCACCAATGATATTCAATGTATCTTCTTTTATCTTCATCCTTATTTGTTCACAAGCTATCAAGAGTTTTTGATATTCATCCAAGCATTGCTTGATATTCTCCATTTTCTAACTTATACTTTTGCACCATGTATGAGACTGATTTTCTTCTTTATGAGAGAAGACCTCCTCAGCAATGAGTACATTCATGTCTATATTCATCATCTTTTGGAATTCCTATAAAGTATCTTGCCAAGATAGCTCTTGCTCTTTAGCATTCTTCAATTCTACTGCAATTTCTTGTTCTTGTGCATCCAACTTAATGTGAATATCTTTGGCCTTCTCAATAAAATCTTGTGCTTCAGACTTCATTTGATTAATCCAGTCTTCTAGCATCCTACTCTGTTTCTTGTATTTGTGTATATCTTCCATCACCTTTTTCTCAATAATTCCTCCAGTGTGTGCCAATGTAGAAGTTGAGGCCGACTCCAATTGTGTATCTGAAGAATCCACAATTGATTTGATGTAGGATGAAAGAACTTGAATTTGTTGCTTAAGTTGATCCTTAGTTTCCTTATCTTTATTTGCTTTATCGATAAGGATAGCTGCTGAAATTTGAAAATTATGAACAACTCCCTCATGTGTTGTAGGACCTAGATCCAACTGTGTCATACTAAAATCAGCCTCATTAGCTTCATTTATATCTTTTTCAACAATGGGCTGAGCTATTTCAACACATAAGTTTCCTAAGGATGGATTTGAAGAGGGGAAAATGAAGCAAGGTGGATTAGTGGTGGTTAGCATACAAATCAAACACTAAAAGCATAAGAACATGAAGCATGCATAAAACCACATAAAAATATGAAAATAATGCTTATACCTTGCTATCTTTACCTCTCCCTAGGATTGAGCTTGATGAAGTGAAGGCGCCCTTTGATGATGTTCCACTTGATATGCTCCTTGCTTGATTTTGGATGTGGAATGCTCTCCTTTGTGCTCAACAAGATAAGACTGATGGATTATTGGATTATTGGATTTGAGTGATGGATAGGAGGATTTGAATTAGATTTGAGAGAGGATTTAGAATAGGATGAGAGGAGAATAGAGCAGCATGAGGATGCATGAGAAGTGGATCCTTTGTGAGGAGAATGAGCTCCAATTTATAGATTGGAGGAGGCCAAGGGAGGGCCAAGATTGATTTGATTATGAAGGGTTGAGATTGATTTTGGATAGAAGGCATGGATCAAGGGTGCCTTGGGAAAATAAACAGGAATATAAAATTCATTTGGAAAAAGGGGGGAGAAATTTGAATTTCAAACTTGAGGAATTAAAAATTCCAAAATAAGGATGCATTGAGAGATTCAAAGAAATTTGAATTTCTTTGAGAGACTCAATGTTGATGTGACATGAGTAGGAATTAAAAATTGGAGAATAATGATAAGCATGATTATGAGAGATTCAAGAAGGATTAATTAGGTTGAGTGGGATTAGGAAAAGTGATTTGTAGGAATCATATGACTAGGTTAATTAATTAGAATTAATTAACTGAGTGGGTTTTTAGAGGAAATAATTATTGGAGGGGACTTTAGAAGAATAGGGGAATAATTAATTTATTTGATAAATTAATTATTGGACTATAGTGACAGAATTAATTAAATTAGATTTAATTGATTCTGAGAGGAATAAGGATAACACAATTAAATTAATTAATTATGTTGATAGGCTTAAATTACTTAAATATTAATTTTAAGTGTCTACATTTTGCCCCTCTTTGATATAGCATCGTGAAATGATGTTATATCAAAGAAGAATAAAACATAGTGGAAGAAAAGGATAAGGACTAGTAGCATGATGCCTCAGTCATGGGATGAGGAAGAATTATAAGGAGGAAGGATGACGAGGAAGTAGTGGCATGCCCCCTCGAGAGAACATGCGAGTTCGAAGAACATAGGTGTGCTCTCGAAAGGAATTAAAGAATAAGTGATGAATGGATGTAGATAATGAAAGAGGGAACTAGGATGGGTTGGAGTGTTATGAATGAAATGAGACAAAGAAATGATAAATGGATTGGATTTCTTGTTGAGCAAGTATAGAGATCAAACCTAGATTTGATATTGCCATGGATAGTCTTCACCACTGATTATAAGAACTAGGATGATATGAAGATCCGAGGCATGGACTGACGCTTAGTCAAACAGGAATGGCTTACACACAACCATGCAAGTGTTGATAAACACTAATGCACGGTTGCCGGTTCATACAAGGAAGACCTTCAAACACACCATGCCATGAAAACTATGCCCCATTATACACCAACCAAGACATACCAAGATATAGGATGATCAAGGCAGTCTTGACCAAGTATAGTTCTAGGACACAAGATGAAAAACAAAGTGAAAAACTCAAGCATGCAAACAATATGAACATGACCAACTGATATCTCTTGCCAAGAGTAGGACATGGATTTGGATAAACTGCCGGACTAGGAAAGGATACATCCCAATGGGTAGGGTGATGGATTGATTGATGGATGACAAAAGACAAGCTAGATGTGCAAGATCTGCAAGTGAGAGGATTGTTGCTTTTGATTTGATTCGCTTAGTATGGATGGGTGCTTGGATTAGGCACAAGTCAGTGCGAGCTCAAGTAGATGGGAAAGCTCAGTTTGATGGATTGGACAAGATTGGAAGAAGGATAAATGATTAGATAGGATGAAAAGGGGGATGGATGATTGAATAGGATTAGATTATTGATTGAATTGGAAGAGATGGAGAATATGATTGAATGAGATAGGTCTGGATTAGAAATTGGATAGGATGGGGTGGATTGGTGGATAGGATTTGATTGAATGGAACCAATAACAAGGGAGAACCAAGGATTGGTAAAAGGATGGATGGAAGGAGGGAATTGTTTTTTGGATAGGAGATATGTGGATGGAGTGGATGGATATGGATAAGATATGGAGGAATAAAGGATGGAGAGTAGGGTGATGGAGACCCAAGGACCATGCTTGCAAAGGAGTGCAATGCCCCATACTAGAGGCAATGGAATTAAGGATGCAAGGATGGTGCATAAATATGTATGAGGTGGGAGGATAATGTGTAATGGATATGGATGGTAGAGGATTAAGGCGATTAAGGCTTGAATTCTTCAAAGCATGCATGCATGATTAATTATTTTGCCCCTTATATGATCAAGATGAAAGATAGGAATGGATGATTTATTTTGATAGGATGATGGATATGAGATGGAGGATATGGATAAGATAGTCAAGATCAAAGATATGAAAGGAGAATGGATTTGGATATGATGCAAATGGATGGGAGGATTGTGTGGATGAAGCTTGCCCCCAAGTGTAAAGTGCAAGGGGATGAGGGGATTACACATGACACTTGTTTGCCAAGTTTTCATCATGGTACTTACCCAAGGCGCCACAAGAAGTGGTTTTCACCATTGGATGAAATGATTTTTCTTTACTTTTTTTTGTTTTGTTTTTTACATTTTTCTTGATTTTTTGATTTTTTTGATTTTTTGAATTTTTTGAATAGTTTGGATGGAGAAGGATAAGGATGAGTGGATATGGAAGATAGTGGAGGCGTGAAGGAGGAAGGGAGGACTCAAGCATCTAGTTCCATAGATGGTATCCCTTAGTATTTCTTTGAACTAGAGGTATGCTCATAGATGTTGGTAATAATAATTGGGGAGATGAAATGGATAGGGGATGGAAGATAAGGATTTGGAAAGGATTGGACTAATGGAATGAGCTTGTGAGAAATGGATGGTGGATATTGGATGGGGTTTTGAAGAATTTGTGGAAGATCAACATTGGCACACACCTTGAAGGGTGGTGGAGTAGTGGAGGAGAGGATTTTGGATTATATGTGGATTTTGGGAAATGAGAACCCAAAATAGAGGAAGGGAATGATGGAGTTGGAATGGTGAATTTTGTGACATAAGGACCCAAAATGGATTTTGTAGATGGAGGAGTGTTAAATGGAGGATTGGGAGACTTATGAATGGATGGTTCTTTTGGATTAACAAGTTTGGATGCCAATTTTGATTTTTCTTTGGGATGCATTGCTTCTTTGGGAATCCACATAGTTTTTGATTTTTTCTTTTGGGCCTTTGTGGCCTTTTTGATTTTTCTTTCTTTCGGATCACATTTTTCTTTTGAGCATGTCGTTTTGAGGGGACATGTTGATCCTTTGATTTTTGTGGATTTTGAGCTTTATGCTTTTTAGATTGGGCATCCAAATTGCTTCCAATAGCAATGGGATGGGTGCATGAGGATGAAGGATTGATGGATTTTATGGATGGGATGGTGGAAAGAGAGTGTTGGGAGGCATCCAAGGATGTGTGCCTTTGTTGATCTTGCTTAAGGATTATTTGAGGTGATGGAGTGGTGGATGGAAGAGATGGAGGATTGAGCATCGGAACATAGGGGCCCAAAATGAATGGAAGGAATGAAGGGTTTAACTTTGGAACATAGGGTCCCAAAATAGATGCGGAAGATGAGGGATAACAGGATTTTGATTTGTATGGAAATTTGTATTTAGAGGATGTACCAACATCTTGAGGATTATCTCGAGGAACCTTATTATTTTGGAAACAAGATGCGAGTCCATTTTGAGGGGGATGCGATGTGGATGGAAGATTAGGATCTTTAGATGGATTGGGATCATGACATGGAGATGAAGGGGTACTTTGATCTTGACTAGGGAGGGTATCATGAGATGGAGTGGGAGGGGTGATTGGATCATGAGATGGAAGAGGATCATGCAATGATAGAGGAATCATATGATCATGAAAGGAAATGGAGGGGATGGGATCATTAGATGGAGTGGGAGGGGTGATTGGATCATGAGATGGAAGAGGATCATGCAATGATAGAGGAATCATATGATCATGAGAGGAAGTGGAGGGGATGGGATCATTAGATGGAGTGGAGGGAGATGAATAATGAGATGGAGTGGAGGGTGATGCATCATGAGATGGAGAGGTTTCTATGCTAGCATGCTTTAGAACAAGATTTTGGCATGTTTGGAGTTGTGGGGATTGTGTGATGGAGGAAGGTATGGAAGCTTTGATGTGAGTAGATGGGGAAATGGGAGTATCATTAAGTGTGGGGGTTTGGGATTTGTTTTGAGGTGGAGGTGATTGGGGTGGATGGAGGATTTGAGGAGACTTGGCCACTTTGTTTTGAGGTGAGGATTTTGTCTCCTTTGCTAGCATGTCTTGGATAAGATTATGGATGATGGATTTGGAGGATGTGGACAATATTGATTTTGGAGGATTGGGATTCGATGGAAAATTGGGATTGGATGGGGGATTAGGATTAGATGGAGGATTGGGATTGGATGGAGGATTATGATTGGGATTGGAATTGCATGGAGGATTAGGATAATGGATTGGGGAATTAGGATTAATGATTGGAGGACTATGGAGTAAAGGATTTTGATGGGGAGTAGATGTAATGAATGCATTGTAGAAGGATTAGGATTGGGATGTACATGGGGGGGGAGGAGATGGGGGTATACTTATTTGATTAGAGGAGTATGTGGATGAGGGGTAATATGGAGATATGGATGGGGAATAAGATGGAGATATGGATGGGGGATAAGATGGATTTCACTTGTTGAAGGTAGAGGAAGGATAAGAAATATGGTATAGATTGGGATTGGGTGTAATGTGTTGAGATGAGATGGTGAAGGTATGATAGGAGAGTGGGAGATTATGGGATTAAATTGGTAGGCAGGTTAGTGAATTTCCATGAGCATCTTCTCATACCAAGCTTTGAAATTTTGGGTAGTCATGTTGAGAGTGAAGGATTATATTGGAATTGGGAAAGATTATGAAGGTGATGTTAAATGAAGATGAGGATTTGGATTTGGCTTGGAATGATGATGGATTGGATTTGAATAGGTTTGGATTGGATTGGATTGGATTTGGATTGGAATTGGTTCAATTGGATTGGTCCTTGGATTAGGACTTGATTTGATTAGATTGGTCCTTGGATTAGGACTTGATTTGATTGGATTAGTTGATTGATTGAATGGATTGGATTGAGTTGGTTTTGATTTGATTTGATTGGATTTGATTGGATTGAATTGAATTGGGTTGGATTAGGTTGGATTTGATTGGATTTGGTTTGATTGGATTGGATTGGATTAGTCCTTGGATTAGGACTTGATTGGATTTGGATTTGGATTGGAATTTGGATTTGAATTTGGATTTGGATTTGGATTTGGATTGGAATTTGGAATTTGGATTTGGATTTGGATTGAAATTTTGGAGATTTGATTGGATTAGAGGAAGAATGAATATTAGTTGAGGAAGGATGATTTTTTGAATGGATGAAAGTGGATTGGGGAATTGGAGAATTTCTTGGATAGATAGAAATGGATGATGACAAGATGGAGTTTGGAAAGAGAGATGATTGATTGGTTGTGGGGGATGGACTTGGCAAGAGATGTCAAGTAAAGAAAACACAATGGTCAAAAGAAGTTATACTCACAAGACACTCATGCTCATTCACAATATATCCTATGGCGAGAAAAGATAATAGTCAATGGATCCCAATTGGTTTCCCAACTACGCTTACCCAGAGAAGACACTTAGATGCTTGACCCCACTGGCTCCCCTCCACAACACTCACTTCTTAGGGAAGCCAAGCATCAATTCCCATGAAAACTCCTCATGGCGAACTTTGTGTCTCTACTAAGGGCCATAAAAATATGGGCAGCTTCGGAAGTTTGACCTCCTACACCAATAACTAGAAGGTTTTTGGCCACTATGAACAAGGTGTTTAGTAAGTCTTCTTGTTAGGAGCTACCCTTTGAAGTTGTACAAGAGCAATTGAGGCCTATAGCCCAATGAAGCACCAAAAACTTAGTAGTCACACAAGCGTGATTGAGATCTCTAGGGTCCTACTAAGCACCCAATGTGAGAGTGAACTCTCATATAGCCCCAACCATTGACCCTTTTGTAGTTAATGGCCTATTTATTATAGTGAGTTGGGAACCCCAGGTCCAGGTGTACTCACTTGGGTTGCTCCCCTCTTACCTTCTCAAAGAGAAAGTTGGGAGGGTAGGCCCACTAAGGTTAAGCATGCAATCAAACAAGAAAAGGTTTGAGGGTCGGGATTTCTGATTGTCTATGTAGACAAGAGCATACTCTCCTACCTCTACACTTTCCTCAAACACAAAAAATAAGAGTTATTTTACCCCTAATTAGATCTAGTGCCTAGAATAAAATAATTAAGAAAAACACAATGTTTGGTTGGATTTTTTTAGGCAACCTACAAAACAACTTGATTAGTAGTTTGAAAATGAAGTCTTCAACAAGCGTCCTACAAAAAAATAACAAAATGACAAAACTATTTTTTATTTTTTGATTTTTTTTAGGAATGAGTAGAAAAACACGAATAAAAACTTTTCTACTAATGACAAATGTGGATTTGGAGGAAACTTTGATGGGTAAATGGGGTTTGACTATATTTTTGCCACTTTCCAAGGGAGGCAAGCATAAAATGGGGATTTTGGAGGAGAGGTGAAGGAATGAAAAAATTTGTCCAAAAGGGACAAAGAAGCAAAAATTAGAGATAGATAATATGGGAAAATTTGGAGGTGATTGGATAAAAGTGGAAGGAGTTATGACAAACCCTAAAAATAGAGGAATGTGGGATTTTGGGCTTCAAAAAGTGAAATTTGGAATAAGGTCCCCAAGGAAGGAAATGTGCAAAATGGAATTGTGGGGGATCTAGTGAAATTCAGAGGAAAATGGAGTGAAGATAGAGAAGAAATTGCAAAAAAATAGATTAATTCCTGCGAACGCGCTGATTTGCAGATAGTCACGCTAATACATGGGCGCTCGTGCTAATAGATAGATTATTAAAAATTTAAACAGACAAATAAAAGAAACATAAAAAATGCAGTCGCGCTGATTACCAGGTGCTCACGCTTATATGCGGGTGCTCGCGCTGATACGCGGGCACTCATGCTGACTCGCAGGCGCTCGTGTTGATACAACTAAAGTTAGCGCCTAAAAATTTCAAATTCAAATTTTCACAAAAAATGTCTACGCTAATTGCAGAGAGGTCGCACTGAAACATAAATAGAGGAGAAGATAGAAGAAGACAAAAGATAGAACAAATAAGGAGAATCTTCTGGGCGGACACGCTGAAGCTGAGGCGGTCGTGCAGAAACACAGTGAGGCGCCCAAATTTTTTTGAATTTTTCTTGCGGTCGCGTTGAACCCGAGGCGGTCGCTTTGATTAAAAGGCGGTCGCACTGATCCAGAAACGCTCACAATGAAGCATGATTCCTGCAAAAAAAACTTCACAAAAAACTCAAAAAATTGTTAAATTCGGGACGTGGGTCCCACTGGGTGTGCCAAAATGAAGAGGGGAAGATGAAGCAAGGTGGAATAGTGGTGGTTAGCATACAAATCAAACAGTAAAAGCATAAGAACATACAACATGCATGAAACCACATAAAAATATGAAAATAATGCTTATACCTTGCTATCTTTACCTCTCCCTCAGATTGAGATTGATGAAGTGAAGGTGCCCTTTCATGATGCTCCACTTGATATGCTCCTTGCTTGATTTTGGATGCGGAATTCTCTCCTTTGTGCTCAACAAGATAAGATTGATGGATTATTGGATTATTGGATTTGAGTGATGGATAGGAGGATTTGAATTAGATTTGAGAGAAGATTTAGAAGAGGATGAGAGGAGAATAGAGCAACATGAGGATGCATGAGAAGTGGATCCTTTGTGAGGAGAATAAGCTTCAATTTATAGATTGGAGGAGGCCAATGGAGGGCCAAGATTGATTTGATTATGAAGGGTTGAGATTGATTTTGGATAGAAGGCATGGATCAAGGGTGCCTTGGGAAAATAAACAGGAATATAAAATTCATTTGGAAAAAGGGGGGAAAATTTTGAATTTCAAACTTGAGGAATTAAAAATTCCAAAATAAGGATGCATTGAGAGATTCGAAGAAATTTGAATTTATTTGAGAGACTCAATGTTGATGTGACATGAGTGGGAATTAAAAATTGGAGAATAATGATAAGCATGATTATGAGAGATTCAAGAAGGATTAATTAGGTTGAGTGGGATTAGGAAAAGTGATTTGTAGGAATCACATGACTAGGTTAATTAATTAGAATTAATTAACTGAGTGGGTTTTTAGAGGAAATAATTATTGGAGGGGACTTTAGAAGAATAGGGGAATAACTAATTTATTTGATAAATTAATTATTGGACTATAGTGACAGGATTAATTAAATTAGATTTAATTGATTCTGAGAGGAATAAGGATAACACAATTAAATTAATTAATTATGTTGATAGGCTTAAATTAATTAAATATTAATTTTAGGTGTCTACAATATTAATCCCCAATCTAGATGCAACTTTGGTTTTCTTGGATTTAGCTGTCCTGTGAAGTACATTTGCGACTGCATCAAAACTAGGAGTTACCAGCTGAACATTTCTCTTTTTATTCTGCAAACTCTGCTGTAACCAGAATGATGAGGATGATGGTAATGATTCTTGATTGTTCACATATGCAGAGGTTAAAGATGCTAAATTATTTGGGAAGGGCAGAGACCGAATTTCAGCTTGAGCATCGTTTATTTCAACTTCCTCATGAATAGAAAAATCATCTTGTTGGGGTGAAGAAATAATGATAGTTGGTGAGGCGGAAGGAAATTGCTGATTTTCAATATTGGGAGGATGTTGGGGTGAAGCAATTCCTAATTCATCTTCAAGCTCTCGGACAAGATTCACTATTTTTCCCTTTGTGTTTGATCTCTTCTTCTTAATGATAGAGATGACTTCACATGCCTTGGCAAGATCCTTCCCTTTTTCTGGATCTTCTCCATCATCACCTCCTTTGGAAATATTTTTGTGTGAACCCATCCCTGGATTGGATCTTTGTGAATTAGTTGGAATGGAAGAACTTCCCTATGCCCCATTTCTATCCTTTGAGGAATTAACTTTATTTGAAGGTCTTGTTGCTGTAGACTCAATTCTCTTGCCTTTAACCCATTCGAAAGTCCTTCAAACCACACAGGCTAATCTTTCTTGAATACTCCTTATTTATGGAATTGACCAATTGATGGGTGGAAGTGGAAGAAGCTAATTCCTTTCAAAGTAAAAACCATCGATCAAATCAAATTCATCATTTTCAATGCCATTTACATTTATTTCAATTCTATAATCAATTATCTGCTTGATAGAAAATATCATCCAGTCTCTTTTCTGCACTTCAAAATCATCTTCATAGTCTTGCCAAAAATCTTCCATATCAGGAAAGTGCTCAAATTTGGCACTTAGCTCTAACTCTCTTGTAGCATATCCTTTGCTTTCAAAGGGAAATCTCATCTCATAAGGATACATGTGAATCTTTGCTATAGACCTCTCGATACTTTGAGCATCTAAATGGCTCTCACAACTATAATAACCAAGTCCAATGGGAAAGGAAATGGTACCCTTTCTTTTATTCCGGCAAATTTTGTTGACTTGTGCAATCTGTCGGCAAACCTTGATGAGAACCAACTTATCTTCAACAAACCTTTGCAACATGAGAGGGCAGCCATCATAACCGCCTATCCGAATGTATGTGAACTTCAGAAACTGTATAAAATAACTACCATATTTTTGAATCAATGCTATTGCTTCTGAGGATATTTTGAGTCCAATATTTCTTTGTGTTGGCAAATGCACACTCCAATGAGACATTGTAGGTGATTGAAGGTTTTGTCATTGATGGCAACCTTACAATCCCATGACACCGACAAGGCATTCCACCGGCACTAGCAAGATCAGACTCTACACCGACAACTCAGACCACCGACACCGGCAGTGAAAGGAAGCATACTGGCATAGAGGCCGACAAGAATTTTGTTGTAATATATTTTGTTAATTATTGTAAGCCATCTTGGCAACATTGTAAAATGACTCATATATATAAGAGGTCATTGTAGAACATTTAGGTAAGTATGGAGGAATGTAATTAGGAGAAATAAGGCAGACCTATTATGCGAATTATAGGTTAAGGGTTTATGTAAGAAGCAAAGCAGAAACTAGTACTAGATCTGGCATTATAGATGCTATTTTGAAGCAGTACAAGACACTGGATTTATATAATCCATTTTGTAAGTCAGTGAGACTTCCTATTTTGTATTTGAGCAGTGAGCTCTAGGCACTTGGCCTTCCTGCATGTGCAGGCCCCTATTGTAGCAGTAATATTCTCTTATTGGCCAATAAGTGAATATTGTGGGTCACAAATCCCACCGAGGTTTTTCCCACACTGGGTTTCCTCACTAAAATATTGTGTTATGGTGTGCTTTTCATGTGGTTGTTGTTATCTCTATTTATTGCATTACTTTCTGTTTACCGGTATACAGTATTAATATGTTCTGCATGTTTTAAGTTAAGAAATTTCTCATACCGGTTAGATACTGATTCACCCCCCCTCTCAGTATCTGTGGGAATCCTAACAATTGGTATCAGAGCTTGGTCCTCTATTTTCAAAAGCCTAACAACTTGAGGAAGATCTTGACATCGATAGAGATGTAAAACTTGATGAAGCAACTTGAAGCAGCTCTCTCAGACTATGATGGAGAAAAGTTGAAAAATATCAAACTTGAAGATGGTCTAAAAGTAGCTCGAGATATTATTCAAGCACTTCAAGAAAATCTTACTATTGGAAGAAACAAGAGAAGAGAACTTTGTGAAAAGATGCAATTTGAGAATGATGAAAAGGAAACTCTTAATGATATGATAAACAAGCCGAAGCAAGAGAACATGACAACAAAGAATGAGATGCAAGATATGACTATGAGATTTTGTAAGGAACTTGAAGATAGAAAGAAGAATGAAGAAGATTTGACTAGAAGACTAAGTGATGCAGCAAATGAGAACACTAGACTTAGCTATGAAAATGATTTGTTGAAGACAGATCTGATGCACACACAAAATGACTCAAATGAATTGATGAGGCAGAAAGAAATATTAGAAAGAGAACTCGATACTGCAAATCAGCATAAAGAGAAATTCAAGAAAAGCTCAGAAGAACTTGGTGACTTGTTGAAGAATCAGAAACCTAAAGGTGACACTTTTGGAATTGGCTTTGAAGTTGGAGAAAGCTCCGGTACTGCAAACACACAGGATCATAACAAACTGGTAAGACAACCTACTACTTATAAATTCAATGGAAAATGCTTTAACTGTAACAAGTATGGTCATAGAGAAAATCAATGTAGATCTAGAAATTATCAGGATACCAATACACCCACCGGTCAATGTTCAAAATGCAACAAAGTTGGTCATAATTCTGAAAATTGTAGAACGAATGTAAGATGTTATGTTTGTGGAAGATTTGGACACTTATCTAATCAATATAGAACATAAACCAGCATAGGTTATGGGAAGGCTATTCAAAAAAATAATGTGACTTGTTATGCTTGTAACAAGATTGGACATATTGCAAAATTCTGTAGAAGTAAGGCACCACCAATAGACAACATAGGTTCTAGTTTGAAAGGAAAAGAAAAAGTTGAAGAAGTTAAGCAAGAATTCTCAAAACAATGGATTAGAAAGTCAGACCTAAATGGTGTTGGGAATACTCCTCCACTGGTAGAACCAAGCAACACTCCACCGACAGAACAGAGTAGCACTCCACCAGAAGGAGTCTCTTCATCTAATTAAAGAAAATTCTTTTGAGGGTTTAGCAATCAAATAAAAATCATGCTATCATTCCCTCGGTTGATGGTGAGAAGTAGAAATTACTTCTATACTGGCAAATAAAGTTAAGTGACTACTTAACTGACATGCATTAAATGTGGTAGTTGGCAAATTAACATTATAAATTAGTGATTTTGGCTCCATTTTACTTCACCAAGCATTCAAACATTCGAAGAGCATGAAATTTCCAGAGCTAAGGCATTTCAAGCAAAGAGGCAAAGCATTCCAACAATCAATCTTTCCAAAGGAAGAAAAAGGTATTTATAATCATGGCATCCTCTTCTGTACTTAAATTCATAGCAAACCCTACTGTAGTCGAGGTAATCAAATGCCCTAGGCCCGTATTTTAGCTAGTTACCGAGATAGCTAAAAAAGATGATAATGTTGGTGCATTTTCCCAAATCCCCAAAGGAGTTATTTTTTTAGAAGACCCTAGAATGTACATCCATTGCCATATAGAAGAATTAGGAGATGAAGAAATTAAGAACATGTACAAAACTATTATATGTGATGATTCCGGTAATGTGAAACCTGAACACAAAATTATTGAAACCCTAGGATTCATTGAAATCCTCAGCATTCCGGATTTCCCTAAGGAAGTTATTAGGATAGTATTGAGTAGGGTACATGGTGCATTCTTTTGGCTAGATTTGATTCATAAAATTACCAAGGAAGCTATGAAAGCCGTGACAGGGTTACCTTCCATCGGTAATAGACCAGACAAGACAAAGAAGGTCTCAAACGACCTGGTAATGAACCTAACAGGTGCAACATCCGACAAAAGGTCTTTAAGGGTGAATGATGTAACTGACATAAATGTGAGATTCGTTAGCATGATTCTAGGTTACAAAACAACTCATGCAAATAGTCTTAACTCAGTTTCTAGCTTATGCATAAAAAGTGCTCATGATATAGTTAAAGATAATGTGAAAATTGATGTATGTGAATGGTTAAATGATGAACTTATTGACAATCTGGGAATGATCAAGAAGGATAAGAAAGGGACATTTAGGTTTGGCAATTTACTTGTGTGTTTAATGCTACATATAACAAAACAGGTGCCCGGTATAGGTAACAAGAACCTTGGATTTGACATACCGGTAGGGAAACAGTTATCTAACTTATTGAACAATATGGGTGAAAATGAAGAGAAGAATATCAATGAGTATTTTCAAGCATTGAAGGCTTGGATGAAAACTAGAGTCAGACTGTCACAAGAAATTATAAATAAATACAAGGATGAAATATTTTTTGTCATCAAGAAGGATAAGATCTGGATGGAAGTAGTTATCCCAAGAACAATTCGGGTTACTAAAATGGGTTATGAGACTGATGACCACATCATTGAAACATATGCAAAAGCCCTTCTGGAAGCACCCAAGGAACCTGAGGAAGAGGTATTCGGTAGTGCCAAAACCATTGAAAAATAGATCCAATCATACAAAAATGTAAAGAAGGTTGAGGCAACAATAAGAAGGGGATCCCAACAGGCAAAGGCTATAAAGGAAGATGTACTCAAGAAAACCGGTATCACTGAAGAAGAGTTAGAAGCACTGCATCTTGAAACTCACCTTTCACTGGTAGCTACTTCTTCAGAGAGTGATATGCCTGCAACATTTAAAAGAGTTGTAAGGAAAAGGGAACCTTCACCGGTATCCACACCTTCACCTAGAAGAACCAGGCAAAAACAACAGGCAGTAAGGCCATCGACAAAGAAGAAAAAGTTAACACCCAAGAAGAAAACTAAACAAAACATTTCCCCAATTGACAAACTACTAGATGAAATAACAGAGGAAGGAAAGCTTAAGAACATCAAAAAATTATATGATACATTATCAGCTGATGACAAAGAGAAAGTTGAAAATAGTGTTATTTTACACTTGGATATCTACAAAAAGTTCTTGATGCAAGTTGTAGATGAACTACCAGATGAACTATTCAAGAGACTGGAAGCAAGAAGACAAGTTGTTGTAGAGCTTGACAAGAAAATAAAAGTTGAAAAATTACTTGTTGTCTACCTAGTTAACTCTCCGAAGGAAATAGATGATCTGATTGCAGAGGCTAACCGGTCAGTATTCTCAACTGCACACCAACATATAGCACTTATGGCTGGTAGAGTAAATGAGGTTACAGAGGAAATTGAAAATGCATGGGATATATTCCTTGTAGAAAAGGAAAAACAGGAAGAGTATAGAAACCCTAAACCAATCAAGATATATCAGAAAGACAAGGATAAGGGAAAAGGAAAGGTTGGTGGACCTCCAAGCATCAAAATAAGAGATAATTTATCCCCACCACCTCTGGTTACTCCATCGGTAATAAGAACTGAAGATCAACCAGTAGATGAGAGTATGGATGTATCATAAGAGGATACAAATCCTAATTCTGAGGTACTATACATAGTTGATGTTGATACTGAGAAAGTCAACATTATGATAGACAAGGACACAACCAGTAAGACAGATATGGCTAGTGAGCCATTGGTAACTAATGAAATAGATAACACACAAGGAAAACCGACAGATGGTAACACAGATCAACAAGCAGAGCAACAAACAGAGCAACAAGCTCCCTCTCAGCAACAGGATCATGTGGAAATAGTGCCACTGACAACAGGAGAGCAACACAAACTTTTTCTTAAGGAAATGGAAACACAGACTGACCTACCAGAGGTCACTACAAGCAAGGATATTACTCCCACTGGTGGAATTCAGAGTGTTGACCCTTCAACTGTAGGATTTAAATCAACAAATGTAACTGAAGTTCTTTTAGATTCTATAAAGAAAATAAAAGATTGTAGTTCACAGGCATATAAAGCTATAGATGACACAATTCCAATTTTGAAGATGATAGCTCCAAAATGCAATGTAGATAATAAGGATTCTTTGAGTCAACTCGACATTTTGTCTAAGTATATTACTGACAACACAGTGACAGTTGAGCAAATGAAGGAAGAAGCATTCAAAGAGAGGTTAGAAAAAGAAAAACAGAAATTCTTTGAGGAACAAATAAAGAAGTGTACAAGGCAGTTTGACACACTTCTACCGGAACTGTGCAACACACTTAAGGAGTTTAAAACTTTGTACAGAGACACTTGTAAGACAAACTTTTTGACAGTTGACATAGATAGGAAAATGAGCAAGATACAGAGGAAATTAATAAGCTAGATGACAATTCTATTAATTCATCTGATTCATTATCAATTTTTGAGAAAAAGATAACAGGTTTTGAGGAAGAGTTACTAAAGCTAGAAAGTGAAAAGGATAAAATAAAAGGCAAGGCTAAGGATCTGAAATGGAGATTAAGTCCAAAGTTGGACTACCTCGCATGTTTAAGGAAAGAAATATTTGATGCATTAGTACAAGGACATAAAACACTAGCAGAGCAAATGGAACACCTCACCGGTACAGTTCAAAGAACACAGGCAACAATAAAAGACGGTAAAAAGTATCTTGAAAGCCTAAATTTGGTTTTGGTGGATCTTTTTCAAATTGTAACCACCTGGTTACAAGGTTGAGATAGGAAACCATACTCTATTGACACTTTGACAACCTTTGTCATTGATGCCAAAGGGGGAGTAGTGGTATGAGAAAATAATCAGCTAAAGACTTATTTGCCTAGGGGGAGTTCACACATTTTTGGTTCACACAATTTTGGTAACATATTTTTAGACTACACTTTTTGAATTTTCTCATGAGTGTTGCCATCAATGCCAAAGGGGGAGATTGTTGGCAAATGCACACTCCAATGAGATATTGTAGGTGATTGAAGGTTTTGTCATTGATGGCAACCTTACAATCCCATGACACCAGCAAGGCATTCCATTGACACTGGCAAGATTAGACTCTACACTGGAAACTTAGACCACTAGCATCGACAGTGAAAGGAAGCATACCGGCACAGAGGCCGACAAGAATTTTGTTGTAATATATTTTGTTAATTATTGTAAGCCGTCTTGGCAACATTGTAAAATGACTCATATATATAAGAGGTCATTGTAGAACATTTAGGTAAGTATGGAGGAATGTAATTAGGAGAAATAAGGCAGACCTATTATGAGAATTATAGGTTAAGGGTTTATGTAAGAAGCAGAGTAGAAACCGGTACTAGATCTAGCATTATAGATGCTATTTTGAATCAGTACAAGACACTGGATTTATATAATCCATTTTGTAAGTCAGTGAGACTTCCTATTTTGTATTTGAGCAGTGAGCTCTAGGCACTTGGCCTTTCTACATGTGCAAGCCCCTATTGTAGCAGTAATATTCTCTTATTGGCCAATAAGTGAATATTGTGGGTCACAAATCCCACCGAGGTTTTTCCCACACCGGGTTTCCTCACTAAAATATTGTGTTATGGTGTGCTTTTCATGTGGTTGTTGTTATCTCTGTTTATTACATTCCTTTCTGTTTACCGGTATACAATATTAATATGTTCTGCATGTTTTAAGTTAAGAAATTTCTCATACCGGTTATATACTGATTCACCCCCCCCCACCTCTCAGTATTTGTGGGAATCCTAACACTCTGCAGTTCTCTTACTATCAACATAATGAAAGCATCATTAATTCTCTTGAAATGATGATAACTTTCCTCCAACTGCAACTATGGATGATAGTTGTAAATTTGGGTCATATCATCATAAATGCCTTCAACATTTAATCCTGGCCATTTCTTCATCCCAACAATAGCATAGAAGAGGTACGATGTCATGTAGAAGTTATGATTTTCCTTTAGTTTGAGTAACTGATCACAAAGATTATCACTGATAATCTCGGCCCAATTAATGAATTATATGCCCTCACATATGATATTAATGAATAAGAACATCCATCCTTCCAAGTCATTTGAGTCTTCATTTCCTGTGACACGATTCAAAAAAATAACCATATTAGCGATATCTTCCATCAGCAAAGACCTGCGAATTATTTTAGGAAGCTGTGTTTTTCCTTTTCTTGGTTTTGTTAACCACTTTCTGGCTATGTTATTCAAGCACTGGGTTTCATTATTAATAAAACAACTTTCAGCATATTCCCTATTTATCTCCGTGAACTGATCTCTGAAAGGTATAGCAATGGAAACTGGATCAAGTTTGGCAACCATGTTACCTTCTGCCGTCCTAATTTCTTTTGTCTCTGGATTAAATGCTTTCATGCATTCCAGAACTAACTCCGGACATTGCACCGATGTGGGATATCCTGTTGCATGAGCTAGTCCACTGTTTAATAATCTCTGAGTTGTCAAAGTCTTATCCTCCCTTTCCATTGTTTTCTAGAAGTCTGCAAGACTTACATTTCCCAACTTGGTATCTCCAATATATGAATGTGAACATTTAAGAATGGGAGCATAATCGGGGCTATGGAATTTATATTTCATTATGCAAAAATAAAAATGACGCCCTCACAGTCCTATTTTAACGAACATCCACAACTTAGCCAAAACAATTTGCATGCTATTCTCTATCTTGGACGAAATACAAATCTTCTGAAACAGGAGCCGTTGCAACTTCCTTCTTCTATACTCTGTGGATTAATCTTATGCATACTTTACAATCATGCATGAAATGAGACTATTTGCTTTGGGTATTCTGTCATACTGTTATCATGCCTTTTCTAGGATTATACAATTCACATTCATGCCTACCGCATCATTAAAATTGTGCTTTGACAGATGTCATAACATGTTCCAAACTCTCACCTCAGTGCTCCTATGCATTGTATTTGTTCGAGAGTTTCTACTACCCTTTCACCAAATTCATTTTTGTGCAGATTTCACAATGAATGCGTTCCATGAGGGAATCTCTCTTTGAGCATTCAGTCAAACAACTCGCTTGCCTTGTTTATACTTCTACACTCATATTTATGTCTATCTGCATAGATGTAATTCCATTTTCTTTTATTAGAGATTATGCCATGGATCAATTATTTCTATCTTATCTTTGAGGAATTCTATCAAATAGTTGACATGCGTGGGTCTGTGTGTCCACATTTTTTATGATTTGCAGCATCATTGAAGGACTCTGTCAAACATAACACCTGCTGGAATTAACATCCACCACAGTCCACATGCATTGTCAAATGTATATGCCATGAGACCATGTTTTTGTGGGGGATTTTGCCAAAGTTTGATATGCACTATCTGCACCATTAACATGAGACCACGTTACTTTGGGGAATTTTGCCAAATAGTTAACATGCATGCTATGTGTGGTATACTTTGAGACATTTCGCCAAACAGTTAACATGCGTACTATTTATACTCCCATGCTACCTTTCCAAATCTACCAAATAATTTGGTCAAACAGTTCACATACGTTGATTACACATTCACTTCCAACATCATACATGGCATGAAATGTGACCAGCTGGTGGGGAGAATGAAGGTTGTAGCAGATTTATATGGTGTTAATTCTATAGTTCTTACATCACGTGGCAAGGTGACATCTTCTTAAGGCATTTTAGACAATTCACTAGATGTTTTTACTTCTCATTCTGCACGAAAGACTATCAAAGTGGTTACATTTGTCGGCTTGCAAACCATTCTAACTTTAATGCTTTGACAAGTGACTCAGACAATACGACAATCATTTCATTTGTCTCCCTCCATTTGCTCTGCGATGTATGGCTTGTTTATACTCACCACATTCTCTCATATTCTTTTTTTTTGCATTCATATCCATAATTTGTGGCATGCCTGTGCTTCCATTCTGCAATTATAAGAGGTTAAGAATGCTCAAAAAGTGAGCATTTCCAACCTTCTTAACAAAGTGTGGCCCGCGAGGTTAAGAAATGAGGTTAAAAATGCTCACTTTTTGAGCATTCTTAACCTCCTTTTTTTTTATGAGAGGTTAGGAATATGGGTTAGAAATGCTCAAAAATTGAGCATTTATAATCTTCTTGACAAAAGGTTAGGAAATGAGGTTAAGAATGCTCACTTTTTGAGCATTTCTAACCTTCTGGTTCAACAAGCTATCCTTTACATATTGGAAACCATTTCTC
Organism: Cryptomeria japonica; assembly: GCF_030272615.1. Taxonomy (NCBI): domain Eukaryota; kingdom Viridiplantae; phylum Streptophyta; class Pinopsida; order Cupressales; family Cupressaceae; genus Cryptomeria; species Cryptomeria japonica. Next base: position 320,109,413 of record NC_081409.1, on the reverse strand, counting down.
ACTGAGAATGAATCAAGGGACAATGCCACCGATGATTGAAGACAATTTTCTCATCGCAAATGACCAAACATAATGAATTAATTTCAAATATTAAATTATTACTTGAGAAATAATTTAAATATTTTAAATATAACGCTTTGGCTGGAGAAAAATGACATAACTTTCGAACGGTAGGGAGTTAGGTCCTAAAATTTGAAACACGCGTCAATGGTAGGGAAATAAATCAACACAATTATTTATGCCTCATGACGAATCCTTAAATGAGATATTTTAATCATTTGGGAGTAACAGACACCAAAAATTGAAAGTTTAAAATATTGCAAAGTATGAACTGGGTTCAGGTGAAAGTTGGACATGTGATACAAAATGATATTTAGATCCTCACTATCAATTGGTTTATCTCAATTTGTGGTAATTCTCAAAATTCTTCCATTTTTAGGATTTTGACTAGTAATGACCTTGGACAATGTGCTCGTTACCTACGCATAAACACTCATTAGACCTCTTTCCAAGCTTGGGAACAATATGAAATGTAAATAATAAGCATGCCAGATATGAGGGCAACAAAATATATATATGTGTGTGTGTGTGTGTGTGAGAGAGAGAGAGAGAGAGAGAGAGAGAGAGAGAGAGAGAGAGAGAGAGAGAGAGAGAGAGAGATGTATATATATGTATATGTATACACACACACATATATATGTATATGTATACACAAATATATGTGTGTATGTATACATATATATACATATACGTATATATGTATATATGTATGTATACATATGCATATACATATGCATATATATGTATACATATGCATATACATATACATACATATATATATGTATATGTATATGTATACATATATAGGTTGAAGCTTTATGTTTTTTTGTGTATCTGATTATTTATTTATTGTTTAATTATTTCTTAATTTATTTACTTATTGTTTATTCATTCATTTATTGATTGATTGATTTATTCGTTTATTTATTTATTTGTTTATTATTTCTTTACTTACCCCTTTTTATTATTGGTCTTTGGAATTGTGATTGGTGGTTTTTATTTAATTTTATTATTATTTTTCTCGAATTTTGGGATTAGTAGTTAAGATTATTATTATTATTATCAATATTATTACTATTAATATCATTCTCATTATTATTATTGGGGTTTCAATTGTGATTATTTACCATGATTATGCAATTTTTGCAGGTATTGGTTTTGTCGTGAAAGTTTTCTAAAGGAGCTTTTGGTTTTTGGGATTTTGGATTGGAAGAGGATTTTTTCTGCATATGATTTGGGTGGTTGAGGTTGCTTTCAATCTGTAATTTGTGATTTCATTGGAAGAAGCTTGTTGAGCCAAGTTTTTAGACTTATTGTTCAAATTCTTCTTCAGGCTTCATTTTCCATTCTTCATATTCCAGGTCGGTGGTTTTGGATCTAATTTTTACTTATACAATGTGATTTCAAAAAGATTGTATGTTGTGTGTTTTATTCTTATGTCTGGTTACTGGATAATAGATTTATGTTTTTTATTATTTTCTTTGAATATTGTTTGCGCTGAAGGCGACTTCTGTTTATTCTATTATTCTGTATATTTTATGTACTGGTTAATGTTTCAATCCATTGATATTTGTTTGGGGCCTTTCTAAAATATGTTTTATGTTAATTCATGATGGTCGCAAATGCTTCCATTTGTATGTAGTCTAAAGTAAAAATTGTTATCCAACGTTTTTTCCGAGTTAGCCAATTATACCTCTTTCTGAGTCAAGTTTTTATTTTGTCTTACATGCACCAAATCGGAAGTCGAATGTGCTAATCTGGTTAATGAAAGCACTAGACTATTTAATTAATGCACTATTTTGGGTATTATATGCACTAAGTCATATTACATATGTGTTAATTCATGTTGTATATGTGCTACTTTGGTTAGCTAAAGTGCAAGAAGAATGTATATTCTTCATATTTTGTGTTGAGTCATGATGGTCGCAAATGCTTTGTAGTACCCCTGCTCTAATCATATTTTAATCTTGGTTAGTTATCATGTAATCAAGTTATAGTCAGATGTTTTAATTCTTGTGCGTACTTGTTAATGTGATTTTCACATCAATTCGTATGTAAGTTTATTATTTCTCCTGAATTGTGCTATTAATCTCAGGCTAACACATACATGTATATACATGTATATATATGTATATATATACATATATATGTATACATGTATATATGAATATGTATACATACATACATATATATATATATATATATATATATATATATATATGTATGTATGTATACATGTATACATATATATATACACACACACACACACATATATACATATAGATATATATACACACACACACACACATGTGTGTGTGTGTGTGTGTGTGTGTGTGTGTGTGTGATTCGTGGTTGTAGGAGATTGTAGGTACAATACTACATGGGTGCGAGGTTCGTCTTCACCTGGATTCACAGGTTTGAGTGTTTCTCATTAACCCTTAGAAAATTGGATTAGGTGATCAGGAGACTCTCATGTGACCCTAGTTGTGCTCAAGTGAGCATCGTCAGTTGTCTATCAATATTTTTTTGGCTGGGTATGCAGGTTGTCTGTTTGTTTGGCTTTCTTGGATTGTGTGTTTTGTGTGTGTGGTTAAATTGAGTAATTAATCCTTTTTATTTTATTTTATTAAGTTGTGCTATGCATTAAAAATTAAGGGACTAAATTAAATAGGTTCCTTTTATGCGATTAATCATTATTTAGAATTGCTCAATTCAAATTGGTAGCTAGTGCAATTAAATGGTTAATTTTAATGGATTAATTTACTTAGTTATGCTTTTGGAAAGAAAAGATTTAAATTAATTTGAAATAGAATTAATTTAATCTCTTTGCCTTTTTAAAAATAGAAAGGTTGATTTTAATTATTTAAGAAAATTATTTTAATTAGAAAAGCGAGTTTAAAATTAGAAATTACATGAGGGAGAGAAAAGCATTTTTTATTTTTCTAATTTGAAAAGAATTTCTTTTTTTTAGTAAATATCATAATTATTGGAAAATATTTGGTTGGAAAACTTAAAAAGATTAGGTTGCATATTTTTCTATTTTTAATGCCTGTGAGTTCACGGGAAGGAGGCGACAGACTATGGGAAGAATTTTTTTTAATTTCTTGGATGCATTTTGGGGAAATAAGAATCAAAGGTGGGCTGGAAGGAAGGATTGGCGTGAGAGTCTGGTTGCAGGGCTGAGCTCTTCCACAAGATCTTCCAGGAAAGCTTCACAGATTGGATAGCTTCTGCCTGGTTTCATTCAAAAAAAAATAATATTAGATCAAATATTTCTTCTTCCCTCTACATTTTCTTGTGTGCTTTTATAAAAAATAAAAAAAAAGAAATATGATATGGCTTTGTCTCCAATTTCTGGTTGAGTTTTGTTTCATGTTTGATTTTGTTTATGAGAAAATGATTAGTTTTCAAGTTTAAATTACATGGGTTATGCTGGCAAAATTTTCCCAGAATCACCGTCCCGTGCTTCCAGCCTATGTGTTTCTTCTGGTAGTTTCATTTTGGAAGAATGCAGAATAGAGTTATATTTTTCCTCTTCCCATTCCTTTGTAGCCAAAATTAATTTGATAGTTTCATCCAATTTGGCCCTATGAATTGTTTTAAAAATTCTTACTGGTATTTTGCCCTCTCTGTGTTGTCACAAAATTCTGGAATGGTTGAATTCTATTTTACCAGTATTTATTTAGTTTCCATTTTTTTAAATTTGGGGAAAAATGAAATGGACAGGAAAACTTTTCATGATTTTGTTATTTGATTTCTAATTTTTGGTTGAATATAGTTTTGATTCATGTTTTATTTCCATTAAATTTAAGCTGGAAGGAATTATTTTGGTTTAAAAATTCTTCCTTGGCATGTTGTTATGCTGCCAAATTTTGTTCCAAAATGAAACCCCTGTAGAAGTTTTTATTATGCTATTTCAGAATGTCAACGATATCTCCAAATTTACAGACCGGGTTTCTACGATTTTTTTTGGGTTTCTTGGTGACTTTAAATTTCATTTTTTTAAAATGTTTTATTATTATTAAATTTTAATTAATATAGTTTATTAATATACTTTATTAATTATTAATTATTAATTAATGTATATTACTAAATATATGTTAATTGTGATAATTTATATATTAATATATATTAATTGTTGGTTCCTAATTAGTGTATATTTTCAAATATACAATAATTATTGTTCAGTCATTAATTTATTAATTTAGGTATATATATAGAGATATATATACTAATTAATATCTTTAGATCGTGTATTTGTTTTAATATATGTAAGGGAAATTATATTTCATTGGGAAATGTTTATCTATTTCTTTTGTTTTTTTATACGTATATTTCTATTTTTGGAAAGTATATGTTGGTTTTGGAGATATGAGAGTGGTTTATTTATTTCAAAAAAGAATAAGAATGATGATTTACTTTGAACAATAAATATCATATGTTAGTTGATTAATCTGAATATTTGATTTTATATCATTGGGTGTTCTGCGTATAGAATATTTATGTTAATGTGAAATTGGTTTAAAGACTCATGATGAAGTAGTTATGTTATGTTATGATGCATATGAACTTAGCGAGTTACAAAACCATGAACGACCTGTACCTAGATGAGGTAGATTACTGCAATCAAACTTAGATCCTCTAGAAAACTGGATCAATTTTAATGTTTAACCAATGTGGAAAAATATTGTCTTCTCTGGTTTATGCCCGTGCATGTTTAAATTTATGTTTTTGCATTTGCTTAGGGAATGGCAAGTCCTTGTTTGTAATTGTTGGTTATTGTCATTTGTCGATTTGGGTATCGCTTTATGTTCTTGATCCCGAATCTTGACTGTTTTCATGTGATGGTTTGTATTTGATCATGTCCTTTGTGCGAGTGTTTAATATTGGTTTGTGGTAGACTAGAGCTGGTTAGGTCTCTAGTTAGAGTACTGTCAGTCAGTGCACCCCGTATGAAGTTCAGTTTGACCAAGTGGGTAACCGTACCATATTGAACTCTATTTGCTTGACCTTGTGTATTCCTGGGTTTTAGGAGTTCGCTTGAATATGTTTGCTAGTGTGTTGTTGTGTGGCCTTTGATAAGAGCATGATTGTGGAGTCGTCTTGATGTTATTGCCCTCATGAGAACCTGATATTCATGTGAGACCATGGGATGCTTATGATGGGTTGCGAAGATTTAGTTTTGCGGATGCTCTAGTTGATCTTTTATTATTGCTTCTTATTATGTTCAGTTGGATCCTTTCCTATTCAGAGATCATTCATATAATTATTTGACCAATGTGGTCGTATGTATTATTTGGTTATGTTCACCTTGATGGCAGGATTTTAAATGATGTGAACCTTATGTATTCTTCACTATTGATTAAGTATCAGAGGGGTCTTGCAGTTGAGTAGGCCCGGAGATGTAGCCCACTAAGGGTGAACTCCGAGATCATTTCGGTGTTAGTGGCATTTTTACATTTTTGTGTTTTCTTTTAATTTGGCATGTATGGATGCTTTATGTTAAAATGTAAACTGGGGAATAGATGAAGATGATCATAAATGCATGTATGTAGTCATTTTATTTAATGCAGTAATTAGGATCATCGGATAATGTAGATTTGATTAATGAAATATATTCAGTTATTGATAGCGCAATTAAGTAGGCACGGGAAGTATTCATTAGTTTATTATGAAGCTAAAGTATGATATGGAATTAGATGCATGGCATATGTTTAATGTAATATTGAACGTAATGAATTGTTAAAATTTATTGGATGAACTTAATCATGTTAACCATAGCTTTAACTCTAATGGATGAACCTCATTATGCCATCTATATTTTAACCTTAATGGATGAACTCATCACGCTATCTAATTTTAACTCTAACGGATGAATGCGTCATATTATCTATAAATATAAATTACTAAAAAAATTATATCCATGTTTTAAGTAATAACATGTAATTAAGTTAACCTGCTTAATTGGATCAAATGTCGTGAGTTGAGTTAGTTGTTAAATTAAGTAATCACGTTTGGAAACTCCTTAGGTATGGTTTAGTCTTTTGCTGTGTTATATGAGTTTGTGATAACTCATTGCATCATTATGTTATGTTTAATTTTTATTTTTTTTAATTATGTGCACTCCATTCATGTGTTTTAGCTTTATCCATTCGGGGTTTCCTGGCAAGGCATTACATGCTTCCATTTTTATGTAATCAGAGTAGAAACTGTTATCAGACGTTTTTTTTGAGTTAGTCAATTATACATCTTTTTGAGTCAAGTTTTGCTTATGTCTTACATGGGCCAAATCATAAGTCAAATGTGCTAATATGGTTAACAAAAGTGCTAGACTATCTAATGAATGAGCTATTTTGGGTATTATATGCATCATTCTTCATATTATATGCACTAATTCATGTTGTATATTCTTAATTCATGTTGTATATGCACTACTTTAGTTAGCTAAAGTACCAGAAGGATGTATAAAGGTGCTAGTTAAGTTTACATATGCGCTAAAATATTCTATAAAAGCATTGTTCTCTAAATCGATGTTTATGTCTGATTGTCTATATCAAGTCATGTCAGGAAAAAGGCTCTTTTCAAAATTTTGGTGATTTTCTGTGGTGTCTTTTCCATATTTGTTTTATTGGTTTCTTGAGGAAGTCATAAATTTTGTATTTGATTGTGTCTAATATTAGTATTATTGTCTATTTGTATTATTGTTTCATTGGATTTAAGTCTTGATTGTTTGGATGAAACTATTTGAAGTATGGTTTAAAGGATCAAAGTTATTTGTCTTGTTGATATTGCATTGGGGCAATTGGATTATTGACCTAAGGATCAGACGTTGTTGTATGATATGGATCCTTTGTATTGGAGAATTATATGATTTTCATGAGATTCTTTATATTTATGTTTAACCCTAGGTTCTAGGTGTATGATAGGGGGAGTGGCTTCCAAGTGGATGTCAGGCCCCCCAAGTGGCTGGCAAGATATCCCATTAGAAGTTTTGTAATCAAGTGGTAACCTTAATAAATAAATCTAGGTGGGTTGGGTAGTTTTATCACATTAAACAAGATAATTGTGGTGCCCCACTCATGGTCTATAGTTCTTGTAAAGGCTCAGGATGATATTTATGAAGACCTTGTTGGCATGAATATGCTCCCTTGTCTTCATGAAAGGTTGAGTCAGTTCCGCATGCACGCCAAATGGGGGTCAGGATCTAGAGTTTGGAGATGGTCAGACTGCCAGGATAACCCATGTTGAGGTATGTGATGACACTCTTCCTATGTGTCCTATTACCTTAGTCTTTGAGTTATTATGATAGCCTTTGGTGACTTTTGTGCATTTTAGTTACGCCAATGTTTTGTGGTTAAGTCTTGCTTTTGATTTAGCCTTTGTTCTTAGTGTAATCTTTATTGTATTTTAGTCTATGTTTTATGTTACTTGAAGGTTAGGTGTCAATCTAGGTTTAAAGTATGTGTGGGACCTTATGTCATTCTCCAAAGCATGAGAGGTAGACCTTTCTGGTTCCACATGGTCGGGTGGTCTGATGCCTTCTTCCATTGGGATTCTCTTCGTTGGATGTTTGTGTGCATGTTGAGGATTCTTCATCTCTTCAATTCTTGTGCTATGGATTCTTAGAGCAGTTATGTTCTATTCTATATGATTGAGTAATTTTATTGTAGTATGTAATTTGGATACTACCTTTGTAATTAAAGTATCATGATCTCTTATTTGAAGAAGATAATGTATATTTGTATTGATTAACTTGTATGAGATGTATCATGCTATGGAATGATATTTTATGTGATAACTTCTATTGGGAAATGATATTTATTATAATTGTAGGAATACTGTTTAGGTAACATTTGGCATTAGAGCATAACAAGAACTTATTATGTTAGAGATATTGTTTATGCTATAATTCATGATTGGGTATTCAACGAAATTATGTGGTTATTTCTTATGCTATTGTTATGAAACAATCCTTAGATTAAGTAGGAGAATTATTGTATCATGGATTAGTTAATGTTGCATTTATCTTTATTTCATTGTATTTAGGTAATGGCGTTGAGCGTACCCTAGAGTTGTGGAATTTAGATATTATGATATTGCACTTGTGCGCTTAAGTTATTGTAATTATGTTTATTTTATGAATGTAATTCTTAAGTTATATGTGTGGATGTATCTTTAAAAAAAAAGTATTTCTATTTTATAGTTAGTTGGTTAGATTCTCTAGGGTATTGTTGGCAGGCATTACATCACACACTATCGCATAAACTGAAACACTCAAGTTGGCTCCGAAAGATAGAACTGTAGCATCCTAAATTGTACTCCCTTACAATTTTTCTGCATTTGGGGCCCTCACCCTGGCATTCATGCCTCGATGCCTAAGTAAGACCCGATTCTACTTGGACTATGCAATTTTGTCACTATTTCCATCTCACACCTCATCCTGCTCTTAATTTTTGGTCTTTGAGACCAGAGTGCTCGACACCCTGGTCCTCCCAATTAGGACCCAATTTTGGGCCCCTTAACTGTCATGAGATTTGGGTGGGAATCTTGACCCTGTGTCAACTCATGTTGAAAAATTAAGTTGTTTTTCGAAGAGAAAGTATAAAAGGAGGTCTACCTCTCTCATTTTGATATTCATTTAATACATTCGACTACACACATCAATTCATTTAGACATCAAGAAATCAAGCATTCAAGTTTAAGTGAACAAGGAATCAATCTTCTTTCAAGCATTGGAACAAAGATAAGGTCAAGATTCAAGCATTGGAGTTGACATTCATGTGCTATGAAGACAATGAAACCCTAATCACGTGTGAAGAAAAATAAAACTTTACAAGGAGGTATAGCATTTGCGTTTAAGTCATTATTCAATATCTCCCTCAAAAGGAGAACATTTCCATTACTGAAATTCCATCCTATTTCATTTCTATTTATGGTTAATTCCAAAAATAGGGTTTCACCTAAGGCAAACCCCTATTTCCAACCTATTTCCCTTCTCTATTGTGCACAGGAGTAGGTACAAAGCTGCGATCTTCAGAATTGGCTTTATTTATAGTGACGAATGAATACCCCATTGGAGTACGAAAAGTGCGAAGGACTAGAGTGACCAACATACCAGTCCTGACAAATTAGGAGCTCCTTCTAGGAACAGGTCCAAATACTCTTATAGTTCTGAGATCCAGGTTCATGGCTTCATCTAATGACTGTAGCATACTGGTCATGCATTTTTACATCAATTCCAACACATTTACCCTAACTTCATCATTTTCACAATTCAACTTAAAAGAGGGTAGTCCAATCAAATCTAGTAAATCCAATAGAATTCCCAACCTTTATCCTTACTCATTTGTGGCTAGATGCATTATATTTACCTCCCCCTTTCAATGTAATAGTCCCTAAGCCTACAATATTAGTGGTTTTCATACATCTAATTGTGGAAATCCTAATATTTTTCACCATTACGAGAACCGATAATGCAATCCAACCAAACATATTAAAAATATTATGCATACCTCCACAACACTTGTGGATGCACAACATAGCATCACCTGACACCAAGAACACTATATCAAGGAATCACAACACCAATTCTTCATAAGGCGAAGGAATGTAAAGCAACCCTGTAAATAGGTACACTGTTTTTGCATGATTGACACACAAACCGTCACTAATTTATTTGTGGAACAAATAGGAATATGTAACATGAGATCTAACATTCTTTTTCATCCACCAACATCATATTACAATTGCAGGAAAAGAGGAATCAATGCAGCACAATGGAGACCAAAATATTGAACCCTGTCAGATAGATTGTTTACCAGAACAATCATACTTAGCCATGATTTGTTGAAAACACATGAATACTTCTTAAATTCTCTAGAATAGACATGATTCAAACATATATATCATCCACAATCAATGACATCAATCTCCATACATCAACACAAACGAACTTCCTGATACAACACCACTCAGGAACTCAACTGATCTCATACTTTAAGACCTTGGTTAACATAAATGACAACAAGTTTGACATCAATGCCAACACATACTCATATTTGCAACATGTTAGACGCTTTGTAGTCTTTAAAGATATTTCTATTATTTGTAGCCCAAGACCAGTAATTTGTGCCAAAAGGTTTTTAGAAATAACCAAATCAATTTTGAAAACTAAGTCCTATTCTTCCATCCTTTGACAACATATTTGGTAGCTTGGATCTAATTTTCCAAGTAAGGAGTGATCCTACCCACAGAGAGTTTACGCCCAAATCTTTGGATCTTTTGACCATTTCTCATAGGAGCTAGACTCCTCTTGGTTTTGGCCCCCATCCATGATCTTAGAGGGTTCACATAACTTACAACAAAATAGAGCATGGGCACTATGAACAAGGAGAGATGCCACAAACACAAAAACAAAGGGAATTATCATGCAATGTAAAAAATTATTCCCAAAGATGCCCATAATTCATGTGATTTCAATGTCAAAGTAAAAAAGCGTCATGATGAAGCAACAAGACACCACTACCTTAGCAAGTAATGGTTTCAAGGTTTAACATATTGATAAATTCAAGGGGAAAGGGGTCATTAGAATCCCATCCATGACTAGCTCCTAAGGACACACCAAACTTTGCAAATAAGTCCACAATTGAATTTCCCTCTCGATGGACATGGAGATAACGCAAACATCAAAGGTAGTGATAATATTAATGCAAACTAAGAGCACACCATTAATAGTCCAACTTGATTTTTTGACTTTTTAAAAATAATTGATGATGTTGAGGGAATCACCCTCAAGCCAAACCCTCTTGACACCTTTGGATTGAGCCAAATTCAAAGTGGTTTATCTGAGAACCCTGATGGAGTGCCACCATGAAAACAAACCTACCATTGTGATCTCTCAACACCACCCACAACCGGCATGCCTCAAATTACCCTTAGCCACCCCATAATATTAAATGTTATATCAACCATATATATAATATTTTTAATTTATATTATATTTGATTATCATTATATATATATATATATATATATATATATATATATATATATATATATATATTGGTATTATATTATATATAATTATATAAGAGATTATAATATATTATATATTATAGACTAAAAATTTAATTATCAAAATATGTAATTGATATAAAAAATTAATTCTAATAAATAAACTAACAAAAAATTAAAAAAAACACACCCAACAATAATAGATATCCATCCTAGATATTTGTTACAAACATATATCCATTAAGGACATATATCCATTTTTTCTAACAAAATCTGGAACCTTGGGATTTCCCTCAGGATTGCTTTGGGATTTGACTTGGATGTGCCAAACCTATAATGTCAACAACAAAAACATGTTTACAAATTTGCCCTAGTTTTGCAGACTTCAACCATGTGGCTAATGACTTTTTTTAATCCAAATTTGATGAAAAGAAAAGGGTTTATTAGGAAAATTGTCAACTTTCCACCAATATAAATTAAGGATTATTTTGAATTCAATAAATAATTATTACTGATTTTCTACACCCATTATGACTAAAGTCTTGATTGATAGGGTGATTGAAAAACATCTACAACTTTCAAACGGTTTCACATTTTTTGAATCTAAAAGTCGCGCCACATTCTATGCTTGACATACTATATGATTAAAAAATTATTTGAATTTCATAAAGTTTTGGCCAAGTAATGATAGTCAGACATGCAAGTTTTAATATTTTAAAAAAAGTTCTAGTAAAAAAATGCTAGAGTAAAGGTATTAGTTTACTTGATTAGTTAAATCATATTGATTTAATAATTAAGTCACCTTTTCTCTATTTCACTTAAGCTAAATTTAGGAAGATAAACTTAGGAATATTAATAATTAATTAATTATTAATTATTAATTGCTTTTAGGGTTTTCCCTTTTTAGGTTTGATCTCCTTTTATAAGGATTGATCCCTTTTTTAATTCATTATCTGATTATCATTATTGCATGTTTTTGTTCTAGGTTTTCAAAGCAATCTTTGTGTTTTGTGAATCTTCCATTGTTGTGATAGGTTATTTGCATACAGGGATTCACTAGATTATGTGAGGTTGTATTCTACAACTTTTACACGGTATCAGAGCTTTAGACCTGAGGCTTTCCTATTCTTTTGTTTGGGAGATTCTACCAGAGCAGGTTTTTAGTGCAATTTGGGTTGATTTGAACCTCACCATTGAATCCAGCACATGTCAAATAGTCACGATTGACCTTTTATTTGTCAATTTTTATTCATGAGGCCAGATCTATGAGGGTTTTAAAATTCATCTTTTTTGTGATCTAGGGGGCAACTATTTTTTGGAGCAATTTGGGAAAAAATAGACATCACGGTTGGCATCAGGAGGTCGATTCCACAAATTTTCATATATAATTCAATATATTTGAACAAAATTTGCCTGTATGGTCATATCGCCGCCTATGCATGCACATCGAAAAACAATTTCTAGTATTTTTATTTTTTTTGGTTTTGTATATTTTTTTCCAAAAAAAAATAAATATTAAAAAAAAAAATTGTTTATTACAAAAACAATCAATCAAAAAAATTATAATATCATTTTTTGGCAAACAAGATATTGTTGGAAAGCTAATTTCGTCTACTTTCCAGATTTGTGGGTTTCATCACCTGGTTTTGCTACTGGTACATTCTATAGCTATTTGAAGTCAGAGGTGTTGTTTTCAGTCCCAAGCTCATAACTTTTTGTCAGTTTCTCCATTTTTTGCGATTCCAGCGGCGTTGGGACGATGTTTCAGAGCTCTTCATAGCCATCCATGCACTTTTCCAGATTTTACTCAAGGTGCATTTTATTTAATTTTTAGTGTTTTAACACTCTAGTGAATTGCTTGGACATATGACGTCATGGAAACTTCTCGTTTGCATGGGATGACTTTTTTTTGGCTGTTCTTCATATATTTCCAGTCTTATGTCTTTTTTTGACATTATGAGCTTTCATTGTAATCACTCATGATTTTGTAATCGCACTGAGATAAAGTGCCTCTGTATTGCACATGTATTATGGGATCTTGCACATCAGTTTTGTGTCTTATTGTACTCACACTATGATATAAAGTGTCATGGGGGTTTGATGTTTGCCTTTGTTTTCTTTTATACCTTTCTCATGCGTGTGTGCTTTGGTTTGCACACCCTTTGTATCTGCTTGTACTTTCATGTCTGCACAATTAAATATTCTTGGTTCTTCTTCGTGCACTACATTATGGCTTTTAGATTCAGTGTACATGTCATACCTCTCCCTTGTCAGCATTATGGGGGGCTTTCTATTGTTGGTGCTAATGCTTCCTTGGTTTCATATTGGAGTGAGCTATGTATTCAATATGTGTTCCTATGTACTAGGCGGATGCGGTGGTTGGTTACCCATGTATTTCAATGAGATGGAATACTTACCATATGGACACTCTTGCATTCCTATTCTTGGAGGTGACCTTCCATTTTTTCATTTGATCAGTTCTTCAGACTGTTGGTACTCATTGCATTTGTATCTTCAGATTATAGATGTTTTGCCTGTGTTTGCCATCAGATTCAGATTCGAGTAGTGTCATTGAGGGCACTCATGCAGATTCATGTCTTCTTGATCATGATCATCTTTTGTTTCAAAGGAGATTCTTATTTCGGCATCATAGCAGTCATTCGATGACAGTGTTTGCAACTTCTTCATGCTTCGATGATTCATCCTGCTCGTCTTTTGTTCCTGTCTTTTGGAACATTCTTGTTTGGAGGCTTCTTAGTCCTTCACTTGAGCTTTCATCTCTTCTTGGAGAGGAGTTTTGTTCCCATAGGGTTTTCTCCTTTTTCTCCATTTTATAGAGATTTCATTGTACTTGGGTACCTCATTAGGCCTTGTTGTCGATACCCATTTTTTTGGCTTTCATGCATCTAGTCCTTAGTTGTTTTTTAACTTCTCCCAAACTTCATCTTAAGGGGGGGTGTTAGAGTAAAGGTATTAGATTACTTGATTAATTAAATCATGTTGATTTAATAATCAAGTCACCTTTTCTCTATTTCACTTAAGCTAAATTTAGGAAGCTAAACTTAGGAATATTAATAATTAATTTATTATTAATTATTAATTGTTTTAGTGTTTTCCGTTTTTAGGTTTGATCTCCTTTTATAAGGATTGATCCCTTTTGTAATTCATTATCTGATTATCATTTTGCATTTTTTTTGCTCTAGGTTTTCAAAGTAATCTTTTTATTTTGTGAATCTTCCATTGTTGTGACAGGTTATTTCCATACAGGGATTCACTGGGTTCTGTGAGGTTGTATTCTACAACTTTTACAAAAATAATTCATAACTAATTATTTACTTGGAAAAAAATTTAAAAAACAATGTGCAACGAATCCGGGCATATGTCCTCTACTTATATTTAAAGTTTCTTAAAAAAATATTATGTTTTCTTGTACTTAGGTTGGTCAAATATACACCTACTTTCTTTTTTTTCCATGAAAATTTAGTACTATTGCATTGATATTTCAAATTTTCACCAAAGAAATTAACCTTTTTTTTTTTTTATATAAAATAGCTAGTAGCTTAGAAACTACATTCAATTTGCTACAAATTTTGTTCTTACATGTTTTTTAAATTATGTTGATAACCTATTTAAATTTTTATGTCAAGTTGTCTAACTCTATTTTTTTGAATCTTCATCATCACTTAGGGCCTAGTTTGGTCCACGATTGATGAGACCATAAATTGTCTTATATTTAACCCATTAAAATCACCCATTTCTTCTTAGTGTATTGTTGTAAAAATGGATTTGAGTAATAATTGAAAGTTCTTTAGCTTGTTTAAGGTAGAATATTGTTGGAATCCAAGAACATTGAGGCGGGGGGGAATCAGTGTTCTATGGGAACGATTAATTTTAATCTTATTAACACAACAACTTAGCAACCAATATGACTAAAACCAAATAACAATAAGTAATAATGCAACCACAAAGATGAACACCATAACACAACAAATTTATACATGGAAAACCTCAATGAGGAAAAACCACGATGGGATTGGAGACCCACAATATCTTTCCACTGATCAGATGAATAAATATTACATATAAAGGGCCTGCACATGCATAAACTGGAAGGCCAACAACCTAGAGTGCACTGCTCATACAAAAGGAGCCTCACTGACTACAAGAAATATTCAGACTACAATCTGGAAATAAGATTGAACTGCAAGTATAACATCTCCTATGCTTGAGTACAATTCCGGTTAAGCTCAATGCCAAAGGTCTTAAACCTCTTATAGACACTCAATTTGATCACCTATGATCAAGCAAAACCTCTGCATATGATTACAACCTTAGTCACACATAGATAATCACATCACCATCCAACCCATGATCTACAAAGAGATCTTACATCATATTTATACCAACCCAGGACCTAAACAATTAGGTCGGCCACCTAAAAGATAATACAATAAATCCATTGTTGGCTTGATGATGATGATATGATGTAATAGGTTGATTGATGACTTGTTTTATGTTGTCATTGATGACAACCATTGCTTGATAGTCATTTTAGTCTTTTAGGCTAACCGGTATAGGAGACAATTTAATAGTGAAATGACAAATAGGAATTCAACTGGTTAACGAGGATCAATATTACATTTAGGCAACCGGTATGGGTGATTGATTAAGAGTTAGGTGATGCGGTTCTACTGGAATGTTGGAGATAGGTACTTGCATATATATCCCACACTGCATTGGCAGATTCAATAGTATGAGTGAGTTATGGTATACAGGTCAATCAATCTTGAAAAACTGTTAACTGGTAGAGCATAATGACATAAATTGGTTAACCGGTTATGTTTATATTTTATTTTTGGGTTGTTATATCAGTGGTTGACATACATAAAGTGTGTTGAGAAAGATTGACTAGATTCATTGAGCCTAGGAACTTGTTCCAAGGTTTCTAGTCAACTAAGTTGAGATGTTTATAAAAAGTGTGATGAGTCATGAGAAAAATGAGGAGATCATAAGCGTAGATTGAGAACTTGATTGTGCGGTGAATTGTGAAGCATGGTATTGATGTATTGTTGAAGTATATTGCAAAACTAAAGAAAATATTATCAGCCACATAGGTGCTATATGCAGATCATCTAGTTGTTGTTTCCTAATAGTTTCAGCAATCAAAATCCCTTAACCGGGTAGGTCCTAACAGGCCTGATTGTATAAATCCCTTAATCAGGTAGCTCAAAAAATTGAGTTTAAATCCTCCAGCAAGGTTACTCCTAACAGAGTAAAGCTTCTAACAGGGCTAAGTTGTAAATCCCCTCACCAGATGACTCATAACAGTGTCTGCTCTTAATTGGGCAAGTTTGTAAGACCTTAATCGATCAAAGATTTTTATTCTGCAGATAGTGAATCTTGTGGGTACTAATTCCCACAGTGGTTTTTCCCATTGGGGTTTCCACATAAAAATCATTGTGTTATGGTGTGCATGTCTTATTTCGTGTTGGCTTATGTGGTTATCTTTCTTGCATGCCTATTGATTTTAAAGTTGATTAAAGTGGTGATTAGATTTATATTATTTTTTCTTGCATTGATTCACCCCCCATTTCAGTTCCTTATAAGTTTATCAATTGGTATCAGATCCTAATTGCCTTAAGGCTTAATCGCTTGAGAAGGATCCCTAAGGCTAACATGGGGGAAGGAATGAGTTATAGAGAGCTGTCTAACCGGCTTGCAGAATCTGAAGAAGCCCTAGGTGAATTGAGGGTTAAGTACAAAGCTTCATTGGCAAAGAGGAGAGAGCTAACTGAACAATTGTATGAACTTAGTGAAAGTAGTTCATCTGAGGAAGCAAACATGGATGCTTTGGTGAATGAGGTGGAAAAGTTAAATGATGATAAGCCAAATCTGAGGAGAGAAATTGAAGCCCTAACTATCATGACGAGTCAATAGCTGGAATCCAGAAGGACTGTTGAAGCTATAATCAGAGAAAAGGAACATGAGATCTTTAAATTGAACCAAGAGGTTAGAACCCTGACTGCATATCTTGAAGAGGAAAAATAAGAAAAAGAAGAAGTTAAGGTTGATCTAGACATGGAGATGTCTCTTAGAGAAACTTTGATGAAGAAGAATGAAGATCTAACTAAAGAGTTGGCTGATGCTAATGAGTTAATGTCTAAATTTAACAAGAGCTCTACTATGCTTGATGAGCAAATCCAGTCTCAGAGGATGAAAGTAGAGACACAAGGCTTGGGTTATACTACATATGAGAAAGGTGAGTCTTCTGGTACTTAGGACAACATGGAAGAAGGTAAATCTGCACCTAAGATCTAGAAAACCACCAGTAAGAAAGTCCACAAACCTATATGTTTTAATTGTCATAAGCTAAGACATAATGCTAATGTTTGTAGAAACAGATCTAGTTCTTTTGATGGTTATAGACCTAATACCTATCAAGGATATAAATCTAGAAATTTTAATGGATATTGCTACACTTGCAACATGTATGGGCAAAGAACTGTTGAATGCAGGTATAGAGAAAATAATCTGACACCTTACATGAATCAGAGGTCCAATGGTGATTGGCAAAGAACTTTTAATAACCAGAGAAATCCTAATTTGTAGAGACCCTATGCTAACCAGTCTAGTCCCTATGAGATGGAAAAGAGAATGAATGTGATTTGTACAATCTATCATAATTCTGGACATGTTGCTATGAATTGCAAAATAAGAACTAGTAGAGGCAATTCTAGACCTTGTAGAGAATATGGTATGGCATGTTATCATTGTCATCAACCAAGACACATTGCTAGGTTTTGCAGAGCAAGAATGAATTAATCGGTAAATCAATCTGTTGACTAGAAAGGTAAGAAGAAAGTTGATGTGGAGGAGACCAAGAAAGAAATTAACAAAATCTGGAGAAAGAAGAGGGATGAGAAGCCATCAAAAGAGTCCCATTCTTTACCTAGTGTGGAGAACCCTTCACCGGTTAACTAAGCTATCTATAAAGCTTAGGGGAAGCTTATTGTCAGATCTATCTCCGAACCCCCTATATGATGTACGGTAAGTTAAATCTGTATACTTTGATGCGTTATGATATTGTGAAGTGTTTTTATGATCAATCCGGTAGGTTTGATGTGATATGAGAATCGATAGTAGGCTTTTGGGTTGAATGGTATTTTAGGGTTTATGTGTTTATACAATCGGGAAAAGCATTTAATGCGATAGGTAATAAAGCAAATAAAATGAAGTTTTTGAATGTCATTGGTCACTTTGCATTCTTGAGATCACTTGAAGAGAGAAGAAAGAAAAATGAGCTTGTTATTTTTGGATTGGCAAAAGATTAACATGAGATTTGAGGAGATTTGCGGTCGGTAATCGGTGAAAGAGCATTTTCAGTGTTGAAACCCTAGTTGCAGAGGTAGTAAAAGTTATTTATATGAAAATATGTCTATTTGTTTTAGAGTCCGAGTCTTTGAAGATGGATACACCATATTTGGTAGATGTAACTGTTAGACCTCAACCGGAGTTTAAGAGGTACCCTTTTAAATCGATCGAAACCAATCCCGCTGGATCCCTATCTGGAGTTCCATATGGAGTCTTGCATGTAGAAGATGTTAGATCCTTTATTCACTGTAAGTTGGAAGATCTTGGAATATTTTTTATATTCGATCAATATAGATTGTTGTGTGATAAACATGGATTGCTGAAGGAACAGTGTGAGAGTGTTCCTGACAAAGGTTTTCACCATGCACTGAACTCTATTAATGATTTTGAGGATGATCATGTGAAATATGTTTTGAGCCATGTGCATGAATAGTTTATGTGGCTTGATCCACCACATAAGATCACTAAGGAAGAAATTCATGTAGTAACCAGATCGCGTGCCACCGATGAAGTTCCTATATTAAGATCAATCCCTAGGGATGATGTAGCCAAGTTGACCAAGTCATGATGGGATGGAAAAATGATGACTATCAATGAGATTGATGATCCCACCATGAAATTTACTTCTATGGTCATTGGATACCGAGTATATCATTCTAGTAGGATTAACATCATCCATGTTGCAGCCATTCACACAACTTACGAGACAATTAAGAAAAACATAGATTATGATTTGTCTGAGGCATTAAGAAGTCAGTTGGTACTAAATTTTGAATCCATAAAGAAAGATAAAAGACAAAAATTCAAGTTTGGGCAACTGATTGTTGGTCTATTCTTTTACTTTCTAAATTTCTTTCCAGGTATCGATGATGTTCAATGGTCTAAGGACACATCGGAAATGTTACAAATGAAGAACAATATAAGGATGTTGGGAAATGATTTCAACAAGATTGCTTGGGGTTATTTCAAAGATTTTCAGAACAAGATTCATGAGAGAGAGAGAGGATACCGACACAGGTTGTTAAGAAATATGAGGATACCATATGCTTTATGGTTGACACTGACACTTGTCACATGGAGGCTGTTGATCCTTGAATATCTTGGGTGATGCCAATGTGCTATGATGTTGAAGCTGATCTATTGATTGCTAATATTGAACACTTGCTTGCACAACCAGTAGATTCTACTATAGAAAGCTTTGGTACTTATAAAGAGAAATATTTACTAGTACATTTTGAACTTAACAAACCAATAATTGCAAAGAAAGTTAGAAAGGAAGTTGAAGAGTTTTCTATTTGACAAGGATTTACCAAGGAGGCAATAGCTGAGGCTAGAGAAAAGTTTGAAGCTAGGAAGGCTGAATCATCTAGTGCCCCAATCGGCACCAACACCGGTATGTAGACAAGAAGTGTTGAGGTTAAGAAGGAGAAACCTTCTAAAATCCAGTTCAAGAGAAAAGGGAAAGAAATTAAGCCCCCTGCACCTAAGGCACCGGTAGTAACCGGTAAAAGGAAAAAGGAGCAAGCAAAGAAACTGATAGCTGTTGAAGAAAAAGAAACTGAATTAGAAGGTGAGAAGAAAATTCTGAGAGCTAGTGGTAAATAGTCAAAGGTTGTAGGAGCATCTATTGTTAAATCAACAAATAAACCGACAACTAAACCTACACCTTTTGGAAAGATGTTAATAAGTATTAAGGAATATGGTATTCTATTGGATTGAATATACTGTATGATAAGTTTAGCGAGGATAAGCAAAGGGAGTTAGAGGATGCATTTGTTTTGGTGATGGATAAGTATAGCAAAGCCCTAATTGAGTTACAAGGGAAAATTACCACTTCTTTGTATAATAAACTTGATGCAAGATGGCAGGAAGCCATTAAACAAGACAAAGAATTTATTGAGTTCACTCTTAAGAATATTCAACCAAAAGCTACAAAAGAAGAATTAGATGATATTCTTTTGAAAATAAAATCTTCTTTTAGATCAAAGAAAAGACTTACTAGATTGCTTATTGGTGAGACCCAATCAGTCCGGATTGAAACTGAGGAAATACTAAATAAATTTTTGGGGTTGATATATGTTGAGGAAGAAGAGCAATCGGCGAACCTTAAGGTAGAAGATCTATCAGATGATGTAGATATTGATGATTTTTCATTGGATGAGATTGCTTTTACTAATCAATCGGAAGATGTTATCCGGTTAATGTATACAATAAGACAATTGTAATTCATGATGATGATACAAAAATTTATATAACTGGTACTGAGGGAGAAAAGAAGGAACAAACTAAAAAATGTATAGGATGAAGATGTTCAAACATGAACAAAGACATGAGAAAGATGGAGAGCAACAAAGAGCTGAAGAGCCACCAGTGATCATTGAAATAGTTGTTACACAGACACCACCCATAAATGACAAGGAGAAGGAAGATGAGGAGACCAAAGAGAAGAAAGAAGAGGAGGAATTGAAATCAGTGAAACCAGAACCTAATGTGACACCTTTATCACTTACCTCTAAGAATAAAATTGATAATGATGAAGATGATGATGCACTAAGTATACAAGGACCCATCAATATGGATGTGTTGAGTTCTACAAAACTAATGGAGATTGCATCTGCCATGCAATATAGAGCTAAGAAGAAAAGAATGAAGGAACAACAAAAGGAAGCTCAATCAATACAATGTGCAGTTGAGATTTTGTCTAGTCTATTACCAAAGACATACACTAATAGACTGTCTACATCGATTGATAAGTTACGTCAATTGGTTGCTGATGCTGGTGAATAAATGAAAAGTTTTGAAGATGCAACTTATTTGAATGTGGAAAAGTAATATAAGAAGAAGAGAATAGATAAGTTGGTGAATCATATTGAGAAGGATAAGGTAGCTCTAACAGTCAACACAGACCTTATTAAAGATGCACTGCTAAATGTAGGTAAAGTCCTATCTACTATTGAAAATTTTTCATTGTTTTGTGATGATTTGGTGAAGAAGAAGCATGAAAATGATTCAGATATACTTTTTGGTAGATCGGTAGTTGAGCTATAATATAAGTTAAAAGCTTATGAAGGAGAGCAGGTTAAAAGAATGCATTCTCTATAGGAATTACATACACTTTTGATTCCTAAGGTTGAAATATTGCAGAGAGACTATAAAGAGACTGAAGCTATATTAGCTACACCTGAGATGAGTACTATTGATGCCATGGAGGAGATGGCTTATTAGATCAAAACACATGTTGAGATAACTGACACTCTTTTGGAGACTTGGCACAATGACTTGAAGCAGTTAAAGTTATATTTTGCAGACGCTTTTTCTAAGATGTCATTGTAAAGACATTTTGAACTTTTATATCTATATATGATAATGAAAATTTTGATGTATATTGCATTTATCCTTTATGTATTTTCTTACCTTTGTCATTGTTGTCAAAGGGGGAGTAGTAGTATGAGTTAAAATTTTGAATTGTAATGGGGAGTAGTATTATGAAAATTTTGTAAAAGGTAGTTATATATATGTTTGTAAATTTTGTAATAGCATACAATTGCTAAAGGGGAGTATGTGTCATGAGTTGAGTCAATTTTTGTATTGCACACTTAGACAAAATTTTCCTAAGTGTTGCCATCAATGCCAAAGGGGAGATTATTGGCTTGATGATGATGATATGATATAATAGGTTGATTGATGATTTGTTTTATGTTGTCATTGATGGAAACTATGTTTTGATAGTCATCTAAGTCTTTTAGGCCAACCAGTAAAGCATAACTGGCACATGAGACAGTTTAACAATGTAACGACAAATAGGAATTCAACTGGTAAACGAGGATCAATATTACATTCAGGCAACCGGTATGGGTGATTGTGAGATTTTGCCAAGATCAAGAGGCAATGGAAAACACAAATAAGAGAGAACAAAATAGATGATATAAATAAACTGTATTCTATCAAGATGAAAAATAGGATCAATTGGATCATTAAGCATTCAATTACATACAATGAATATGAGCTTGCTTATATAGGCAAGGCTATATGGATATGTGAGCACACAAACATGACATGTGACTCAATAAGAAACAAGGGTAGGTAGGAAATAGGTGTGGGTAGGTAGGAGAAATAATATAATAGTCCACATGAGGTGGATCACCCACTGAATGTGGAGTGTAACAACAAGATCAACACCATAAAAGGTGGAAATTCTCCTACACACACTATCCCAATATGGCACAAACACCCAAGTGTCTCATACCCAAACTACTATGAAATGCATTTCCTAAGTAAACTTAAGTAAAGTGTAATAATATCCATGATGAATAATTATTTACACCAAGTGATCGATGAAGAGATAGGTGATACGGTTCTACTGGAATGTTGGAGATAGGTACTTGCAGATATATCCCACACTGCATTAGCATATTCAATAGTATGAGTGAGTTATGGTGTACAAGGTAGTCAATCTTGAAAAATTGTTAACCGATAGAGTAGAATGACATAAATCGGTTAACCGGTTGTGTTTATGTTTTATTTTTGGGTTGTTATGTCGGTGACTGACATAAGTAAAGTGTGCTGAGCAAGATTGACTAGATTCATTGAACCTAGGAACTTGTTCCAAGGTTGTTATCCAACTAAGTTGAGATGCTTATAAAAAGTGTGACGAGTCATGAGAAAAATGAAGAGATCATAAGCGTAGATTGAGAATTTGATTGTGTGGTGAATTGTGAAGCATTGTATTGATGTATTGTTGAAGTATATTACAGAACTAAAGTGGATATTATTAGGCACAAAGGTACTATATGCAGATCATCTAGTTGTTGTTTCCTAATAGTTGCAATAGTCAAAATCCCTTAATCGGGTAGCCTAACAGACCCGATTGTATAAATCCCTTAACCAGGTAGCTCAACAAATTGAGTTTAAATCCTCCAACAAGGTTACTCCTAACAAAATAAAGCTTTTAACAGAGCTAAGTTGTAAATCCCCTCATCGGGTGACTCCAAATAGGGTCTACTCTTAACTGGAAAAGTTTGTAAGACCTTAACCAGGCAAAGATTTCTATTATGTAGATAGTGAATCTTGTGGGTACTAATTCCCACTATGATTTTTCCTATTTGGGTTTCCACTTGAAAATCATTATGTTATGGTATGCATGTCTTATTTGGTGTTGGCTTATTTGGTTATCTTTCTTGCATGCCTATTGATTTTAAAGTTGATTAAAGTGGTGCTCAGATTTATATTGTTTTTGCTTGCATTAATTCACCCCCCCATCTCAATGCCTTATAATTTTATCATCCTGTAAAGTGGAAAAAATCGAACCCTAGTTGTTCTCCCCTCCCCAAATCCAAGGAGAGAGAAGGGAGAGTCACTAGGGTTGATGGTTTTCACTTAGGGGAGACTTTACATTCAAAAGAGGGGTTGAAACCCACAAGATCCAATCCCACGCAATGCAAGATTGGATTCTATATGAGTTTCAAGGGTTATGACATCAAGGATACCCTCTTTTGTAAAGAATGTAGATAGAAAGATTGATCTAGGAATGCATGTAAAGTCGGAAAGATTCGCTTATAAACAGAGATAGGGATATGGGATGAAGCTGTGGACCTCGAATTAGCAGTAAAATGTCGAGACGGTGCTGTTCTGCAAATTTGAGCGAAAGTTGACAGGACGATGGCGCCCGGCGTGCACACGGTCCTCCAAAAAATCCGCGAAACGAAGGGGGATCTGTTCGTCTCTGCACAAGGATCCCAGATCTTCAATTACAGCTGCATACCTGCAACCTACACACAGAAAAGAGAGGATGATTGGGGGGTTAGGGATGAGGGGTTTGCCTTTAGGTCAAACCCCGGTTTTGGAATTAACCAAGAAATGAGAATGCTGTAAATGTAAATGTTTGTAATGTAAACAAGTACTGATACCTTGTTGTAAGAATGTTTGTATTCTTACATGTGAAGGTGTAATGTATGTAATATGTTGTATGTTGTATGTGATCTCCTCTTCAATGGTTGAATCCTTGTCTTGAATGCAACACTTAGCCTTGAATGGAGACTTAGAATGCTCAATTGCTTGAAGGAATGCTTGAATGCTTGAATGCTTGAATATCGTTTTCGCCTTTTTTTTCTCTTTCCTACCTCCTCCAAATGGGAGGGGAAATGTAGTTTATATACTTGTCAATTAGGGTTGATAGACTGATTTTTCCGACCTTAGGCCGACCAGGAAACATTATTTTCCAATTTGCAAACTTAAAGACCCGAAGCCCCATAAGAGACCGGGCCCAAAATAGGGCCAGGGACCAGGGTGTTGGGCGCCCTGGTCCTGAAGGACCAGGGCACTGGGTACCATGGTCCCACCTCCTGGGACAACAGGGTGCAAGGAGGATTAGGCCAGGGTGCTGAAAAATGCAGTTTTTTGATGTCATGAGCAGGTTTCGGGGTCTCCATTCAGGTTCAACGTTGCGCCGCCATCGTGAAGACCCAAATGCAGTCGAAATTGCAAGTGTCACAATTTTAGGACGCTACACATCCATTACATAAACCCGCAAACCAATGATAATCCAAGTCGGCCTAAGACCAAAACAACATTAACCAAATAATTAATCCAACCGGTAACGCATCAGAAGCATCCACCAACACGTTACATAAACTGGTCCATAACCTTACATAATAGAATTAGGTACAGTGCTGAATGAAACACCACCGATCAATTGGAAGATGAACATGATAACCATCAGCATCCCAAGAACCTTCTAGAAGCCGCACCAATACCACTTATCGAATCCATCAAAAGATCTTCAATCAAATCTCTATCGATAAAACCCTTACCGATAACCAAAAGGCTTACTAGAACATATGATAGCTTCCAAGTCACCAAATCTCTAACCAACTGAATATGACATGCTTCTGAATGACCGAATCAAACCAATTCTAGCAAACACAACATACTGGAGAATACTGGAGATGATCTCCAAATCAACATCACAATTCGACCACTCTACCGTAACTTGATAGACAACCAAACACGCTAGTGTTGACATCAATGATAAACATCAATGCAATACATAATCAATTCCTCCAAATTCCCAACAAATATAAGGTAGATATTTGGTTTATTTTAGATAAGTAAATGTGATCCAAATTGCTTCTAATGGTCTCCATGAGTGTGCAAGATATTACTATACCAATGAATGAGTTATTAAATAACTCATGATAAGAAGAAGCTTCAAAAATTATTGTAGCAGAGAGCTCTAGTCATTAACTCCAGACAACTCTAGACATTATAGAAGGATTTGAAGATATCAAGAGAAGATAGAGAAGACTCTTGAAGACTCCCAGTACAATCCAAGATTCATGCAAAATCATGGAGCATTGGTCATTACTAAATCAATGGGCAAAGTATTTGTTTCATGCAAGTTGCAGTTGCACACTATACTAAGTTATCTTTCTCCAACCACATTCTTAGTAGATTGGTTGGGTAGATATGGAATGAGAATTATATAAATATATTGTAATCATTTGAGAAAAGGGGGGGATTAGAAAGGCTTTCTTTAGCTTCAGGAAATAGGATAGACTAGTTTCATTTCTAGCAATGTATTTTCCAGAATAATTTCTTAGAGTACATTTGAACTCAAGCAAGTATTTTATTTCCAGCAAGTATTCCTTAGTTTAGCATTTTAAATTCATGCAAATGTGCCTCATATTAGCCTTTCCTTTCATGCAAGTGTGCCTTAGATTAGCTTTCATTTCCTACAAGTTAGAATAGACTGTCAAACCAGTTTTCTTCATTCTCTTTTACATACAACCATGGACACTTCCCTAGATTGATAAATTAAATGACAAGGATTACATTGACCCCATCATTTTTTGGCGTTGTTGCCAGAGATAGGTGTCATTAGGGAATTAGGAAAATTAGTTTGGTAGCCTTTTAGGTTTAGAAGTTCCTCAAGAAATATTTGTCTCTCAAAAACCCCCCAAAACACCAAATCAAAACCCCTAAACATTAGATCCTGCACACACCTGGAACTTAGAAGCACCAACTTAGATGATGAGGTACCAACCTTAATTACAACAATGATTTGAACTTGATATATTATACCGACCTTCAAGGTTGAACTCTCGACATCTCCTTGATTTGATCAACTTCTAAACACTCTCACGGTGTGCATGAGATCTTCAATTGGGTTCACACACAACCTAAATTGAGTAGATAACTTGCACAACTTTTACTACAGTCATTATTTCTACTCATAATTACAACCCACACTTGGAATGAATATAATTATACTTATATATGTATTCTTACATTGATTACAATAACAAGTTGGTGTTGATTGATGCATAGTTTCATGGTAAAGTCATTTTGTTGGTGAGGAATCCACCAAGGTTTAGACCCTTATTGGGCCACTTAGCTCACAAGCATTGTGTCTTCCATTGTCTGATGTGCTCTCATGATATTTCCCTTCATTGGGAAATTGTGCTTGTAGGTTGTGGGCCTTCATTGGGCCATTCAACTTATAGGTTTTAATAAGTGAAATGTGTGTTAATGGGGATTAATGGCCCCCAAGAAGTGGCCTCAAATATTTAAGTTGGGAAGAGATCCTTTGGAAGTGGTCTCTCCGGGTTTAGACTTGACTAAAAATCCTATTTTTCTCAAACATAAAAAACACAAGTTGGCCTAAAAAAAGTTTACAATAACCGCAAGTTGGCCACAAACAAATTCCTTAACCGAACATGTAGTCAAATCAGTCCTAAAAGCCAACACGGTACACTGGAAGTGGAGACATGTTAAGCTTTACCCAACATAGACTCAATTGGTCCCAAACTATCTTCACACGCTTCTTGTAATAGGTGCACATTACAATCCTCTAGTGCATTCATCTTAAAAATCAGTATAGACTGTGAACTAACATAGTGAACATTCTATCACTTCTATATTTCTATCCACTAAAGCTCATTTTGTGAATTTGGAATCTGATAAGTTTTATATTCAACTTAACTTTAAATCCAAGTTGCAAGCCATAAATTTCTATTATAGTAGAATGTGGATCCACGCACTATGACAATGCAACTAAATTCACACATTATTTTTGAGCAACCAACCTTGAAAACCTATCGCAAATACTTCCAAATAATAACATATGTGCTAGAAAATCAGGATCTATTAAAGCTCAAGCATAATGATAACATTAAGAAAGCTATCAAAACATACTTGAATTGATCTATTAGATGTTTTGTATGTCATGTAAGAATTAATTTAAATTACATTGCTCTCTCAAATAGCTTGACATTGATGATGACAATGACTACACCTTTGACATTGATGACAACACTACATATGCTCAACACTTAGTTATGCCATTTCTTCCATCTTGATTTCAATGTTTGGAAACTCTTCTAAAAAAATTTCTCATTCATATTTGAATTATGATTAGAATGTTGAAAATATAGTCACATCAAGGATCTATAGTTTATGTGGCGTCTGCATTGATAATGTAAGCAAATTAATACCCCACATCCTTTCCTCTTGGATTTTTTTAATAGAGACATGGTTTCCATGGCCATAATAAATCAACAAGTGTCTATTTATGGGTGACACACCACCTAGAGCTAATCATGAAAAGAGGTGCAATGAATTCATAATTTTTTTTTTGGGTCAATCATGCATATGGTTGGGAATCCATGTAAGCACTAGATTCATAGTTTGCAACATGCAATTTTTTAGCCTCTTTTTACCCTTAAACAAATAGAACCTTGGATGCTCTTTCTAGTAGCATTATCAAAGTAGAGAATAGTTATCCATTGTTGGCTCCTAGGAATGATATAAGACAAACTCCTCCTATCTCTTTTGTCCAACACCCTCATGACACCATTTTGCTTGCCTGAAATGCCAATTTTATTACAATTCCAAACTCGTTTGAGCTCAATATGGATTTGTATCATATTCCTTGGACAATGTAATGTAGAAATAAAAGACAATAGTGTCTTTGAGGTTCATTTCTCTGTGTTTTCCAATTTCTTCTACTTTCTTTAAGGTGAGTTCAAGATAACACCTTTTAATTCCAGTCCACCAGTACTTACCAAGTAGCCCACCCTTAAAAGGGTTGCTTCTATAGGATGAAAATGATGTTCATTAAATGCCTCTCTCTTCTTTACAATATAAATATCCTATCCACAATATAGGATGAAAATGTTGTAGCCAGTGTAATAGAACAAGATAAAATACGAAAAAGAGAAAACATAATGAAATTGGAGAGGGATTCAAATAAGAAAAATGAATGGATTGAATGGATGCAAAGCCTATTTGAATTTGTAATATTAATTAATTCTTGAATATTTCCTTGGTATGAAGTCTTAATTTTTTTTCCTCTCACGAGCCTTCCATGCTTGATTTTTATTCTTACTTGGTTTAGAAATTTTGAAATTTTCATTAATTTAAGAGTTGATTGATTTGGTGGAGTGCTTATGTGCTATGAATTGTTTAATTTTTTCCATCTTTTTTCCATGGCTTCATTGGCTAGCCTTACACCTTCGTCTATATTGGATGCACGATGAAGTGACTAGTAGCTAAGAGATTGAGTTTGAAAGATGAGACACATGGCCATATTTTTTTGTTTGAGGAATAATAAATTATAATTGAAAAAATATGATATGCAATGGATTTGATAGATTGTGTGATGGGACATATGAGCCTATTCTAAGTTGATATGGTAGATACTTTTGGAAACTGCTATATATGGATTGGGTGATCATTCCTACTCATATGTATGGGTAGGAGTATTGAACTATATGATTTATGTGTACATGGGTGCAATATTAAACGAGACACAATGTGGATTGTGTATGGGTTGTAAAAGATTTATTAATATTCTTTTACTTGTAAGACTTTTATGAAATATTCTTTTTGGGGACATTAAATCAAATTATAAAACAAATATTAATATACATTGTTTAGTATGGATTTAAATATTTTTTGGGTTAGAGTCAAATATGTTATGGCTAATGAGGTTCTCCAATTTGGGGGCTTTTTTTGGTCAACTCCTATGGCCACTATAGGTCTCCACTCCACTATTGAGTTGTACCATGTAAACTGTTGTATGTTTAGCTACTTTGAATGCAACCATGAGCTCTATTATTCTATAGAATCACCAATAAAAATTCAATCTTCCAAAACTGCTCAAAATGAAGAAATGACTTGTTAAAAAGGTAGCTAAAAACCACTACAACAAACAAAACACATAATGGAGTTAGAAAAAAGGGTACATCCCCAATGGAATCACCAAATATGTAAGCTCTATTTAGAAAATGCAAATTGGAAACACGTGCAAATGAAAGTTTCTAATCCAAGCCAAAGAAAACCTCAAATAGAGCACACAAAGGAATTCAAACAAAGTAGCAACATAAGAAAACAAAATAACACTACCAATGGAATTCATTGTAAATTTGATTTGATCCAATTGCTAGTTAAAATGTGGATGCTCTTGTTCACAAAGGTAACTATTTTGATAGTATTCTAGTTGGAAAAAATGAATAGATTAAACACATAGGATTGTACCTAGACATATATATTCTTGGGAGATACAATGAACAATGGAGATGTGATGAAATAATCAATGGTAGAGAATGAATGGGATAAATTTTTATTAATTCACTATTACAAAAACATAAGATTGAGTAGATTAGGAAGAACTAAATTTATGTAAGAGAGAAGTTGTACTAGAAAACAAAACATCTTTTATTATCAATGTCAACATCAATTTGAAGTATGAACTACATAAATCCATATACTCTAGTTGTGTGATGTATAAAGCTTACACAATCTTCCGATGTAGGCAATGCAATCTTATGAAGGATTCAATAAGAAAGATCTTCATTAGAGCACGGCCAAATTGTATAAAAAGATTTTTTAACGCAAAGCATGTGGTAAAGTAGAATTCATTGCAAATTGAGAAAATTGCATAGATTATTAAATCTAGAAAACAAAATTGCCTCTACAATAGAGAAACTGCTATCCAACCCCTATAATGCACCAAGACATCATTATCCTTTATACATTATAATAGATATTTGATGCATTCTAGAAATAGATAGCCATTCCCCTATAATAGCATCATAATTGTCTGATCTCTAACTATATTTTTAAACAGTTTTTACATCTCGCACACATAACACAGTATTCCGAATATAAAAGTCAATTCCAAACATTATCACAACTTTATGATTTCCCTAGTTTCTGCATTTTCTAATTTTTCTTGTATTTTGCCCATGTCCATGCTATCTTCTTTCTCATGCAAAATATAAACATGATAAGTGAAAATCAAGGCTTCAACGAAACCTAATTTGAATACAAGATGGTAACCCTAATGATTTGGCCACGTAGATTCATTTAACAAATTCAATGTGAAAACTCCTCTAGTTATCCTGAGAGTCGGAAAGAAAAAATCCCAAGTAAGAGAAGAGAAATATAACAGAATACCCCACAAATTTGATTTGCTTACAGGTCACTATTATTCAACTATATCGCTCACCTAGGACGTTTGCGGCTTTAATCGCTGAAAATGAAAGTGAAGTGAAAAGTAAGTTGAGAAGAAGATGATTAGAGAAGTGCAAAACATCTCAGGTAGTCAAAGGATTAAAATGAGTGACAGGTAAACGATACTTGAGATGTTTTAAAGAATGAATAGAGACAGATAAAGACATGAGCAGGTCATTCTAGATCAATGGTGAGAAAAGGTGTTAGAAGCTTCTATAAAGCATTTTACTTTGCATCAATGGTTGGAAGCATCTCATACTCACTATTCACTATTCATGGGATCTTCCTCTCTCATCAATATGGTTATCTTCATTAGTTTTTGTTATGATATCAAATTTGTTAAGTTATAATATTATTTTTAATTCTTTTTAAGAAGTGTCGAGTTTATTTGGCGTATCTCTGCAATCACAATAGTTCAATGGAGCTTTGAACCTTGATGAACACAATAACAACACCATTATTTAACCAACATACTTTAGAAAAAACCTAATTTTCTAATATTATTATACATATTTTGAGAAAAACCTATTTTTTTAATATTATTATTATAAGAAATAGTAAAATTAATTGTTTCATATTATATTGGGTTAAATGAAAAGAAACTATAGAATTATATTTTCTTTTAATTTAATTTTATCATAAATTTTACTTCTTTATTGTAAAATATTCACAAAAGTGTTTTATTTTTGTTACAATTAAAGTTTCAAAACTTGTTAGTAATTTTGTCCAACTTCATTTATTACTCTCCATAAATCATGGATATGAGTTAGCATTGACAATTAGTTATAATGTTGAAAATTCTTCTTTATATATTTCTTTATTCTATTGTTCATAATTATTTTAAGCATATTTTTTAGAATATTGGCATGTTTGTGTATTATGGTTATAGAAAATCGAATTAGATCAAAAGGAAGCATTTGTCAAGATTTGGAGAAGACGAATCTAAAGATTTTGTTTTTAATGATATTCAAATTTTAATTATTCTTTTAATTTTGATGGAGAAAGAAAGAGGCAACCTAGACCTTTACAAAAACTTAGCACTGTTTGCATAATAGATATTAATTGCATGTCAAATGTGGTGTAGTTAATTATCAAACGGAATGAATAGGGTCATCTTCAATGTATTGTCATTGGTCTTTTCTTAATTTATGTCTACCAAAATTTTTATTGTTGGAGTTCATTTATTTGTTAAATACTACATAAATAAGATTTCGATGTTTCTTAGGGAATCAAAACTATTCTATCACTTTGTAGCTTAGGGATTGTTTCTTGGGTAATGAATGAATGTATTTTCATAGTGTGAACAATTGAAACATTTGAATAAGTTTTGTCATCTAATAAAGAGTTGGAGGCATTGATCTCACTAGATGGCTTTCCAATAAATTTTTGAAATAGTTTAACACTAAATAAATTTAATTATTTGTTCTTGTACCTTCTTTTCTATTGCATTGTGCAAAAACTTTTTTATTTTATTTTATGTTGTGCAAATTCAAGAGAGTTAAAACATAGCAATTTATCAATTGATCATCTAGTTAGATTGATAAATTTTGACATGTTTTGGAAGAGCTTATTGTTTATTTATTATTTTACTTTGTTATTTGTGTAATTTGTGGATACTAAAACTTCCTAATTTATCAATATGTAGTTTGGTTAAATTATTGAATTTCAGACTCTATGTTAAGGGTTTTCTTGTAAAGCTTGTTGAATTTGGACTGCATGGACATAATAATATTATTTCTTTTCTTATATTTTAATTTGATTTATTAAATTTAACCTTTTAAAAAAAAATAAGCCAATTACCTATTAAAAATGGTTATAATCAAGATGTATTTTCATCTTGGATTTTTCTTTATTTTTATTACATTTGTAAGGAGTGTTCGCTAGCAAAACATTTATTTTTATTGTAACTTGTTGTGTTGATTGCCATTTTGCATTTACTCTATTCTTTGCCCCTTTCATGGCAGGGAATCTATAGTAGTTAATATAACTCAAAATTAAACTCAAGTGATCAATGGGGTGTATATTTTTTTCTCTAAAGTTAGAACATTATTTTCTAATATTTGTTTCTTTCATTTTCTATTGAGTTGTATTCAATGAAAAGATAATTTTATACATTCTTTCAACTTTTATTTTATTTAAATCTATTTCATTCATGAAATCCTAAAAAAATAATGATAGCTATTATGATCTAGTAATGCATTTGGCTCCATTATTGAGAGACTAATAAATGGTAAAAGAGGACCAAATCAATAGAAATATAACTTGTTGTAATAAGAGTCAATAGAAAGTGTAATCAATAATCTAGAAAAAAAATATGGTTTGTGATAGGATCCTCTAGGTTCAAGTCTCATAAAAGGAAATTAGGCATCTAGGGGATGACAATTGAAAGGTGGGAAATCTAAGGGATATCCAAAGAGATGAAACTATATCAGAATTATGAGAATACACAATAATAGATGAATACAAATATTAATAAAATATCAAACAAAAACACCCATAGAAAAAGGAGATAAAAATAAACTAAAGGAAATTAGGGAAGAAATTTAACTGATAATGAAATTGAACATGAAAGAAAAATAGTGAAAAATGTCTAAGAGAGGCAAGACAAATATCACAAAATATTAGAGAAATCAAGAGAAGCAAAAATGGAGCATGTAAAGAAGTCTTCTATTAGAGAAGATAAAGGATCTTCCAAATAAGGAAGTGGATTTAGAGCACACCGGAAGGGCTATTATTGTGATTAAAAAGTAGTGAAGAAAAAGAAACAATCAATTAAAAATTGAAAGATGGACGTTTAAAAGGAAGTAAGGGAGAAGCCTCATCTAGTATAAAAAATCTAAGGAACATACTATTAATATAGACAACACAACAACAATTTTTTTTAATCTTTGAATCTATCTAGTGAAGAAATAACACATATATGGTGATTAGGTTAAATTGAATGACTTCATGGAGACCTTAACAAAATATGCACTTAAATGGTATATAAAGGAGTGCCTTGGAGATGGAAAATAATGATAGACAATTAGAAACTAATTTTGATCCCTTGAAAACCGCATTTGTAAGATGAGGGAAATGATATTTGAAAAGGACAAAATATTGAAAGAATATGACCACAAAAATTCAAAGAGGTAGGAAAAATCAAAGAACCCCTTACTAAAAGGCCTAAAGAGCAACGAGGGGAATGGTTCTAAAATTTATAAATTCTTTAGAAGGTAAAAATGTTTAAAAAATTATCCATGTAGTGGAATTGGCACATAGGGTGGAAGTGTTGTCTTTTGGAGGAGGGAAAAAACAAACAGAGAACAAAGAAATGAAGAGGATTAGATTGAAGCTTAAACAATTAAAAATTAAATAGGATGTATTAGTTAAAGGTAAAAATAAAATGCTATCATCAATTCAATTTTAGAGAGAAGTTTTGTGTCTTTATTTTTTCAATGAAGGTTAGTTGGGGAACAAGTGATCTATGATGAGTGGTGAGAAAATAGTAATATCACTTAAAAAGTGACTTACAACCAATCCTTGAAGATTAAATTGTGTGTATTGTAGATGATGCAAAGAATGGGACGAAGACAAACTTGATGACTACCCATCTCTTCTATTTAGGATAAGGAATGATAAAAGAAGAGTGAAAATATTAAGACAACTGTTGTAATGTGAGCAATGCACTTATTCATTAAAAAAAATTAATTAATTTAATAATAACATAAATTTAAATTAATCAATTATAAATTTCTATGAAAGGTAATCTATTATGAATGCTCATTTAATGCATATCAATTTGCTTGCGATTAAATTCTATGAAAGGTAATCTATTATGAATGCTCATTTAATGCATATCAATGTATGTTGTTTTCATTGCTTGTTTGAGGTTTGAATGCTGCAATAAATGTTTCTAAGATAAAAAAAAATATTGTCACCTTCATTGAGCTAGATAACTTAATTTTCTCTATCGTATTTTGGTGGGCATTACACATGAAAAGAGGTGCAATGGATTCATAATTTTTTTTTTGGTCAATCGTACATATGGCTGGGAATCCATGTAAGCACTAGATTCATAGTTTGCAACATGCAAATGTTTAGCCTCTTTTTACCCTTAAACAAATAGAACCTTGGATGCTCTTTCTAGTAGCATTATCAAAGTAGAGAATAATTATCCATTGTTGGCTCCTAGGAATTATATAAGACAAACTCCTACTATCTCTTTTGTCCAACACGCTCATGACACCATTTTTGCTTGCCTGAAATGCCAATTTCATTACAATTCCAAACTCTTTTGAGCTCAATATGGATTTGTATCATATTCCTTGGACAATGTAATGTAGAAATAAAAGAAAATACTGTCTTTGAGGTTCATTGATCCATGTTTGTCAATTCCTTCTACTTTCTTTAAGGTGAGTTCAAGATAACACCTTTTAATTCTAGTCCACCAATACTTACCGAGTAGCCCACCCTTAAAAGGGTTGCTTCTATAGAATGAAAATGATGTTCTTTAAATGCCTCTCTCTTATTTACAATGTAAATATCCTATCCACAATATAGGATGAAAATGTTGTAGCTAGTGTAATAGAACAAGATAAAAGACAAAAAAGAGAAAACATAATGAAATTGGAGAGGGATTCAAATAAGAAAAATGAATGGATGTCAAGCCTATTTGAATTGGTAATATTAATGAATTCTTGAATGTTTGCTTGGTATGAAGTCTTATTTTTTTCCCCTCTCATGAGCCTTCCATGCTTGATTTTTATTCTTACTTGGTTTAGAAATTTTTAAATTTTCATTAATTTAAGAGTTGATTGATTTGGTGGAGTGCTTATGTGCTATGAATTGTTTAATTTTTTCCCTTTTTTTAATGGCTTCATTGGCGAGCCTTACACCTTCGTCTATATTCGATGCAAGATGAAGTGACTAGTAGCTAAGAGGTTGAGTTTGAAAGATGAGACACATGGCCATATTTTTTTGTTTGAGGAATAATAAATTATAATTGAAAAAATATGATATGCAATGGATTTGATAGATTGTGTGATGGGACATATGAGCCTATTCTATGTTGATATGGTAGATACTTTTTGAAACTGCTATATATGGATTGGGTGGTCATTCATGCTCATATGTATGGGTAGGAGCATTGGACTATATGATTTATATCTATGGGTGCAATATTAAATGAGACACAATGTGGATTGCGTATGGGTTGTAAAATATTTATTAATATTCTTTTACTTGTAAGACTTTTATGAAATATTATTTTTGGGGACATTAAATCCAATTATAAAACAAATATTAATATACATTGTTTAGTATGGATTTAAATATTTTTTGGGTTAAAGTCAAATATGTTATGGATAATGAGGTTCTCCAATTTGGGGGCTTTTTTTGGTCAACTCCTATGCCCACTATAGGTCTCCACTCCACTATTCAGTTGTACCACCTAAAATGTTGTATGTTTAGCTACTTTGAATGCAACCATGAGCTCTTTTTTTCTATAGAATCACCAATAAAAATTCAATCTTCCAAAATCGCTCAAAATGAAGGAATGACTTGTTAAAAATGTAGCTAAAAACTACTACAACAAACAAAACACATTATGGAGTTAGACAAAAGGGTACATCCCCAATGGAATCACCAAATATGTAAGCTCTATTTAGAAAATGCAAATTGGAAACACGTGCAAATGAAAGTTTCTAATCCAAGCCAAATAAAACCTCAAATAGAGCACACAAAGGAATTCAAACAAAGTAGCAACATAAGAAAACAAAATAACACTACCAATGGAATTCATTGTAAATTTGATTTGCTCCAATTGCTAGTTAAAATGTGGATGCTATTGTTCACAAAGGTAACTATTATGATAGTATTATTGTTGGAAAAAATGAATAGATGAAATGCATAGGATTGTACCTAGACATATAGATTCTTGGGAGGCACAATGAACAATGGAGATGTGATGAAATAATCAATGGTAGAGAATGAATGAGATAAATTTTGATTAATTCACTATTAGAAAAACATATGATTCAGTAGAGTAGGAAGGACTAAATTTGTGTAAGAGAGAAGTTGTACTAGAAAACAAAACATCTTTTATTATCAATGTCAACATCAATTTGAAGTATGAACTACATAAATCCATATACTCTAGTTGTGTGATGTATAAAGCTTACACAATCTTCCGATGTAGCCAATGCAATCTTATGAAGGATTCAATAAGAAAGATCTTCATTAGAGCACGGGCAAATTGTAAAAAAATATTTTTTAACGCAAAGCATGTGGTAAAGTAGAATTCATTGCAAATTGAAAAAATTGCATAGATTATTAAAACTAGAAAACAAAATTGCCTCTACAATAGAGAAACTGCTATCCAACCCCTATAATGCACCAAGACATCATTATCCTTTATACATTATAAATACATTATAATAGATAGCCATTCCCCTACAATAGCATCATAGTTGTCTGATCTCTAACTCTATTTTTAAACAGTTTTTACATCTCGCACACATATAGCACAGTATTCCGAATATAAAAGTCAGTTCCAAACATTATCACAAACTTTATGATTTCCAATTTTTCTTGTACCTACGTCATCTTTTGCCCATGTCCATGCTATCTTCTTTCTCATGCAAAATATAAACATATTAAGTGAAAATCAAGGCTTCAACGAAATCTAATTTGAATACAAGATGGTAACCCTAATGATGTGGCCCAATCACCCTCACAACAAATTCAATGTGAAAACTCCTCTAGTTATCCTGTGAGTCGGAAAGAAAAAATCCCAAGTAAGATAAGAGAAATATAACAGAATACCCCACAAATTTGATTTGCTTACAGGTCACTATTATTCAACTATATCGCTCACCTAGGACGTTTGCGGCTTTAATCGCTGAAAATGAAAGTGAAGTGAAAAGTAACTTGAGAACAAGATAATTAGAGAAGTGCAAAACATCTCAGGTAGTCAAAGGATTAAAATGAGTGACAGGAAAACAATAGTGAAGATGTTTTAAAGAATGAAAAGAGACAGATAAAGACATGAGCAGGTCATTCTAGATCAATGGTGAGAAAAGGTGTTAGAAGCTTCTATAAAGTATTTTACTTTGCATCAATGGTTGGAAGCATCTCATACTTGCCTTGCATTATTCGTTTGTGAAGGCATTCAGTCAGTCAATATTCATGGGATCTTCCTCTCTCATCAATACGGTTATCTTCATTAGTTTTTGATATGACATTTGTTAAGTTAGAATATCATTTTTTTTTAAAGAAGTGTCGAGTTCTTTTGGTGTATCTCTGCAATCACAATAGTTCAATGGAGGTTTGAATCTTGATGAACATAATAACAACACCATTATTTAACCAACATATTTAAAAAAAATCTAATTTTCTATTATTATTATTATAATAAATAATAAAATTAATTGTTTTATATTATATTGGGTTAAATGAAAAGAAACTATAGAATTATATTTTCTTTTAATTAAATTTTATCATAAATTTTACTTCTTTATTGTAAAATATTCACAAAAGTGTTTTTATTTTTGTTACAATTAAAGTTTCAAAACTTGTTAGTAGTTTTGTCCAACTTCATTTATTACTCTCCACGAATCATGTTTATGAGTTAGCGTTGACAATTAATTATAATTTTGAAAATGCTTCTTTATATATTTCTTTATTCTATTGTTCATAATTATTTTAAGCAAATTTTTAGAATATTGGCATGCTTGTGTATTATGGTTATAGAAAATCGAATTAGATCAAAAGGAAACATTTGTCAAGATTTGGAGAAGACGAATCTAAAGATTTTGTTTTTAATGATATTCAAATTTTAATTATTCCTTTAATTTTGATGGAGAAAGAAAGAGGCAACCTAGACCTTTACAAAAACTTAGCACGGTTTGCGTAATAGATATTAATTGCATGTCAAATGTGGTGTAGTTAATTATCAAACCGAATGAATAGGGTCATCTTCAATGTATTTTCATTGGTCTTTTCTTAATTTATGTCTACCAAAAGTTTTATTGTTGGAGTTCATCTATTTGTTAAATACTACATAAATAAGATTTCGATGTTTCTTAGGGAATCAAAACTATTTTATCACTTTGTAGCTTAGGGATTGTTTCTTGGGTAATGAATGGATGTATTTTCATAGTGTGAACAATTGAAACATTTGAATAAGTTGTGTCATCTAATAAAGAGTTGGAGGCATTGATCTCACTAGATGGCTTTCCAATAAATTTTTGAAATAGTTTAACACTAAATAAATTTAATTATTTGTTCTTGTACCTTCTTTTCTATTGCATTGTGCAAAAACTTTTTTATTTTATTTTATGTTGTGCAAATTCAAGAGAGTTAAAACATAGCAATTTATCAATTGATCATCTAGTTAGATTGATAAATTTTGACATGTTTTGGAAGAGCTTATTGTTTATTTATTATTTTACTTTGTTAATTGTGTAATTTGTGGATACTAAAACTTCCTAATTTATCAATATGTAGTTTGGTTAAATTATTGAATTTCAGACTCTATGTTAAGGGTTTTCTTGTAAAACTTGTTGAATTTGGACTGCATGGACATAATAATGTTATTTCTTTTCTTGTATTTTAATTTGGTTTATTAAATTTAACCTTTTTAAAAAAATAAGCCAATTACCTATTAAAAATGGTTATAATCAAGATGTATTTTCATCTTGGATTTTTCTTTATTTTTATTACATTTGTAAGGAGTGTTTGCTAGCAAAACATTTATTTTTATTGTAACTTGTTGTGTTGATTGCCATTTTGCATTTACTCTATTCTTTGTCCCTTTCATGGTAGGGAATCTATAGTAGTTAATATAACTCAAAATTAAACTCAAGTGATCAATGGGGTGTATAATTTTTTCTCTAAAGTTAGAACACTATTTTCTAATATTTGTTTCTCTCATTTTCTATTGAGTTGTATTCAATGAAAAGGTAATTTTATACATTCTTTCAACTTTTATTTTATTTAAATCTATTTCATTCGTGAAATCCTAAAAAATAATGATAGCTATTATGATCTAGTAATGCATTTGGCTTCATTATTGAGAGACTAATAAATGGTAAAAGATGACCAAATCAATAGAAATATAACTTGTTGTAATAAGAGTCAATAGAAAGTGTAATCAACAATCTAGAAAAAAATATGGTTTGTGATAAGATCCTCTAGGTTCTAGTCTCATAAAAGGAAATTAGGCATCTAGGGGATGACAATCAAAAGGTGGGAAATCTAAGGGATATCCAAAGAGATGAAACTATATCAGAATTATGAGAATATGCAATAATAGACGAATGCAAATATTAATAAAATATCAAACAAAAACACCCATAGAAAAATAAGATAAAAATAAACTAAAGGAAATTAGGTAAGAAATTTAATTGATAATGAAATTGAACATGAAAGAAAAATAGTGAAAAATGTCTAAGAGAGGCAAGACAAATATCACAAAATATTAGAGAAGTCAAGAGAATAAAAAATGGAGGATGTAAAGAAGTCTTCTATTAGAGAAGATAAAGGATCTTCCAAATAAG
Source organism: Cryptomeria japonica (assembly GCF_030272615.1). Classification (NCBI taxonomy): domain Eukaryota; kingdom Viridiplantae; phylum Streptophyta; class Pinopsida; order Cupressales; family Cupressaceae; genus Cryptomeria; species Cryptomeria japonica. The sequence goes on along the minus strand of NC_081409.1, from coordinate 320,068,917 downwards.
GAAGTGGATTTAGAGCACACCAGAAGGGCTATTATTGTGATTAAAAAGTAGTGAAGAAAAAGAAACAATCAATTAAAAATTGAAATCTATAGATGTTTAAAAGGAAGTAAGGGAGAAGCTTCATCTAGTATCAAAAATCTAAGGAACATACTATTAATATAGACAACACAACAACACTTTTTTTTATCTTTGAATCTACCTAGAGAAGAAATAACACATATATAGTGACTTGGTTAAATTGAATGACTTCATGGAGACCTTAACAAAATATGCACTTAAATGGTATATAAAGGAGTGCCTTGGATATGGAAAAGAATGATAGACAATTAGAAACTAATTTTGATCTCTTGAAAATCGCATTTGTAAGATGAGGGAAATGATATTTGAAAAGGACAAAATATTGAAAGAATATGACCACAAAAATTCAAAGAGGTAGGAAAACTCAAATAACCCCTTACTATAAGGCCTAAAGAGCAACGAGGGGAATGGTTCTAAAATTTATAAATTCTTTAGAAAGTAAAAATGTTTAAAAAATTATCCATGTAGTGGAATTGGCACATTGGGTGGAAGTGTTGTCATTTGGAGGAGGGAAAAAAAAAACAGAGAACAAAGAAATGAAGAGGATTAGATTGAAGCTTAAATAATTAAAAATTAAATAATTAAAAATTAAATAGGATGTATTAGTTAAAGGTAAAAATAAAATGTTATCTTCAATTTAGAGAAGATTTGTGTATTTATTTTTTCAATGAAAGTTAGTTGAGGAACAAGTGATCTATGGTGAGTGGCGAGAAAATAGTAATGACACTTAAAAAGTGACTTACAACCGGTCTTTGGAAGATTAAATTGTGTGTATTGTAGATGATGCAAAGAATGGGACGAAGACAAACTTGATGACTACCCATCTCTTCTATTTAGGATAAGGAATGATAAAAGAAGAGTGAAAATATTAAGACAACTGTTGTAATGTGAGCAATGCACTTATTCATTAAAAAAAATTAATTAATTTAATAATAACATAAATTTAAATTAATCAATTATAAAATATTTAATATGAAATAATATTAAAAAAAAAAATTATATTAAAAAAAATATCTTCTATTATTTGAAATCTGAATTGAGTAAATTCATGAAATAGCTCTATCATGAATAAAGCTTACACAATCCTCTGATATAACTAATGCAATCTTATAAAAGATATAGAAAGGTCTTCTTTACACTATGAATAAATTGTTAAAAAAAATTTACATAAATTTTTTAACCCAAAACATATCTTTTTCTCTCTACAACTCTGAATTCTCTTTAACTGCATTTTTACACAATCCTTACATCATATATTGATAACTTTTGTAAAGCACAATATTTCAGTTAAATAGAAGTTTATTACATTTTCTCATTTTTCTTACTGCTACCTGTACGCACTGTTGTTTCTTTTTCATGTAAAATACAAACATGTTGACAGCTCTGAGATGTTCAAGTGAAAATGAATTCTAAATTTAATATGAGATGGAAAGCTTCAAGATGGACTCATTAATTGATTTGATGATTTATCAGAGCTTTGCAAGTAATAAAATAATGAGTTTTAAATATTTTTAATTCTTTGGTTTCATTCTGATTTGTATACTTGCATTCTGACATGTTCAGTGAGATTCATTTGCATACCCGCAATATTATATGTATTTTATTTATTCATTCTTTGGTCTCACTCTTGGTTTGAAATGTGTTTTCTAATTCTTTGTCCATATTTTCCAAATCCTTTTCCATCATAACTTATTATTTTCATGATCTTTTAAAATCAATATTCTTTACATATTTTGTTCTTACTAAAGACAAGAAAAGATTGAAGGTCAATAACATAGAATATAAATGCAATACACACATAATACCTTCACTTAAAAGCTTTATTTCTCATTAGATTGAACTAAAGTAGAGTGCACCCTAGCTCCACTTGATCTGCTCTTTTGATCTAGAAATGTGGTTGCTTATGAAACCGATAGCATGATGATATAATCAAATAGATAGAATAAGGATGTTACAATGATATGATAATGGAAGATTAGATAAAAAAATTTGCAACATAAAGCTATGAACGAAGATTTAGATAGAAAATTAGACAACATAACATTATGATGAAAGAAGATATGAAGATGGGGTGAGAGACCTCTATTTTATAGAACTCCCAAGAGGCAAAATCAAAGGCCTAAGGATATATTGATAATAGATGGCTATGATTGAATGAGGATTAGGGTTAAGCTCAAACTTGTAGCTGTGTGAAAAGTGTCTAGTTTGGTTGTCCTCACTTATACATTGAAGGGCAACCTGACAACTTGTTTCAAGGTGTGCATCTTAGTATGAGGATGCCCTCTCCTTCTCTTGAGAATTAAGTGTATCTTTGTTTGAGGATCCCTTCTCCTTATTTTGGGAGGTGTTCATTCTTATCCAAAGATCCTCTTCCTTCTTTTTTCCCTTAAAATGTTAGCATAGAACATATGGCAATATTTAAAAGGGGGGGTGATCCTAAGATTTGATCTCATTTATATGTCCCCCTTGTGGTGCTTTTATTTTTTATAATGTCCCTTAAGGCATGATTATTAATTTTTACAATGAAGAATTGGTTATTTGTTTTGTATCTATTCCTATGGGGACACACACTCTTTTTGCCTATGCTCTTGCAAGAACAAGCACTCTTTTTTCCTCTATTCCTATGGGAACTACACTCTCTTGCTTTTGTTCCTGTGGAAACACACTATCTCTTGATCTATGGATCACCTAGTATAGTGTGGCTCACTAGTCGTGATTATTGTTTTTTACGTTCTCTAGGGCATTGGTCACCTAGTATAGCATGGATTTCTAGTTGTGATCATTTTGTTGTTATACATGAATCACCCAATAAAACACAACTTGTTGGCCAATGAAATCCATGTTGCATACATGAATAACCAAACACAACACAATTTGTTGGCTAGTGGAATTAGTGTAGCTTGGAATGTTCATGGACCCCTAGCATAATGCAACTTGCTAGTTTGTAAACCATGGAACCTCATCTTAAATGGTATATTCTCTTGTCTCTTTCTAGAACTGCACTTGTGTGTTTGCAATAGTATTTATGGGGATGATACTTAGTGGTTGAGACAACCTTTATATCGAGGTCTCTTCACCTAGTTGACTTGGAACCTTTTGCTTTCTTTAGTACCAACATGATTTTCTTTGAATGTCTTATGTTAACTAATCTTCATATGTGTTTCTTATTGTGAGTGTTTTTGTGTGGGTTAAGAGGATCCTAAACTTGGGGGCTTGTGCATCACTCAACTTAGTGTCATCCAATTCCTAGTGTGTCTTGATATTAGTTACTCTATTACTTTATCATGAGTATGAGCATAACTTCATATTACCAATAAAGTGGCCTGGGCTAAATGTATTGTTGTTAATTTTATACCTTAACAATTTCACACTCCATTTGGCAACTACTTTAGTGTGATTTCCCCTAGATCATTTTGAGCTCATTTATGCTCTATGCTACCCTATGTAGTGATGCAGAAGCATCCTGGAGAACAAGACTATATCATAACACATCAAACTAATTTCTTCTATGGAATGACATGGAGGCAACAAGAAAAAACTACTACATCCTATCAAGGAGGCAACAACTGGGAACACACTGATAAAGAGATCTCTTCACCATTAAAAGTTCTTCCTATCAGATAGTCTGAGAGTAGACCTAAAGGAGATAGCCTGTGAAATTTCTCTTAGCCTTGTAGAAGTAGTGCAACATATCCCACAATAGATAAGAGGTGAGATAAACTTCAAATGGGTTTGCACCAATTTGTATTGAGTTTTGAGACTTCTTCAACTGTCTGGAGTCAACCTACATGTTACACTGAATATAGGACTTGTAAGGTAATGGAGGCCAATGCATATCATTCCTAGTACTTGGATCTAATAAACAAACACCATCAAATATCTTTTGGAAGTATCATTTTGGTAGTTATGGAGTTACGAATTAGGATCTAGAAGACCTTTTTCTACATTTTCATTGTAATAATCTCATTGCAGCCTATGTGCTAACATGTGGGGCTAATGAGACAAATGTAGTTGACATGTAAGGGCACATGAGTGTGTAACGACTCTATTTTGATCAATAAAGTTTCATGAACTTTTGTTCTATGATTAAAGTTCTATGTTTAGCCTTTTGTTGAATTTGGCCGTAAGGATGGACTGTCCATTTTACATCCTCAATCCTTGACAATAGCAAGTAGTATCAGAGTGATATTTTAATCCTTTGGGAGAGTGTGTTATATAAGACCCTAGTGTGGATAGATTGTCAACCTGACGTAGGCTATAAGTGTTACCAATTGTGTGTCGAGTTGATGTAGTTGCAACCCTAAGATAGATTGCCAAATTGAGGCAGTCACGTTCAATCCGAAGGAAATATTCCATCAAGGAGAATTCCAATAATGGACAGTGTTACTAGAAGGGTAGAGGAAATGATTGATGTTATGAGAGCCATGAAGAACTAGTTGGACATCATAGAGGAGGATAGGAGAAAGGGCATAAACCATAGATTGGAGGAGGAGAGTGATGACAAGGAATTAAGGACCTAGGAGTAGGATGAGTAGAGACGAGAAGAAGAAGAGTTTGATTAGATCAACATGATTAAGGTTATCATCAAAATCGGGAGGAGGCCAAGGGTTAAAATTCCCAATTGTGCTAGAAGTTTGAACCTAGAGGAGATGATTGACTAGATAAATGAGATAGAAGAGTACTTTGAATATGAGGAGGTTGAAGATCTAGAGTGAGTCAGGTTTACCCAAACTAAGCTAAAAGGATATGTTGTAATATGGCTAAAGAAAGTGCAATTAGATAGAAGCTGGAGAGGGGAGGAACAAATCACAAAGTGGGAGAAGATGGCGACGAATTAGTCAATTCATACCTGTTGTAGGCATCTAAAAATGGTCAATGCTTGTGGTGTCATACTTTAACATGTTCGTGTGACCTTGTTTTAGGGTTTTTGCATCTTATTAACATTTCTTTTATGTCGTGCACTTGATATTTATCATTTGTTGAAATATTTTCATTCTTCTGCACTTCTTCCTCTTTCGATTGCATTTTTTGCATTTGCAATTAGGTCTTGCCAATATCATTTTCGAATTGCAATCTTCGGTCGTGATCATCTTATCATGTCAATTGGACTTCATAAATCCTAATCGGTATCAAATTAGGGTTTTATACTCAATCTTTATCATTTTCAACCATCTTTGATCAATTATCATCATTTTGGATCTCTTTCAATCGTCAATTATCAAATCCCTTATCAATTTGCAACCGATTTGTCATTGGTCTAAGTATCATGTCAAACTTCATCAAATCTACTAGTCAATTTCTCATCAATTTCGGTTCGATTATTCATTGATCCTTTATCATTTGTCGTCTATCAATTTGATCCTTTTGTCAATCTTGATCTGTTTGCCATTAATCTTCATCAATCAATCAATGTCAGTTTCTTGTCATTATCAAATCTTTGTCATTTGTCCCTTCGATTGGAATCTTTATCATTTGTTGGTCTCATTTTTGTCATGACCTAATTCCTCCTAGGGTTTTATGATTTATCCATGTAATCCTATTAACATTTCTCTTTTAGGTTAAGTGAATTTATTCATTTTTCCTAAGTATTTTATTGCACAATTAAATACTTCATTTAATTGGCTAATTAGTCTTTTGTGAATTAATCAATAAATGAGAATTTATTAATTAATGTCACCTTTTCCTATTTTCCCTTTTTCCTAGTTTTCTCTAGTTTCCCCCTTTTCACCTAATGTCTAATTTTTGAATTTCAATATTTCCACTAATTTTCCCTCCTAACTTTTCCCACTAATTTCTCCTCTTTTTGACCTTCTCTTTGTCATAATTTATGAAGCTATTTTCATTGCCAATGTGAAGCTATTTTCTCCCTGTAGGATTTTGCCAAGATCAAGGGCACAATGAAAAGCATAAAAAGAGAGACAATAGAATGACAAGAACAAACTGTATTCTCATCAGTATGCAAATGATCAACTGGATTAACCAATACAATGAATATAGGCCTGCTTATATAGGCAAGGCCATATGGATGTATGAGCACACAATTATGACATGTGGCTCAATGAGAAACAAGGGTAGGTAAGAAATACTAGGGGTAGGTAGGAGAAATAATATAATATTCAACAAGAGGTGGATGACCCATCGAATGTGGAGTGTAACAGCAAAATAAGACCACAAAAGGTGGAATTTCTCCTACAAGCTCTATCCCTATGTGCACACTTCCCTAAGTGTCTCAAATCCAAACTACAAAGAGATGCATTATCCTAAGTTAACTTAAGTAAAGTGTAATAATATCCAAAATGAATATTTATTTACACCAAAACCCCCCCTTAAGTGCAACTTAGGGGAATGAAGACTCAAGTCAACAATGCAAGATGGGTCCCGGCTACTAGGCCATGATAGGTACCCATGTACAATATGCAAATGCAAGAAAAACTATGCAATGCAATCTCTCACAAACAGAGAAAGGGAGAAAACCCAGTGGGAAAAAACTCCCCCCCAAAAGAGAGATGAAAGTACAAAAGACTCTCAAAGAAGAAGGACAAAACCTCAAAGAGGGAAAAGTCCCCCCCATAAGAGAGGAAGGAGAAGTCAGCTAACCCCCCCTAATGACACATCCCACACCCCTAAGAGAGCTCGCAACTGCTAGAACTTACTCTCGGTGATAGGTTTGGTGAATATGTCAGCAACCTGCTCTGTTGTAGGACAATACTGCAAATCAATGACCTGCTCCTGAATGAGCTCTCGGATATAGTGCATATGAATCTCTATGTGTTTGGTTGGTTGGTGCTAGACCGGGTTCTTCGAGATTGCAATGGCACTCTGATTGTCGCAATGTAGAACTGTCGGCCGTGGAGTGGTGAATCCAAACTCTGTGAGAATCTGCTGGAGCCAAATGGTCTCAGTAACTGTGTTAACAGCGCCTCGATACTCAGCCTCAGTCGAAGAGAGAGCAATAGCATGTTGCTTCTTGCTCTGCCAACAAATGGGGCCCGAACCAAGGTGAAAACTATAACCAGAAGTAGACTTACGATCATCAAGATTGCCAGCCCAATCGGAGTCTGTGTAACCAACCAGGCGAAGTCCTGTGCTTGCTGCATAGTGAATCCCATAGTGATGTGTACCCTGGATGTAATGAAGGATGCATTTGGCGGCTTTCCAATGAAGCTCATGTGGTTCCTACATGAAGCGGGAAACCATGCCAACTGCAAATGAAATATCAGGGCATGTATGGGTCAAGTAGATGAGACTACCCACAAGCTGACGATACAAAGTAGCATCAACTAGTGGAGAAGAACATTGAGCCTCAAGCTTGACTCCTGAAAGAAAAGGGAGTCGGGGCAGGGAGTCGGGGCAGGCTTACAATCAGCCATATGAAAGCATGCAAGTAGATCAAGAGCATACTTGGGCTGCGATAGTGTAATCCCGGAAGGTGACTGTGAAATCTCTATCCCAAGAAAGTAGTGCAAAAGACCCAAGTCAGTCATAGCAAATCTGTCATGCAAAGCAGATTTGACCTTGCTAATGATGGATGCGGTACTCCCTGTAATGATCAAGTCATCAACATAGAGCACAAGTATTAAGTGAGAGTCATCCTGTCACAAAATGTAGACATTCGGATCAGAATGACACCTGGTGAACCCTGCAGAGAGAAGAAAGGAATCCATCTTGGCGTACCAAGCCCTAGGGGCCTGCTTAAGGCCATAGAGAGATTTCCTTAGTCTGCAAACCAAGGAAGTATCCTGGATGAAACCCTGTGGCTGCTCCATATAAATCTCCTCATCAAGATCACCATGAAGAAAAGCACTCTTCACATCCATCTGATGTACAACCCAACCATGAGCTACAGCAATAGCAAGTGTCAAGCGAATGGAGTTCATCTTGGCTATGGGTGCAAAGGCCTCAGTATAGTCAACACCTGCAACCTACGAGAAACCTTTCACAACAAGCTGAGCCTTATACTTATCCACACTACCATTCACTGCAAACTTGGTCCGATAGATCCACTTACATCGAACCATCTTTCTCCCCTTAGGGAGATGGACTAAATCCCATGTGTTGTTCTGTGGAGGTATGCGAGCCCATGTTGGACACCCAGAGACTCTGAAATGTCTCACAATTGGTCTCCTACCAGCCCAAGCCTCAAAAGGAGTAATTCCTTGCAAAGCTTTGTGAGGAACCCGATTCTGGATGTGTGTGGCACAACTGATAGCCTCTGCCCAAAAGGCAGGATCAAGAGAACGTGCATGTATCATACAACTAGCCATTTCTTTGAGAGTTCTATTCTTGCGTTCTGCAACCCCGTTCTGCTGTGGAGTGTATGTGACATAATGTTGAAGATCAATCCCCTCAAATGTACAAAAATCCTCAACTCTTTTGTTCACATATTCCCTTCCATTATCTGTGCGAAGAATCTTGACCACTTTCCCTGATTGCTTCTCTGCACGAGTCTTGAAGTCCTGAAATATGTCAAATACTTCACTCTTATGAATAAGAAAGTAGACCCAAGTGAAACGGGAGTAGTCATCAATGAAGGTGAGGACATAGCGGGCCTTACTAAATGAAGGTGCTGGAAATGGACCTGCTACATCACTGTGAACAAGCTGAAGAACTTCCAAAGCTCTCCAAGCTTTCCCCTTATCAAACTTCTCCTTGGGATGCTTGCCCATGGAACAACCAGCGATTACTTTAGTGGCGAATATTCGCCAATGGCAAATTTTTCACGTCGGCCATGTTGGAAATGGCGAATATTTTGTACCGTATGGGGGTGGCCATGTCGCCAGAACTTTATCAGTTTCCATCAACGTCACGGCCCGATCGCCATATGTTTTATGCAATTAAATGTTCCTATGCGATGATTTCGCCAATACAATATATGGTGGACGCATGGTAAATTTAATTATTTCCCATACACTCTCCGAGGTTGCCTTAATAGATGACCTTAATTCGCCTATAGGCATGTGAAGATTTGTTATCCAGGGGGACCCAATTCGCCCGACATCTTGCCGACGCGTGTCTCCAGTCACCCCAACTTTCACCAACTATATTGTATTCGCTATTTGCCTATTATTTGGACGACCTATAATCACCTCAAAAATTACATAAGTCGTATTTGGACGACCTATAATCGCCTCAAAAATTACATAAGTCATGTTATAATTACACAGGATTCGCCAAATATTTGTATACTGGTAAATTCCCACGGAATTCACCATATAAGGATTGGTATAAATACATGCAAAGATCAGATCTATCTCAACACAATTTGGTGGGTTCTAGGCTCTGAATTCTGATCAATAGCGAAGTTTCAGACCAAGGAAAATCATTGTTGTTGACTGTATTGGCGACTGCCTGTTACCTAAAGCCTAAAGGTTTATGATCATATTTTTGAACTGGTATATTATACATTATAGTCTATTATTGCTTCTTCAACAAATTGATATTTTTTTGGCAGCCTTTATTTCGTTGGAGATGTCGAACAGGAAGAGGGGTAGGAAACCTGAATGTGGGGAAGGCCAAGAGAGGCCAACAAAAAGCAGAACGTTGTCTTCGTACTTTGGCATTGGAAAATATTGTGGTACTGGTGAAAATAAGGAAGGTACATCATCACAAGTACAAGTACAAAATTCACCACCTGCACCGCATGTTGAAGATGGCGGTGAACCTGATATCTTAGATCAGGATGATCTTGAAGAAGATTATCTGGTAGATACCCAAGTTAGCCGGAATGATATAATTGACTTGGGTGATAATTCCATTGATGATAATGCATGGAAGGGGAAAAGAAAAGCCATATCAAAAAACGGTGAACCACAATCAAAAAAGGATCGGGAGTGGGATATGTCAGTCAGGAATTTTCAAATTAATTGGGCATCGAAGTATCCATTCATTGAACCAGTGGAGAATCCAATTGAAGGCGAGCCTCCAATAGAATGCAGGTGTAAAATTTGCACTTGGAAAAATAAGAAGGAAATTAGGTTGCAGCTAAAATTTGACACCATAGAAAAGCATATGGGTAAAGTTTATGAAAAACAAATGATAGACGGGGTTGAAAAATCAGTGATAAGATGGAAAATAAAGAATGAATGTAAGCATGTGAGGAATGCCGAAAAGTATTATTTTCATGAGAAATTATAGACGAAGCTTGCTAAAGTTAAAGGTTCTATTGAAGCTGTTTTTGGAAAAGCAATGCAAATTGAACAATTGGGAAAGGTTGTTCAGTTAAGCATTGTTTTTCATATTTTGAGCAGAGGGCGTGCTATGACAGATTTCCCATCAACTAGTGGTTTATTACACTTTTTGAAAGTTCCTAACTATCCTAATAGACACTGGTCAGTAAACAGTGGATGGGAATGGGCAAGTTGTCTTGTTGAGGTTGAAATAGAAGACGTACAGGAAAAAATAAGAGAGTCAAACTTGATTGCATTTTCTTTAGATGAAGTTATGGCAGTAGACAATACTTCATGGGTATGCATGCATGTTTATATTGTAGAGAATCATACCCGCCAACCTCATCTACTATCTGTTGCTAAAATGAAGGAGAGTGCGACAGCGGAAAATTTATTTCAACTAGTAAAGAGAAGTTTAATTGAATATGGAGGTATGGATGACATGACGGTAGCCAAAAAATTGGTTTGTGTTGGAGCAAATGGAGCTTCAGTAATGCAAGGTCACAGGAACGGTCTTTGTACAAAGATTGAAACTTCATTTGCACCGTACATTACTGCAATTCACTGCATGGATCACATAATGAATCTAGCTTTTGGAATTGTGAGCAAGTTTGCTTTGGTTAAAAAAATTGAAATTTTAATCAAAGAGCTCTACTCACACTTCTGTCGAAGTCCCAAGCGATTTATGGAATTTCAACACTTTGCTGATGGATTAACTGATGGGAACAAGCTTCTCAAGGATAATGATACCAGATGGATCTCTTTGGATGGTCCAACGCATCGAGTGTTTTCAGAATATCCATCCTTGATTGGACTATTTCACACAACTCGCGACGAATCAGATCAACCGAAATTTCTTGAACTTCTTGGCAGGTTAAGTAATTTAGAGACACTCTTAACTTTAGCAGCTCTTCTGCCCATGCTAGAGGAAATGAGGAATATTATGAAGGTTGCCCAAAAAAGAGCTCTATCGAAATGAACCAACACTATCTGATGAAAAATTTGTTAAGTGGCGGACACTCACAGATTTGAACAATCCTGATAACTTTTTACAAATCGGTGCAGACGGGGAGGTATGTGCCAATGTATGGGGAGTTGAGATACCAATGCACTTCTATGCCACGGTTGACCCCGAGGAACCAGGAAAGCGCCCCAGGAAGAAACTAGCAAGAGTTACAAAGGAAGATTTCGACAAGATTGTTGAGACTGTAACTACTTCCATGAAGAAAATTGCATATGATCTTTCCTCAGAAATTAGAAGCAGATTCCCTCCTGACAACCTACTCGAACCCATGTCTATTGTGTTTCCTCATTATTGGAGCCTCAACAGTGCATCTGATTTTCGAATTAAGCTACTAACTTTGATAAAACAATTTTGCACATCCAGAGAATTGAATGGAGTAACTATAAATGGAATATTAGATGAAACTCATCTTCGAGAGCAATCATCTCGTTTTGCATACACTATGAAACAACAATATGCCAAAATGGAGAACCCCCGCGAAGAGGGATCAGTAACAAGGGTTTGGAAATATATAGCTGAGAACGCATCCTTGCATGATTCAATGCCAGAATATGTGAAGCTTTCTAATTTATGTCTTACCATGATATTGGGTTCGGTGGAAGATGAGAGAGTTTTCAGTGCTTTGGGGTTCCTAAAATCAAAGCTAAGAAACAAACTAGACAAAAATTTGGAAAATTGCTTGAGGCTTTATACATCTAGGTATGATGTCCACACTTTTCCTTACGATAGGGCACTGCAAATCTGGAGGTCCAAATGTGAAAGAAGAGGTTTGGGCAACACTTAAAACCAAAGTGCCAGTGGGACTAGTGGACCTACTGGTAGCATTGAGATGTTGTTCGATGAAGATATGCAAACTCAGTCTCAGAGTAAAGAAACCACAGACGAGAATCTAGAAAGCACTGAATTTGATGAGGATGAATGGCAACTGTAAGAGATTGGTATTTATTAATCTTATTATTGTATCTCATCATTCATATTACAAAAGCATATTACTTTTTGCAATTAGAATTTAATATTGATTTGTAATTTTATTTTTCAACTTTCTATTTCCAGATTTAAAATAGCATAATAAAAAAAAACCATAATGTGTTTATTGATACAGAGATGTTTATTGTTTATTTATACATGTTTGAGTCTCAAATCTGTGTGATATATTTCAGAACCATATGATAAATTTCATTCAATAGTAATACACATGTCAAGAACTTAGATTTTCATTAATTCTTTCAAAATATAGCCATATGATACATTTCATTCAATAGTAATACACCAATCTGTGTGATTCTACATGCCAATTGCAAAAGTGAATACAAAGTTTCAGAACCCTTTGCAAATGACCCTGAATTCCCTTTTATAGAAACAAGAGAGCAACAACAACTCCTATGTGATTCTCCAATATCCATGCAAAAGTGAATACAAAGTTTCAGAACCCTTTGCAAAATTGCAAATGACCCTAAATTCCCTTTTATAGAAACAAGGGAGCAACAACAGCTTCAGGTCGAATTGCAAGTTTGCAACATGTGAACACTGAACATCAAAATCACAAACTCAACACATATTTATATGGCCATCACAGGCCGTATTAGCAATTTAACATTTGCTACATGTTTGATGTCTCCTATTCAAAAAACAGAGTTCAAAATTAAATATTAATTCACGCCATGAGTCAAGACAAATTAAACATAGATACTAGCTATAGGAGTGCCTAAAACCTACTAATCAGAAATAGAGAAATGCATAAATGTTAAAGCAAGGGAGAATTTGAGAATACAAATTTACTGGCTGAAGTTTTGCAGTGTGCATCATAGATACATAGGCTAGATTAGCAAAATAGCAATAGCAAGTGCTATTTTTTTCCTATTCATAAATTAGATTCATAGGCTGGATTAGCAAAATAGCAAACAGGAAAAAAAAAACCTTGAAATTAAGAATAAAAGAAGAAAATTGTACAATACATACTATGATTCTTAAGAATTTTGTGTCAGTTTTTGTAGGGTGCTCCACTCTTCGTCTAATGGAAGGTCAATATTCTGTAAACTATGGAAAGTCAACTCCAACTTCGTCAACATTCCATATTTAGAAGATTTACTTGACATCACTATTTCATCCAATAGCGAATTTAGAGTTGTAAATGGTTGGATGAATTCCAGAAAGCTTTTGGGAGTTGTGTCCTTTGGAAGCAAGTCTAAATTAGACTTCATTTTTTTCTCCATGATTTCTTTGTAAGCTTCTTCTCCAATGAATTTATTTTTTGTGTCAACAGGCTTAGGCAAATCAAGTTTAATCAAATTATTTTTCTTTTCTTGCAGCTTCATTATCTTTTGTCCACAACTGTCCATAACTTCTGATGTTTCCCTTAGCTTCTGGAATTTTTGAATGATAGATGATGTCTTAACTGTGGCATCAATGCGGCTCTTAATTCCCTTAGATGCCAAGTAGCTGTCACTGGAGCTATAGACTACTTTCAGAATCTTTTTTGCCATTTCCTCTTTTGAATAAACATGTGTGCTCTTCTCATAGTGTCGTTTGATTTTTATAAAAATTTGTCTCATACTTTTAGTCAATTGAAACCATTCACACAACTTCTCACTCCTCTGCATTATTTCCCACCAAATGTTTTCTTGTATATACTTCGTTGTATTTTTCATATTATCTTTGAATCTATCATCCAAAGTTTTTATTTTATCATTTGCATTGTGCAAGTCTTCTTTCATTTGTGCACATTTTTTTCTTTCTTCCTCTACTTCCTCTTGCAAATGTTTTTCTTTTTCCTTCCCATGATCCAATAGGTCCTGTAATTTTTTCATTTCGGCGGCAGTAGACTCAACTTCTGTATAATTTTTGAAAACTGGCTTTTTTCTCAACAATTTTTTTACTGCTTTTAGCCAGTTTTTCTGTCAGGTCCTTCAATTCTGCATCCTTCTTGTCCTGCTCTGCAATTTCTACTGCAGAGTCCGAATTTTTTATCCTTTTCTGTAATTCATTGCACTTGCTATCTGCTACTTTCCTCCTTGATTTTTCATTTTCCAGGTCTGCCTGTAACTTTTCTATTTGTTTCTCCAGTTTATTTTTTTCTCTCTCCACCTTTAGCAGTGAAGTGTAGACCACTTCGTTAGTCCTTTTTGACACACTAATTTTGTCCACATTATGTACTTTGGAAAAATCCATTTGGAGGGTGCTAACTTGAAATTGAGAGGGATCTATCTGACTGTGTGGTGGATTTTTATCTTTAGATGTGTCCAGGGGCATAACAACCATGAACTCCATCATATCTTTTTGTGGGTCATATGTTGGAAATACCCTGTTCCTTGCAGGTTGTTCATTTACAACTTCAGACACAAAATTCCTATGAAATGCTTTCTTTTTTCTTTATTTGTTTTTGTTGTGTGTTCATATTTTTCATAGTAATCATGAAATTGAAAATCTGGGCTTGCTGAAGCAATTGAATGTTTGAAAGGTGACATAGGAATACCATAGGCTCTAGTTCCACTTATTCCTGTGGTTTTAACTAATGCTTGACCAGGATTAGGATTACCAACAATAGTTCCTGATGCTGTCCCACTCCCACTGACACTTTCATGTGTAGTTTTCATAGTCTTTTGAGGTGTGTGATCTGAAGCTGCAAATGATTGATTTGTAGTGTCAGTGGCACTTGATATAGGATTCTCAATAGTATGAGATTGAGTATCTACCTCTAGTGGCCTCTTGCGAGAGATATTTTGTTGTTGCCCTTGTCCAACACCAAGACAACTAGTATTAGTAGTAGTACCCATGCCAACATCACCAATCACAGTGGCACTTGACTGAACAATAATAGGAATACTATCCCCAGATTTCCCACCAGTGGTAGTGGCACTTGATTCACCACCAATGGGAATACCATGATGTGGTGGTGGTTGTGGATTTGAACCAGAAACAAATGTAGGTGGACCCTGAGGGTAATGAACTTAGTACCTATCCCTGATGAATCTAAAGAATCAAGTCCAATGACTAGTTTATAAGGACCTTTTGATTTTGACTGTGATGGAAGTTGTACCTGAAGTGGATACCAAATGCCCTCTCCTCTGGGACCTAGACCACCACCTTCAAAACCCATTTTTTCCACAAGGTTTACCCCTTTGCTATATTTGTCTTTCATGGACTCATTGACTCCACCTAATATTTTAGGCACTGTAGTAGTTGTTGGAGGGGGCTCAACGACAACCTCATGCTCATCATCATCACCTTCAGTCCCACCATGCTCCATATCCCACAATTTGCTAAACTCTGCATCCTCGTTGATGCTCTCAAATTCTGCACTTGTCTTTGGTTCATTGAGATTCCTCCTCATAGTCCAAAAATCATTTATTTTGGTTTGAGTCCAGCAATTCTCTTTACATTCGTGCAGAATTGATTTGGGAATAGTTTTCTTAGATGGATTAGCAGATTTTATGTAGAAATTGTAGGACCTCCTATTTTGGATGCCCTCATTGCCCTGGCCCTCCATAATTTGTGATGAAATTTCTTCATTTGAAATGTTATTGTCAGCTGCAATTTTCTCCATCTCTTTTTTAACCTCATCCCAGGAGTCCTTGTTTCTAAGTGTTTCTAGCAATGGTTTACTTTCATGTTGACATAATGCTGAAGAGTTCCCATTTTTCTTAAGCCTTGCTTGAACTACACCGATTGGATCATACTGCCAGAGACCCTCGTCACCAAAGTTAAAAACTGTCAAGAAATCATGTGCCACAATGAATGCTTTTCTCTCAAATGTGAACCCTCCACATGAGAAAGGCAAGGAAGGAAATATGCTCTTCTTTTGCTGACCATGGAAGTGCCTATCTGTGCTCTCCAATTGTCGTACATACTCTAATGCAAATACCCTCTCTGTCACATGTATTGGAAGTCTGTATGGTTTTACTGTCGATCCGTAAAACCTTAACACAGTGAATTCTTCCATGAAGAACCAGTCAACCAATTCTATCTGACTTCCGAGTTGAATGCAATCTCTACAAGACATAGGCAACCTAGGCATTGGAGTGCTTGTAATTTCATTATACATTGTTGCCAAAAAGAAGTCTACAAAATGGTTGTAGTTCTTTCTGTTATCATGCATCCTTATCTTTGGGCTCCAATCATATATTGGACAGTCTGCTCTCTTCCCAGTCTTCTCATCAATCTTATAGCTCACAATTTGAAGCTTGTTGGTCTCAAATATTGCACAATACTTGGATAGAAGGAGATAGCACAAGTAGGATGAGAACCTAAATGTCTTACAGGAACCTTTTTTGATCATAAGTAATTGTTTTTGCATGGATTTTACAATGTGATCAATAAAATTATATCTTACTGGCTGACTTGCACAATGGATATTATAAATCATTTCAAGAAGGCTTACACCCACTTCCCTATCATTTTCCAATCCCAGGCAAAACGACAGCAAGGAAATACTATCCTCAACCCATGGAACAAAAATTTTAGAATCATAAGGAGGCTTATGATTCTAATCCAACACAATACCAGTACCAATCTTTATTAGACCTTTGATAAATGAATCTCTGCGACTTGGATCGAGACTCTCATAATTCCCTGCCAACTTTTCAAGGTCAATTTGGATGTTTGAATTTTGGGCTTCAAATTCTAGGTTCAACAAACGAGCAAATTCTCCCTCGTTTATGGATAGAATTTCCTCTTTTGTATTTTTATTGACAATTGCTTTTTTATTTTCATCATAATTTTCGGCGCAGACCATGATAAAATCAGGGCAAGGGAATACTTCAGGTAACACCATGCTTCCCAATCCAACATCCCACGATGCGATTTTATTTGTTATTTTTTGTAACATTGGGTTGAAAACAGAAAATTTTGCCCTAGATGCATCTGCCGCCTTACTAGACAATGTATATCTAATATCTATGATACGTTTTCACCATGGATAGCAGGGTCATAAATATCATGGTATTCATCGGTGAAACCTGGTGTTTTAACCAGTTCGGTTAGGTACATTTTGTTTTTCACTTGGCTTCTTGTTGAACTACTGCTTCCCGTTTTCCCCATCACTATTATTGTTAATAATTCAAAATAATGCTAGGTAGCTAGATAAAAACCTAAAAATGCTAACCCTCAAATTGGACCACGAGATTACCAAAAGCAAAAAAGGTGGGATGTAGGTGTTCTAGATTTTACCCGAAAATTGGAATTTCTATTTCACTAGATTGGCACAGACAGTCTCTGTTGCAACTGGCATTCCTCAATCTAGTAGTTGTTTCTGAATCTCCCTCAATTTACAGGTTTATCCAAGAAATGAAAGACGATTATGATTTATGAGTCTCTTATTTTGAAAACTCTAAAAAGTAGAAAAGTAAAACCTAAAGGGCAAAATATCAAGAATCATGTTGTAATTTTATTAATTACTATTAATAACTATTCGATGCCGAAGGACAAAACATTCATTACTTCAGTATAAATTCCAAGGACATTAAGAATCATGTTGTAATTTTATTAATTATTATTAATTATTTGATGCCGAAGGACAAAACATTCAATACTTCAGTATAAATTCTGAATTTCTGAGGACATTAAATGTAATACGTTCAATTCCGGGCGAAGTTCTCCCAAATGTGTTCACTTCCCACATTCGGGCCGAAATCCACCCTAAGCCGTTGATCTTTGCTCATCCAACGGATGAAGGACCAAGGTACCTGTTGTGACTTTACGGGTGAGTTTTTTAAGTCTGTTTAATAATTTAAAACTTTCGTCTGAAAAAGTGCTTTACAGACTTACTTAAATTTAATTAAATTTAAAACGTTTCAATTCCGGGCGACGTTCTCCCAAATGTGTTCACTTCCCACATTCGGGCTGAAATCCACCCTAAGCCGTTGATCTTTGCTCATCCAACAGACGATGGTACATGTTGTCAGTTGTCGTGGGTCCCATCACTTTTGCTAGTTTTCAGGCACGTCACCATACTTGTGTCACTTTTCCGGTTTGATTTTTAGTCTATTTAATCATTTTAAACCTCCGCCCGAAAAAAAGCTTTATAGACTTAATTGTATTTAATTACATTTAAAATGTCCAATTCCGGGCGAAGTTCTCCCAAATGTGTTCACTTCCCACATTCGGGCCGAAATCCACCCTAGCCGTTGATCTTTGTTCATCCAACGGTCGCGGGTCGATCTTAGCTGTTTTAAGATGTAGTGGGTCCCACGACTTTTGCCATTTTTCTGGCACGTCACCATACTCTCGTCACTTTTCTAGTTTGATTTTTAGTCTATTTAATCATTTTAAAATTCCGTCCGAAAAAGAGATTTTTAGAATTAATTATATTTAATTAAATTTAAAATATCCAATTCCAGGCGAAGTTCTCAGAAAGGTGTTCGCTTCCCACAATCGGGCCAAAATCCACCCTAGCCGTTGATCTTTGTTCATCCAACGGTTGATGGTACCTATTTTTTGATGAAGTGGGTCCCACGACTTTTGCCCTTTTTTTGGGCACGTCACCATACTCGTTACTTTTCTGGTCTGTTTTTAAAGTCTACTAAATGATTTTAAAATTCGTCCCGAAAAAGAGATTTATAGTCTATAGAGTCATAGACTATAAGTATTAAGTATAGACTTTCACTTAATTCTATTTAATTAAATTTAAAATGTTCAATTCCGGGCATTGGACAATAGTTTGAGATAACTATTAAAAATAATGTTAATATTATTTGTAAAAATTTTAATTTAAAAAATAGTATTAAACATGAAACTTAGTTTCTAGAATAAAACAAATAACTAAATATAAATATAAATTTTGATCTGCAATTTGAAAGGTAAAAGTTTAATATTAAAAAGAAAACATTCAATATTAAATCTAAAATATTAATTTAACGTTTAACAAAATTCTTTGAAAATATGTTTATGATATATCATTTTCAAAAATAGTTTAAAAATATATATAAAATTTCAACATAAATTTAGTCTATTAATTTAAAAAAATGTGCAACTACAGTCCTCAACCTGTTAAGGCAAGAAAATTTGGAAAGTACAAATGCCAAGGTGGCGATTAATTGTTGCACATGGAGTTGTCTACGGCATGCCGCACAAAAGGAGGAAGGGGAGGATGGCAGGAAATCTTTTTCGTGATCTCATGGCAGTAATGTCTTATTGTGCACATTCATTACCCGGCCTATAAGAGTTAAGACGGAGGCAGATTTTTTTACCTTTTCATCTGTGTACCACTTTTTGCTTTGAAGCAGCTGCAAGTGTAGAACAAATTTGTAGTTCGTAGTTCGTAGAATCATACCTTCTGTAAGACAATGGAGGCCAATTTCACACTTCGAACAGACAAGAAGTTGGTGCCCTTTTTGGGCAAAGTATCTGATAAACGAATGCAAGGACTATTCAGGTTTAAGGAGGAGAAGTTGTGGGCGGCAGCTCGACTGATGCTTGCAGAGGAGGTGGCACATATCAGTCACCGGTATCAAACTAACATGGAGGTTTACTCTTTGATTATGGTGTGGGCCTATGAATTCGAACCGGAGCTGGAAAAGGTAAAACTCACATTGGTCAAATTGATTAATGGGGAGTTTTTGATTAACCTGGATTCAATCTTGGAGTGGGTGGTGCCAGGAGTTGGCATTCGAATTATGGAAGGGGATGACCAGGAGGAATTGCTTCCTTTTATTCGTGGCCCAGAGGATGAAATCAAATACCAGTGCCATGAACGAGCCCGAGTGGGGTGGGAAGCGATGAAACTCTTTGTTAAATTAACAAGGGTGGATGAAGTCCTGAATGCTTTACATGTGGTGGCAAGGATGGAGGTTGGTAGGGCATTGAGAGATAGGGCTAAAGAAGGAAGGGCCATACAGCTACTGGCAAGCTTGGAGGGTGACCCTGACTTCGGGTTCCTAAACTGCATTCCAAAAATGAAAGCTGAAGCGGCAAAAGGGAAAGCCAAAGCATCGACCTCTGAGGAGGGAAGGGACTGGGAGGACCAGGGGGATAGTGAGACTGAGTGAGCGGCCTATCGGCAATGAACTAGTTTTTTTTTCTGCTTGCTATAAGCTGTGGACAAATTTTGTATCTTGAAACGTTTCAATTAATTGAATGAAAAAACCTTGACCGATAAACTTTTGTATCTTGCAACTTTTGAAATTTTGTATTTTGAATGACTATATAGTAATAGTATATATTTATAAAATTATAATCAACCATTAATCAATGTACAAATAATTAATGGAACGAATTGAAATTTTTTTTTTATAGCATTACATAAAAAGATCACGGTATTAAATTTATTTCCATTGTTTAACAAATAATTGAAATAACGTAGCCGTTAGCTCATATACAAAAAGCATTTGAAAGAAATTAATTAATAAAAATGAAATAGAATTATAGAAAGCATTTTTATATCCATAAGAATGTAAGAGGCAAAGTGAAACAAACTGGAATTTGAAAAATTATCATTAAATTATTTATGCTTTTGAAATTTACAATTTTTTCGTCAGAGACTTGAGTCCCCCCAAAACTTAAAAGCCAAAATGAGTGAGCCTCTAGCACTCAGCCTGTTAGGGTTCAAGGACATAGGGAAAAAAAACTATAGGTAGTGGAATTGTTTACAATTTTTCCCTATGAATCTGGCCCTCCTTCCATGTAGAATTCTTCAAACAGCATAAGCTGAGAGAATTCTTCAAGCCACATGTAGTTTGGAAAGTCGTCCAGGAGGAACCATTTCCGGAGGAAGTCCTTGCCAATCCGCGCCCATTTTCTGTGACGCATCAGCTGCTCCGTATTCAGGTCTAGGAGAAACAGTTGTCTGGCCACTGGCAGTGTTTGGTCAGGGAGGAGAAGCTTGGATAAATCACTCGCCCAAGGGATCCCCACCCCTACTTCTGCAAGAACGACAAGAATAATGTCATAAGTCTTCCTTAAAAACCTTCCTCAACAGCATCAGCATATCCACCTTGTCTCCTCCCAAGTCCAGAAGAGAAGCTAAGAAGAGGGATGTAATGTCTGTGTTAACACGGTACCTATTTTGTTTCGCAGAAATTCTCTGCCCAGCACCATCCACACAGCTTCATTGGTGAACGACCCAACCTCCTTGTAGACTGATTGGAGGGTTGGGTCTCTAACGGAGCCTAGAAAGGCCCTCTGGTCCTCTGTAGAAATGCTTCTCAAGCGGATGGGAGTGTCCATCTTGAGAAAACATATTAACAAATTAAACAACCTGAGCACTGAGCAGTGAGCCTATAAACCTAAAATACCGTGAGCTCTGACGATTTATCTACTAAATGGCAAAGGTTAATTGAAGATGAAAGAAGCAAAGATTGTATATAAATTGTTGAGGCTCTTGATTGTAATAATTACTTCTTTAATAGTATTAACTGCTATAAAAAATTTTAAATCTTTCGCATCTCTGCAAATCTTTCCCATAAATGCACGAGTGTGCGAAATTGGAAACAGCTATGAACTAGTACCAAATTGGCAAGTATCACATTGGAAGTCATGGGGACAGAGTGGATTGCCGTAAGTGAAAAGATATATATTAAATGAACGAAATTATGGATCGTGATTCGTGTCATTTGATACGTGTCTATTGAATCCAATTCCATTCCGGGCACTTTCTGGTGAGCTATGTTCTCTTCAGAAAATTGGGCCGAAATAAAACTTCAGCCATTGATATACGATCATCGAATGGTTTAAAATCATTGATAGATTTTAGGTATGTGTCACCCTTTACGTGTCAAAGAGGCTGCGCTTATTGATACATCGTGCAGAGTCCGGACTCAATGTATTATGTGATGTGATGTGCCTTGTCTATTAATGGCAATGAATTTATGAAATCGCCAATGAATTATATATTATACCATAAATAACAAAATATTCGCCAATACATTTAAATAATTTTCAAGCGGTGGATAAAAATCGCCAATACATTTAAATAATTTTTCCTTCGGAGTAAAAATTTTCGCTCATACAATTATATATTTGTTCCTTTTAACAATAATTATTCACCTCCCACAATAAATATTTTCCCCATAGAACAAGGTATTATTCGCCAGAAATTTATGGCATTTTCGCACACTAGAAAAAAATTCGCCAATACAAAATAATTTTTTCGTCATTTAAAAAAAATTTCGCCATCGATATGAAAATTTCCCCCCGAAAATAATGTTTGATTCACTAGGATTTTACACAGTTGCTTGGGGGGGGGGGGGGGGGTTTCTTAAAGTTATCCCTGGGAACAACCTGAACATACACCATCTGAAAAACTGATTCGAGGTAGACCTGTGACCATGTCTTTAGTGCTGAGCTGCTGAAGATAGCGGTAGTTGAGGTGACCAAACCGCTCATGCCATAGCTTACTTTCTGAATTTGAATGAGTAAGCAAGGCCCTAGAAGGTGAACTTGGCACAAAGTGGGAGAATGAATAAAGCCTTGAGTTGTCATTGACTTGTCCCACTGCTACAAGGCATCATCATCAAGTTCCTTTACCACAACTAAATCTGGTGTAAACTCAATCTTTTTCCCATTTCCATAGTGAGTGATTTGGTAGATAGAGAGAAGGTTGGTAGACAAGTTAGGAACATAGAGAACATTCTCAAATGTTCCATCATCCATGTCAACTGAACCTTTCCCTTCAACCTCTACTTGTGTATCATCACCTATGTAAATGTGAGGTACCTTAGATGGCTCCAATGAAGAAAACTGCTCCTTTGTAGAACCCATGTGATATGAGGCACCCGAGTCAAGTATCCATTGTTGTGAAGAACCTGTTGTAGCCAAAAATGCTTGCCCTTTTCCCTTAGAATGTGAGGAAGAGGAAGGAGATGAATCCTTCTTTGTGTAGGCGGTTGGCAAGTTGATGTTGTTTTTCTTAAGAAGATTAGTTAACTCATCAACTTGCTTTATGTGGCATCGATGCTCATCATGACCATACTTCTTGCAATATGCACAAGTTGGTTTATCCTTCTTAGGTGGTGTCCCCTTCTTGGAAGAGGATGAAAAATCGCCTTGTGATGGAGAGGATGAGTGTCCTTTTTCCTGGTGTGGCTTAGACTTAGAGTGCTTCTTCTTCTTCTTGGAATCTTTGCCTTGACTTCCTTGATTCCCTTGATTTGCCACCAAAGCCTTGAACTTTGAAGACTTGAGAAGTCCCATGTTCAACAACTTAGATTGTTCCAATATTAACATTTCTGTGAAAGCATCAAATGAAGGCATAACATAGGAACTCCCCGCTATCAAACAATGAGTTTGGAAGCTAGACACAAATGCTGCATATTCTGGTGCAAGCTTGTCCAACAAGTTGAATATCAACTGAGCATCCTTTTTGTCAATTCCACAATCCTTAAGCTTTGCTCTTAGCTCATTTGGTTTGGTGACATAATCTTGGATTGTATCAAAACTCTTGGGATCCAAGTTGGTGAGCTCATTTTCAATTTTGTAACCTCTGATTTCATCAACTTGACCATACAATTTCTGAAACATATCCCAAGCCTCTTTGATTGTTGTACACTTTTCAATGTGAAAAATGAGGTCATCTGATACATACTTGCGCAAAGTTCCAAGAACCATGCAATTCTTTGTGAGCCATTCTAACTGAGCATTAGGATCAGCCTTAGAATCAGGTGGTGCTATTATTGTTCCATCTATGTAATGTGTGAGACCCTTTTCCATTAATTTATTGCAAACTTTAATTTTCCATGATGCATAATTATGTGGAGTTAAAGGTGGAAATTTATGAGGACTCATTGCAACAAAAAATGGAAAGAGCACAAAGAGAGGCACAATCACACAAGACACCCCCCCAAATTCACTCAATCAAAGAACCCCCCCCCCCAAAAGTGATGATTTGGCACTTTATACTTAGTGCGTATACAATGGGCCACTTGCAAAAAATGGCAAAGTGGACTTCTGATTACAATTTTACAACTGCCTCAATAAGGCCAAAAAAGACTCAAACTGATAATGCAAGAGATCTAAACTAAGATCCAAGCACTTTACAAATACCTAATAGGCCAAATAAGACCAATATATGAAAGTACAAATTCCGCTCAAAATCTCTAAAATCTGATCATAGATTGTGAAAGTAGATGAAAAAAAATGCACTTTAAAAAAAAACGGCATCTGAAAAGGAGGTCATATGAGCTCAAATGAGGCCTTTGAAGTTGCAGAATTGAGGATTGGACAGGTACAGCTGAGAGAATCCAAAAATTCTGAAAAACCTATGCACCAAAATCAGAAAACAACCACACCACTGCGAAGATCATGAAATTTTAGCCCATTTCAAAAAAAATTGCACCAAAAAAGGAGCAAAAATGAGCAAGATATGGCCTTTCAAAGTTGGACTGCAAAACTGAAAAGCTCAAAGGAGAGGGGGTCAAAAAATTTCAAAAGTCTGCTGATGTGGCACTAATGTTAGCAATTTACGAGCTTAAATTTGATAGCTATATGATCGTTGTGAAAACTTCACCTCCTTGCTGATTGGGCATATGTACCATACGGACTGCTGACGTGGTGCGGTGACTAGGGAGCTGACTAGGCATACGGGCTATACGGACTGCTGACATGGTGATCTGCATCACCTCTACATGGCAGGTGATGTGGTAGCTGACTGGGCTGCGTGTGTGTCGCGTGGCGGGGTCTGGGCAGTTGACTGAGCTGCGTGTATGCCGCGTGGCGGGGTCTCGACAGCTGACTAGGCTCCGCGTGGCGAGTTGGAGGCGCAGCGGTTGGCGGTGACTGCGCGGCTGGCAGGTGGTCTGAGCGGCCGGCGGGAGGAGGTCTGGGCGGGAGCTGGTGGTCTTGGCCGGCGGGAGGCGTCAATGCCGGAGGGCCGGCGGCGTGCGGAGCGAGGTGGCGACGGGAGCTCTGATAGCGCAGGTACGGTCTGCAACACCTGCAACACACGCAGGGTACTGCGGAGTATAGGGGGGTCTGCAGACCCCCAAAAAACAAACAAAAATTATTTTTTTTATTTTTATTTTTATTGCTTTTTTTCCGAAATTTTTCTCTTTTTTTTTTTTTGAAAATAATAAAAAAAAATTCGAAATCCATATGATAATAGCCAAAATGGGGAAAAAAAAAATTTCTCACCAAAATAGGTTGGCTTTATAGTCGAAATTCATGAAAATGGCCTCCCGGATTCAACGGTGATGTCCAAATCGCTGTATGACGCCCCCAAAAAATGAAGATCCCCAAATCCGAAAATTGAAGCCTTCCATGATGTCTCCAAAAACCAATCAATGAAGCCCCAATGGCTCTAATACCATGTAGGATTTTGCCAAGATCAAGGGCACAATGAAAAGCATAAAAAGAGAGACAATAGAATGACAAGAACAAACTGTATTCTCATCAATATGCAAATGATCAACTGGATTAACCAATACAATGAATATAGGCCTGCTTATATAGGCAAGGCCATATGGATGTATGAGCACACAATTATGACATGTGGCTCAATGAGAAACAAGGGTAGGTAAGAAATACTAGGGGTAGGTAGGAGAAATAATATAATATTCCACAAGAGGTGGATGACCCACCGAATGTGGAGTGTAACAACAAAATAAGACCACAAAAGGTGGAATTTCTCCTACAAGCTCTATCCCTATGTGCACACTTTCCTAAGTGTCTCAAATCCAAACTATGAAGAGATGCATTATCCTAAGTTAGCTTAAGTAAAGTGTAATAATATCCAAAATGAATATTTATTTACACCAACACTCCAAAATCATGTCATAAATCATCAAGCAAAATTTTTACTTGTCATTCAATCATGCCAATTTGTGAATCATTTGCCCTTTTTCAAATTTGGAGACTTTTTGCCTATAAATTGGTCTCTTTTCTCATCACAAACTAACCATGCTTCAAGTAACTTCATGTTGTCATTTTCATCTCACAATCTTGCTTTCTTGCAATTGCATTTGTAGGTGAAATCCACAAAATAACATTTGAAGGTGAAAGAAGGACAATGAAATCAAATGGAGGAGATTATATGTTATGGTTTGCGTTTAATTTTTGTTGAATCTTGTCTTCATGATTTCATTGATTGGATTAGGAGTGTTTTTCATAGCTTGTTAGATTTCGTGGTTGGCTAATGTTAGGCTTTGAATCCTTTATTTGAATTCCCAGTTACATTTTCTGGTGAACTCGATGTGAACTAATTGATTTTCTACCTTTTTCAGTGCTTCTAAGTTGTTTTGCAGGTTGATTTTGTAGGAAAGGAGCCTTTCTGAGGAGTCTTGGGTCTTCTGTGCCTATGCAGAGACTTTTTGCTTCTGTGCAGAGATTTTTTGCGCCTGTGTGCAAATTTTCTACGTTTGTGTGCAGACTTTCTGCGCCTATGCAAAATATAGTGTCATTTCATAATTAGGCTTAGAAATTGCTTGTATTGTCATTATTGAGTAGTTGCAGGGTCAAATTAGGTTTCGATTTCATCAACTAATGGTTTAAAATAAATGCACCTAGTTTTAATTAGGGTGGTTAAAGAACAACAATCCTTCACATATTGTTGGTTGTGGTTGTGCAAATAAGGCTTAAAAGGATCACAATCATTTGTTTTTGGGCTATTAAAGAGAACATAAATCCTTGCAATTTGTTTTAATTTTATCACACTTAGTCTAATTATGGTTGGGGAACTTTAATGAACTCATCTAGCTTAATTAGGAGGCTAAATGAACAACAAATTGGCACAAATAGCTTAATTAGGGTTTTGGGAGTACAAACTTCTGCATTTGGGGTAAGAAGCATCCAAAGTTTTCATTCCTCTTTCCCAGGATTTTCAATCATTCTAATGATGGTTAATTCACCTAAATATTTTAAAATTTGAGTCAAATCATTGCATTCATAGTTGGCTTTAAAGCTAAGTAAGTCAAAATCTTGTCAAAATTAGGATTTTTATGCTTGTTAGGGTTTTAATTTTGCAAGATTTACCTTTTAAATGACAATCTTTCTCTATTTTGCATAGGCATTGTACTTCTGCACTTGTGTAGAGATTTTTTGTGTCTATGTCTCAACTTTCTGCGCTTGTGTGTCAACTTCTTGCACCTATGTTCTTGCGCTTTTGTGCCAACTTCTTGCCCCTATGCACCAACTTCTTGCGCTTGTGTGCCAACTTCTTGTGCTTATGCAAGGGCAGAACCTGAGGTATAAATCTTTAATTTCACTTGCAAATCATGTCAATTTATGTATGTTTTTAGTGCTTTGGCTTTCTATTCTATTGATTATATGTGCAACAACTTGGCGAACATTGGCGAAAGACCTAATCCTAAACTACTAACGCTTTTGGTTTAGGACGCGGTCAAAGAGCATTATCCAAAAAATAGAGTGTTTGAATTTTTTAGATTAGAGCACATTTTGATTTCTAAAGGTTAATGAACAAGTTATTGCCATGTTTTTATTTAGATTGTTTTGCATGTCTTAACCTTTAGAGGGCCTGCCTCCCAAGTAGCCTATAAGGTCGGGTGAGAGGGAATGACCCAAGTGGCAACAAGCTAAAGTCAATCTCTTTTGAACCACTATAATCAAATGTGTTTGTGATGAAAGTTGTAAGTGACAAGTGTTACATGTTGTCATAATGACATTATGTCTCCCTCAGTGTTCGTATGACACGTAAAAACTATAGAGTGTAACCTCTACAGGTTGGGAGGCCTCTTTTAACATAGTGGAAAGCGCTACTGGTTATGACCACTTGAGCAGATGCCCTGACTACAACACTATTTGTAGAGATTAAAAACCTTTTTTTTTATTGGCACAGGAGGTTGAACCTTCGTAGCCGTCCCACACTTTCACGACTCATTGTAGAGATAACAGTTCCTTGGGAAGTGATGATCTAAGGAGTTCAAAACTTGGTATACTCGAAGAAGTGAGTGTTGTGGAGGTGAGCCAGTGCTACCAAGTTCCTAGGATATCTGCTATGAGTATGTGTGGCTGAGAGAAATCTCAAGTGGGAATCCAACAAGTATTGTCCTTGCCAGCCATAGGATTTGTTGTCAAAGGTGCATGATTGTCTTATGTCAAATTCAAACAAACATTTTGTCTTTCGTGTTTGTCAAAAGGTGAATCACAAACAAAAGGACATAATGAACATCCCAATTAACCTTGGTCTTTCAAAAGCAAACAAAGTCCAAACAAAGGTTTACAATTTTGTCCAAATATTCATCCAATATTTATGAACGTGGCTTTTCAAAACATTAAATATCCTTGTTTCAAAATTCATGTCACTTAGGGTTAGGTTTTGCATAGTTCAAACCTAGGTCCTAGGACACATAGTCATTATCCTCCATTTTAGTCCATTTCATTGTAAGTATCCTCATTTTTCACTTAGGCTTAAATCCATTCCCCTAGATCTTGTGTTAGGTTGACATTGTCATATATTTGCATTTATATCCTTAGTTCACCATCATTAGGTCATATCATATCATTGGTTCAAATCATATCATATCATCAAACCTTAGATCAAATCATATAACCCTAGGTCATATCGTAGCATCATAATCAACTTTGGTCCATATCATAACATAAGGTTGCATTTATATCCTTAGGTCATTGTTGGTATTTTGGTATGGTTTTGTCATTGATGTCAACACCTACTAAATACACCTACTTTGGTGATCCAGCAACATTCATCGACAAATAGTAAACTGTGCAACAATTACCAGTATATGGTTCACCGGCGGGATATAATGTTCCCCGGTACCTGCAATGACATGGAAGACACTTGGTAATGTTGAAGACATCACGTGGACACTTTATTTTGAAGTAATAATCATTGGTATACTCTTATTTGCATATTTGCTTTTACCAGCAAATAGGTCTAGGTTATCTAGGGTTACACCGACAGGTTTATCTTTTCCAGATCAACATGGCACGCTATGGAGATGTTTTATTATTGTTGTAAATGCATTAAGCCGACATGTTCAATCGGTTATTGCATCAGATATTGTATTGTTTGTAAAATGTTTTTATTATAATATCTTGTAGAGCCGACCTACTAAAATTGGTCTTAGGGTATGGTATAAATGTAAGATCTTATTTGTAACATCAAGTGTGGAATGCGAAAAAGAATTGTGTCAAGGTATATGCGAGATCAAGTAGAGGTATACACGAAGATATCATTCGAAGGAGAAGTTAGGTTTTTGCAGAAGCATATCAGCATTACACCGGTACTGAATCCAGCATATGAAGATGCTATTTTGTGCAGTACATTCTTATTGGATTTAACCATCCAACTGTAGTCAGTGTGACTCCCATTTGTGATTGAGCAGTGAGCTCTAGGCTGTTGGCCTTTTTGCATGTGCATACCCCTCTTGTACACTTACTATCTGCAGTAGTATCATCTGATTGTGGGTAAGGTTTCCCACCGTGGTTTTTCCCCTTATAGGGTTTCCACGTACAAATATTGGTGTAGTGTCCTAAAATTGCGACACTTGCAATTTTGACTGCATTTGGGTCTTCACGATGGCGGCGCAACACTGAACCTGAATGGAGACCCCGAAACTTGTTCATGACATCAAAAACTGCATTTCTCAGCACCCTGGCCTGATCCTCCTTGCACCCTGCTGTCCCTGGAGGTGGGACCATGGCGCCCAGCGCCCTGGTCCTCCAGGACTAGGGCGCCTAGCGCCCTGGTCCCCCAGGACCATGGCGCCCAGCGCCCTGGTCCCTGGCCCTATTTTGGGCCCGGTCTCTTTTGGGGCTTCGGGTCTTTAAGTTTGCAAGCTGGAAAATAATATTTCCTAGTCGGCCTAAGGTCGGGAAAATCAGTCTTTCAACCCTAATTGACAAGTATATAAACTACATTTCCTCTCCCATTTGAGGAGGACATAGATGGAAAAAAGGCGAAAGTGATATTCAAACATTCAAGCATTCAAGCATTCAAGCATTCCTTCAAGCAATTGATCATTCTAAGTCTCCATTCAAGGCTAAGTGTTGCATTCAAGACAAGGATTCAACCATTGAAGAGGAGATCACTTACAACATACAACATACTACATACATTACACCTTCGCATGTAAGAATACAAACATTCTTACAACAAGGTATCAGTACTTGTTTACATTACAAACATTTACATTTACAGCATTCTCATTTCTTGGTTAATTCCAAAACTGGGGTTTGACCTAAAGGCAAACCCCTCATCCCTAACCCCCCAATCGTCCTCTCTTTTCTGTGTGTAGGTTGCAGGTATGCGGCTGTAATTGAAGATCTGGAATCCTTGTGCAGAGACGAACAGATCCCCCTTCGTTTCGCAGATTTTTCGGAGGACCGTGTGCACGCCGGGCGCCATTGTCCCGTCAACTTTCGCTCAAATTTGCAAAACAGCACCGTCTCGACATTTTACTGCTAATTCCAGGTCTGCAGCTTCATCCCATATCCCTATCTCTGTTTATAAGTGAATCTTTCTTGCTTCTACATGCATTCCTAGTTCAATCATTCTTTCCACATTTCTTTACAAAAGAGGGTATCCTTGCTATCACAACCCTTGAAACTCATATAGAATCCAATCTTGCATTGCGTGGGATTGGATCTTGTGGGTTTCAACCCCTCTTTTGAATGTAAAGTCTCTCCTAAGTGAAAACCATCAACCCTAGTGACTCCCCCTTCTCTCTCCTTGGAGTTGGGGAGGGGAGAATGACTAGGGTTCGATTTTTCCGCTTTACAATTGGTGTCATGTGTTGTGGATGACTTTGTGCTTATGTTTCATGCATTAATTCTTATCAGTATAGCAATTTTCTATTAACACTATTTACTGACATACTTAACTGTCTTACCAGTATTAAGCATTAAGTTG
This sequence comes from Cryptomeria japonica, assembly GCF_030272615.1. Lineage (NCBI taxonomy): Eukaryota > Viridiplantae > Streptophyta > Pinopsida > Cupressales > Cupressaceae > Cryptomeria > Cryptomeria japonica. The sequence goes on along the minus strand of NC_081409.1, from coordinate 320,037,896 downwards.
GTTAATAAGTTTTTGGTTTGAATTTAGTTGACAATTGATTCACCCCCCCCCCCCCTCTCAGTTGTCTTCGGGACCTACAGTAATTTCATAACTTTGGTCCATTTCATGTCCTTAGGTCATTTCATATCTCCGGGTGATAGCACACCTTGAGCTCATTTTTACATCATATAATGGGTTCATACCCTAGGTGATTGTCATTATCATTGTCCTCTTGCATTTAGTCTCAAAAATAGGTTTTCCAAACTTTCAAAATCAAAATTTTAGATTAAACCCTAAGTTGTTGTTAAGGAGGGTTTACCTTGTCCAACATTTGTCCTTTTGTCATTATCATTTCGTCAAACCTAGCTTAGTATCCAAGCGTATAGGTGAGACATTACCAATTTGTCCTATTGTCATTTTGTCCTTTATCCTCTTAAGGTCTTGACTTCATTTAAATTTCCTAAGGGTCACATCTTTAGGTTTACATTCCAAGAGTTTTCCCAAACCTCAAAAATAATAAAAAACATAGGTTGCACTTCTGCCCTATGTTGCATTATTATTTGCTAAGGTTGCACTTAGTCGCATATCACTGTCATTTCAAAATTCAAAAGTGAAAACAAAAAAAACACAAGTTACATTTGTCATTCCATTAGTTGCATATCATTGTCATTCAAAAATTCAAACCACCCCCCCCCCAAAAAAAAATTGCATAGTGACATGTCTATTGAAACAAGATTCCAAGCTCCTATGATGCAACAAAGTTTGACATATCAACCAATGATTGGTCCAATGAATAACACAATGCAATCAAGTTTTAATCCAAGGCAATCACAATTATATCCAACTCAACAACAATGCAATATTGATCAAACATTTTATGATGAAACAAGTGTCCAAATACGAAAAGTGGAGGAAAAATTAGCTCGAGAAAGAGAGATTGTAGAACAAAAAGCGAAAAATAGTTACAAGATTAGATCCCAAATGATGAAAACACTTCAAAAATTTCAAGGTCCAAATCAAAACATGGAGCCAGTTGATGTGAAAACTCTCATCGAACAATCAGACATACCAGATCTCATCTCTCAAATAGAGATGATGAAATAATTTCAAGCAACAAACACAAATTTTGACCAAATCCCAAGTCAGACTTTATTTGATCAAACTCTGTTCAATCAAATGATGAATCAACAACCAATGGTCCAACATGTTCAACTAACACACCAATGGTTCAACATATCCCACAACAACAACCAATGATTCAATTGATGCAGCCAATGGTCCAACATATCCAACCAACACAATCAATGGCGCAATTTCAGCAATATGCTCAAGCAAACACACAATGTCAACAATTGGTTCAACCAACTGTCAAGTATCGACAAAAAATTCAATCAACAAATCAATATCAACAACTACAACCAAAATTTTGAATGGAGCTGGGCGGGAAAGCTGGTTTTGGTAACTGTGCTAGTTTCTTTGCGGTTTTATCGCATGGGCAGAAGGATTCAGACACACATGTTGAAGCGCATGCGAATGGAGACAACAAAAAGGAAGGGAACCCATCTGGGGACCCTCCTTTTGACCCTGGAGATAAGGGGGAATCACGTGAAGGAGTCTCGAATCAGGAGGAATCTCATGAGAGGGACCTAAGCAAAAAAATAATGTTGTACAGAAGGATTCCTCAAGATCCTGGGCCGGAATAGTCGGATCAAGGGCCAAAATACTTGGGTCGAATCCCACTGGAAAATCTTCCTTTCCTAGTGTTTCAGACTTATCAGACACGACAGTGGGTAAGTTTTCTATCTCCATTCTTGATGTTGTCATTGATCATAATATTTCATTAATGGCCTTCACCTTACTTGGAAAAATTTGTTGGTCCAAGACCTAACATTGATGTGGTGAGAGATCTCGCCAAAAATAAATGGCGATTGAAAGGCCAAGTTGAAATCTCTGCGATACCTAAAGCGTTTTTTGCCTTCAACTTTTCATGTTCGAAAGATTTGGAAGGTGTTTTGTGTGGAGGTCCTTGGATGGTTGGGATATCTTCACTTTCCTTAAGAAAATGGTCCCCTAATCAGGAGTTAAATGGTTCCTTTTTTGACTCGGCTCCTGTCTGGGTTAGGCTGCCTAGTTTGCCGATGGAGTTTTGGTTTGAAGATGTCTTCAAGGGCATTGTCAGTTCCTTTGGTGATCTTCTTGCCATAGACTCAATGACTGTAGCTAGAAAAATGTTGGTGTATGCTAGGATCTATGTAAATGTTTGCTAGAACATTGATCTACCGTCATCGATTGATATTTTCTCTAAGCTGGGGAAATGGGTGCAAGCTATAGAGTATTAATCCTTACCCTTTTTTTGCTTCCATTGCAAAAAAGCAGGACACTGGGCCAGGGGTTGCCCTAGCATTCAGAGGAACCCACCTAATAGAAAAGGGTCTCATAAACATATTTGGAGGGAGAAACAAAATAAAGATGATGGTATCTCTCAAGGGGAGATGCAACAGAAAAAGGAGAATTTGGCCCCGAACTCTATTAGCTCTGTTGAGGGTAAAATGGAAAACCATGTGATGCTTGAGCAGGCCCCTTCTATAGACAAACAAGTGCACACTATCTCTCAAATGTACCTATCAGAAGATCTAAGGGTCGAGGGAGTTAAACCTACAGGTGAAGACTACTCTACCCTTCCTCAAGGTTTGAATCCTATTCCAAATATTAATCTTGAGGGTAATAAAGAGGAAAATTATCTTGAAGATGGAGAAATTGAGGTTGTTGTAGATAGTGGAGAGGATCCAATATTGTATAGTGTGACGTTTGTGGTCCTTGAAACTGATTTTTCTCTTAATGGGTTGGATGGTTTGGGATCTCAAGACCCGGTCAAATTGAATAACCCTAATGCCCTTAAGAAGAATCCCCATACTCCGGATTATGATGGGGGAATATGCCAAGATCAAGATGATAAAAAAATTGCAGGCAAAGGAGAAGAAGATGAATAATCTTTTACATCAATTGGAAGAAAGAAAAATAAGAAAATGGGTCCTAATAGTGGGGTGCAAATCAGAATAAGGGCTAAAGCGGATGTTGGACATTCTAAATCTCCACTAGGCAGGAAATCTGCTAGATGGCATAGAGAATTTGAAAGTAAACAAAACATTGTTGATGGGAGCCAACGGACTATCTGGGAAACCTATTCCCCAAGTAGAAAATGAAGATTATTTTGTGGAACATTAGAGGCCTTAATAGCCACCACAAATAGGATATTCTTCGAAATCTGGTAAGAGACCATAAGCCAGATGTTGTTTTAATTCAATAAACTAAGATGAGTAAAGAAAAAGTGGAAAAAGATAAACTTTTCAAATTTGGAGGAGCTATTGGTAGCAGCTTTGACGATGCTTCTGGTGGTGTTTCTATTTTCTGGAACAAGAAAACCATCGAGGGTGAAGTTATTGAAGTTGACTATAACTTGATCCCTTGTAGATTAAACCATATAAGGGATGACTTCTATTGGGTTTTATTTAATATTTATGCCCCCAATACCAAGGCGGCTAGGTATAAGTTTTGGAGAAAGATTGAGGGCAAGAGGATTTTTTTTGCTCATGAAAGTTGGTTGATTATGGGAGATTTAAATACCCCTCTCCATGAAGTTAAAAAGTATGGGGGAGCTCAAGCATAGTTGGACAACAGAATGGCTCTTATGGATTTTATCAATAACTTGGCTCTTTTTGATGTAGAGTTTCAAGGGGCTTCCTATACTTGGTTTAACCGGAGGGATGGTGATGAATTGATCCAGGTTAGGTTGGATAGATCTCTGATTTCTAATTGATTGTCTCTCTAAATTCCAATGTTCTTTATCTACCATCAACAGAGTTGGGTCATATCATTTCCCCATATCCTTCACTGTTGATGCTCTCATTAAAAAATGCAACTTTCCTTTCAGATTTGAGAAAATGTGGTTATCTCACCCTTCCTTGGAGGAAAATATCTTTAGATGGTGGAATATCAGTGTGGAGGGTACTGCGATGTTTAAAGTTGTTAAAAAATTAAGATTTGTCAAGGACAATGTCAGATCTTGGAATAAAAAGGTCTTTGGAGACATTTTTGCTACTAAATCTACTTTAGAAATGGAGTTAAAACAGGTTCAAGATAGTATTCAGAAAGAGGGATTTAAGTCTGTTTCAAGAGCTAAATAAAATGAAATCCTTGCCAGATATCATAGTATCATTGCCAATAAGGAAGAATTTTGGAGACAAAGGTCGAGAGCTCTATGGATTTTTGCGGGGGATAAAAACACAAAATACTTCCCTATGTCTACTATGAAACACAAAGATGCAAATAGAATATCCTAGTTGGTGAGAGAAGGAAATGTCATTAAAAAATAGGAGGAGATAGCTACAGAGGCTGTCCATTTTTTTGCTACTCTTTTGACTACTGAGTCTAATCTTTGTCTCAGAAGTCAAGATTCTTTGCTAGAAAATATACCGAAAGTTATTGGGGCTGATCAAAATAAAAGCATATCAGCTATTACTTCTGCGAAGGAGATAAAAAAGGTTGTCTTTTCCTTTCAGGGAGATAAAGCCCCTGGTCCAGACGGGTATCCCATGTTTTTCTTCCATTCCTTTTGGCACATAGTTGAGAAGGATATTGTTAATGATGTTAAGGAATTCTTTGGGTCTAAATCTCTCCTCAAGGAGGTCAACTCAACTTTTCTGGTTCTTATTCCTAAAATCCCTGGGGTGGACTCTTTGGACAAATTTAGACCTATTAGTCTTTGTAATTCTCTGTACAAGATTATATCCAAGGTTATCACTTCTAGGTCGCTGGTTGTCCTTCCCTCCGTCATCTCCCCGCAGTAGAATGGCTTCATTCTAGGAAGACGAATCCTGGATTCCATTATTATGGTTCATGAGAATATTCATTCCTTGGATGCCTCTAAGAAAGAGGGGTTCATTATTAAGCTAGATCTTGCTAAATCCTATGACAAAGTTTATTGGTGTTTTCTGACTCCTTCTTTCTTTGTTATCATAAATGGATCCCCCTGTAGATTCTTCAAGCCTTCGAGAGGTTTAAGACAAGGGGATACCATCTCCCCCATCTTGTTTACTATCAAGGAAGAAAGCTTAAGCAGATATCTTCAAAAGTTGACTAGTTCGAGGGAAATCAAATGGTTGAGGCCTTCATCTTCCAATCTCGTTTGTTCACACCAACAATTGTGGATGACACCATCCTCCTTGGGTCTGCTACTGTCCATGAAGCTAGATCTTTCAAAGGTGCATTGAAAATCTATACTCAAGCTTTTGGTCAGATTATCAATTGGAATAAGAAATCTATCTTCTTCATCAATACCCCTCCTCAGAGGAAGAGAAAAATTGCTCACATCATTGGATGTGTTGTGGATTCCTTTCCTTCAATTTATTTAGGACTTCCGCAGGGATTATCCCCTCCTGATACCTTTTGGAGATCCATTGTGGATAGGTTCAATAAGAAACTGGCAAGATGGAAAGTTCCCTTGCTTAGTCAAGCTCGGAAATTGCAGTTGCTAAAATCCTCGCTTCAAAATCTTCCTGTTTACGCTTTGAGTCTTTTTATGATTCCCTCCAAATTTGTTGAAGCAATTGAGAAGATACATAAAATATTTTTGTGCTCTGGAGTTGAAGATAGGAGAAGGATTCCTTTGGTTGCCTGGGAGAAGGTTTGCTTACCCAAAGCTTTGGGGGGTCTAGGCTTAACGGATATTAAAGACTTTAACAATGCCTTGTTAGCTAAACGGGTCTGGAGGACTTATGGTGAAAGGAACAAATGGAATTCAGTGTGGTTCAGCAAATACCTTAATGGTGTCCCTAATATGGTGTCCTTCTTTCATTCCTATGACATTCCACATGGTTTCTTCATCTGTAATAGCATTCTCAAGGCTAAGAAGGTGGTTGAAGCTGGAGCTGGTTGGGTGTGTGTGTGTGTGTGTGTGTTATTGTCGACATATAATAACCTTCTCACATACACGTGGCACAAACTCCCGCTATCCTTTTTGCCCTAAAATCTTAGGGAAATGAAGATTTTTTGAGGCATTTTCATTGTTTGCTCTGCCTTCAATTTGTTAATATACTCACTATAAATAATATTATTAGGCATACACTATATTACTTCCAATAAATTTCATATGAGAAATACAACATCATTCAATTATTAGTCATTTGACAAATGAATCTGCATCTTAATACAATATCTGCATTTGTTTTTCATCATTTATCTCAATGGCATTGAGGGTTTCATTTCAATGATCTGTCTCTGTATATATATTTATACAAGCACACACGGTATCATTTTTATTTTGTTGAAAGATGTTCAATAATGGAATTATTCACTATCTAATAGAATATCAGCAATATCCAGTTTTCAATCACATCACAGTTACATATTTTACTCCTGCATCTCATGCTTTTAGTTTGTCTCCTTCTTATATACAGTTTCAAGTTTTTTGCCTATATGGTTATTGTCCATATCTATAGACTATGTATACACATACATATATATACACACATATACATATATATGTATATGTATATATACATGTATATGTATACATGAAGAAACACACACAATAGAATAATATGTTCTATAATGATGGCTGTTTCAAGTTCTGTGGCTATATGGTTATTGTCTATATATATTTTTATATGTATATGGACAATAACCATATAGCCACAGAACTTGTTGTAATCAACATCAATTTCCTTATTCAAGGGCGCTCATTCAGATTGGTACACACTGAATAACTAAATTCCTTCTACAGCCAATGTTAAATGTTATAAATCTTTCAATTTAAATTATACTATTTTTCAATAAACCAACATTTATTTCAATATAGTCACTGTAAATAATATTAACATCCATATTGGATGTCCAATGATGGTTTATGCTCCTTCGTACCTACATTATGCTTTGTATATTGACGATTTCTTTGTATGCGGTTTACAGTTTCATTTCAATGCTCTCTTACAATTTAATGTGCCTATATGGTTATTGTCCACACACACACACACATGGTTATTATCCACACACACACACACACTCACACATATACATGTGTGTGTATGTGTGTAGAAGAAAACTAAACAATTCGAAGCAATGGAGGACTACATATTCAATATGACATGAATGACTGTTTCCCACAAAAATTTAAATTTGAAAATAGCTAGCTACCACAATTGAATGCATTGCACATTCGAATTATATTATAAGACAAAATTTTCCATGTCACTTTCATTACAATCAAATTCATTGCATATTTCTGAGTTCTGCAAATTCCCTTTGCACATTCCTTATGTAACTATTTGTTTGCAATATGTATGTATGTTATACATATGCATATGCATATGTATGTATATGTGCATATGTGCAATTCTATGTACATGTCCATATGTATGTAGGTGGATATGTATATGTATGTACTTATGCATTTGAATATGTATGTATGAGTGTGTAAGGATTGTATGCATGTTGTCAAATGTTAAAGACGGTCAAAAAGTTGTTCTGCATTCAATAATGTATGGATGATTTGTTGTTACAACGTTATGCTACCCTCTATTATTACTATTTTTTGTAGGCATGCTAGAGCATCAAGGGAAGAACCATACTTGTGGAAGATCATCGTATCAATGTAAATGTGTTTATTAACACACTTCAATTCTTTTGAGATTATGCCTTTAATGCTTATATTTTATATTAATTTGTGTAGGTATCTTAGGTAGTTATGCATTGCTTATTAAATGTGTTTCTTAACACACTTTAGTTTGTTTTGCATTTTGTTGTGATTGTTATGGCAGGCAATGATCTAGGAGTCACTATGTCGAAGACAACAAGCATTCCTCTCAGGTAAAGTCAATATGACTTTACTTTGGCAATGATCTAGTAGGCAATGCAATTTATGATTTGTTTACGTTTCAATTTGTGAATTGTTTATGTTTAAATTTATGAATTGTTTATGTTTCAATTTGTTTAAATTCCTCACTTAGTTCATATGTTTCAATCTTCTCTTTGTTGGATGTGTATTTTCGCAATGATCTAGTAGACAATGCAATTTTTGATTTATTTATGTTTCAATTTGTGAATTGTTTATGTTTAAATTTTTTTAAATTCCTCACTTAGTTCATATGTTTCAATCTTCTCTTTGTTGGATTTTACTTTTGCAATAATCTAGTAGACAATGCAATTTCTGATTTGTTTATGTTTCAACTGGTGAATTGTTTATGTTTCAATTTGTTTAAATTCCTCACTTAGTTCATATTAATGCAAGAAACACACTTATTCATATTGATCAGAAGGAAGTGCCCCATTTGAGAAAAAAATTAGATAAAGAATTGTTTTATAGTGCCTTAAACGATATTTTGTTAGATATTGTCAACAAGGAAAACTTGGTAGCTAACAAGATATCTTGTAAGGCAGTAGAAAATAGTTCTTTGTCTAGTGCCTTTTTACAAATAGGACACTTCCTTTTATCATTTCGATGCAATGACCTAGTAGACATATTAGACACTAAAATTTATATATGATGACTGCAATTTGAATACTTATAAGTGTTCAAATTTCTCACTATCAAAAGAGGACATATCAGTGGCGTTCAAATTTCTCACTATCAAAAGAGGACATATCAGTGGCATCTGAATAATCAGATGCCATTGATATGGCCTTTTTGATAGTGAGCAATTTGAACACTTATGTGGCCTTTTTTGATAGTGAGAAATATATGAGATCAGTTCAACTAATATATGAGAAATATCACATCACAAAAAACAAACATATGAGATTTACAACAACACCATCAATTCATTGGAATATCCATCTGAGATATCTAAAAACAATGAAGTTCTGAAAACATTACAAAATATGGCAGTATGTCATTCTATAATCACATCACAGTTATATTGAAACTCAAAATCTACTCTTCGGAGGGCTCACAAAATAGAATTCATCACAGATTCAATCAATTCTCCATATGGGTATTAAATGGAGAAGGTGTCACAAATCCAACCCCAACGGACTATGGCCTACTAGGGTCTGGCCCAACAACAATGTTTTCTTGGCTGGGAGGGGTTTGTAAGCAACTTGCTATTTGAGAAAGGAATGCTTGGTTTACACCTAAAGTAAGTTGTATGGTGTATGAGGATCCAAGTGTAGTCCCCATTTGCATAGTATTAATAGTTGCAAAGGCTGGAGACAAGAGGCTCATCATTTCCATGAGAATTAGGTGTCAGATGGGTAGAGGTTCTGCGACTGTGGCCACATCTTTCATCCTCTTTGCACGCTTGGCTGCCTTTTCAGCTTTCATCCTCTCCTTCTCAAGGTTTGCTTCTGCATCTTTCTTTGCCTTGTCTTGTCTTCAAATAAACTTGTCTTGGGAATCCTGCAATTTTTTGGCATGTTTTTCCACCCTCGTAGCCTCTTTTTCTATCGCTTATGCTTCATGTTATGCCTTCCTCTGTCTCATCTGTTCTTTCTTTCATTCTGCCAATTCCTCATCTCTTTTCCTTTCAGCCTCTTTATCTTTTTCCCTTTGAATGTACTCATCAGATGTCAAGATGTGTGATTGGCTACTAAGACGTAGCACCCCTTTCCTACCTCCACGTGAAGATTGATTCATTCTCTGCACTAGAAGTCTTAAGAATATGTTGATTTGCCTTGGCACTTGCTGCCCATCCTCTTGTGTGCATGGCACAAACTCAGGTTCGTCTTCACAATCAACACCATCTTGCTACTCCCAGTTGACTGCATTGGTGAAGTAATGTATCACATCTGTTGGATCAATTTCTGGCAGACTTGGCATGGAATGGGTTACATCATAATAGTTGGCTGCTTCTTGGGTACACTCTGGTATGTCAGCTTGTGTTGGAAAAGACATGCCTATTGATGTACTTTCAAAACCCTCATTTGGTTGGCTGGTTTGTGGGGGTAGACATGCTTCGATAGTTTGTGGTGTCAAACTTGTACCCTCAACCATTGTTTGTGTTCCACTATGGCACTCTACAAAATCTTGAATGTCTTCCTCTTTATAACCAGCCAACCACAAGCAAGCTTCTACTGCCATATACTCTGGTTCTTCATCCCTTGAAGTGGCATCATGTTCGATTCCAACAGATGGTTGTATATCAACTGCAACCTCAAATGCCTCACTTGGTCTCATATAATTCTATAATGCGTATCGGTTAAGTGGCCAAATCCCTGTCCTATGAAAGCCATTGATTATATTAGTCGGTGTCAATGCTTGGGAAAAGGCCTTGCTCGCAAGAGTTGCCAACTCTTCCTTTCCAATTTCAATTTGTGGGAACTTTGACATCCATATACCTCTGTTGTTTGAAAGAATTCTTGAAAGGTGAGAATACAGAGACATCAAGTGGCTGCAATTTGTGGCTTGTATGAGCCGGAAGGGTTACCAAATCTATACCTATTCGCCTTGCTTCTTCAATTGTCTTGAAGGCTACATGGCTTCCATGATCGTCGAAGATCAACAGGGCCCTACGTGAGGGTGAAACTCCACCAGCGACTGAACGTGCAAAATGTTCCAACCAATTTAAGAACAACTCCTTTGTCATCCATGCATGTTCTTGGACTACCATGCATGCTCCTGGCTCGCAGTTTGAAATGTAGTTTTGGATATGCCTCTTAGATTTGAACAAATAAAATCCCGGAATGTTAAAACCACATGCACTAACACATGCCAAAACAGTGATCCACTCTCTACTCTTCAAAATTAGGTGTGGTACACACCTCTGGCCCAATTTGCCTATCACTCTCATTCCACAATTCCTCCCAGTTTGCACACCAGTCTCATCACAATTCCAAATCTGTCTACTACCATAGTGATTGAGGTTGTACATTACCTCCAAGTTGTCATGGAAAGAGGCAACAATAGAAGGTCGAAGCATAATAGCCCTATCAGAGTCCACTTCTTCTGTTGTTCTCATCATCAGATCAGGGTGCCTTCGTCTAAAACCTGCCCACCATGACCTCCCTGGCATCCCATTTTTGAATGGATTTGGCCTATTCTCGGTAATTTGGGCAATGGTTGATTGAAGTTGACTGATTTGGAGACCGTGACCAATTTTAGCCATATCTTTGCACCATTGGACAACTTCATCCTCCTCCTTTGCTGATAAAATGGTGTGGACCCCTCACAGTCGTGGTTGTGGTTCCCATCAGCCATGCCCTCAAAGAGGCAATGGGGATACCATACTTGATTGATGTGCCTCTAAGAGACATGTGCTTGTCTTCTATGCATGATATTGCTTCTTTCATGTCAAATATGCTCCATTTTGGTTTGGGAACCTTTGAGGCCAGCTGTACTTGTGGTGTTTCTGGAATGGGATTACAATATGCAGTAGGATGGTCATGTACAATAGTAGTTTCCATATCAGTTGCATTGTTAGGTGAATGGTTATCTACAACAAGAGTCACCAGGTCTTCATTTTGGACAAAACTATCTTCATTAGGGAAGTGCACCCCATGAGTGACTCTAACTATTCGACGTCTAACACACCTGTTTCCCTTTCTACCTTGTGCCATTATGTTCAGTGAACCTGCAACGATAAGGTACCAACGATAAAATGCAACTGTGTGTGCCTATATAAATATATACAGAGAGATCATTGAAATGAAACCCTCAATGCCATTGAGATAAATGATGAAAAACAAATCTATTTCTGTAACTCATCATTGAACATCTTTGAACAAAATAAAATGGTATTGTGTCTCTATTTCTGTATGCATGATAATATAGACAATAACCATATAGCCATAGAACTCGAAAAAGCCATGCAGGAGTTCAGTATGTAACTATGATGTGATTGAAAATTGGATATTGTTGATATTCTATTAGATAGTGAATAATTACATCATTGAACATGTTTCAACAAAAAATAATGGTGTTGTGTGTGTATATATACTCACACATACATAGGTACAAAACTTGAAACATTATATAACAAGGAGATAAACTAGAAGCACGAGATGCATGAGTGGAAGATGTAACTGTGATGTGATTAAAAAGTGGATATTGTTGATATAGTATTAAGATGCAGATTCATTTCTCAAATGAGTAAATGGTTGAATGATGTTGTTGTATTTCTCATATGAAATTTATTGGAAGTAATATATGGTATGCCTGATAATATTATTTACAATGAGTATATTAACAAATTGAAGCCAGAGCAAAGAATGAAAATGCCACAAAAAATCTTCATTTCCCTAAGTTTTTAAGGCAAAAGAGATAGTGGTCGTGCAACGTGGGCCCATAATATGTCCACGGGAAGGCTTTTATGGGTGTTCAACATATTTTTTGACCACCCATTTTAAACTTTATAATACAAGTTGTTTGGCCTAGTGTATGTGTGTGTATAACCATATAGCCAGTATATAGTCACTATAAGTAATAGTATCAGACATACACATTATTGTAATGATAAATAATGAAGGGGTTCTGAATAATTATGAACAATAATCAATTTTTTTTGCATTCTCTATAATGATTTTGACATTATAAATAGAGAGACACCATTTAACAATGCACCCATAAAATGAAATGATAAATAATGAAGGGGTTTCGACGAAAACAAAGAGATATTCAATTGTTTTGTCATTCTCTATGAGGATTTCAACATTATTAAACTGTAAAAGAGCATTGAAATGAAACTGTAAACCACATACAAAGAAATCATCAATAGACAATGCATAATGCAACTACGAAGGAGGTAAACCATCATTGGACATCCAATATGGTTGTTAATATTATTTACAGTGACTATATTGAAAGAAATGTTGGTTTATTGAAAATAATATAATTTCAATTGAAATATTTATAGCATTTAATGTTGATTGTAGAGGGAATGTAGTTATTTTGTGTGTACCAACCTGAATGTACGCCCTCGAGTAAGGAATGTGCAGAGGGTATTTGCAGAGCTCAAGAATATGCAATGAATTGGATTGTAGTGAAAGAGACACGAAAAATTTTGTCTTATAACATAATTATAATGTGCAATGTATTCGATTGCGGTAGCTAGCTATTTTCAAATTTGAATTTTTGTGGGGAACAGTCGGTCATGTCATATTAAATATGCAGTCCTCCATTGCTTCGAATTGTTCAATTTTCTTCCATGCTTTGAATGAAACTTGGTTTTTTTAATTTGATTTTATGCAAATTCTTGGATATTGGGAAGCCTTACACCATTTGTTACAAATGCAGGTACCAAATGCAGATCCATTTAATGCATGAAGTTGTGAAGTGATATTTTGAAGAATGTACACTTGAGTGTCTAAGAAGTCTAAAATTGATTGTTTTTATGTCACGTGATGCACCAATAGCTGCATATGTAATTATAATTGGAGTACATTTGTACTTTTAAGCCACTTAAAGTGGCAAATGTAAATATTAAGTTTAAAAAAAATAAAAATGTTTATTATTTGTGCAATTTTTTTGTATTAAAATAGGAAATGTACCAGTAGTTGTTTATTTTTTTTTACTTTTTTGTTTTCAACTACTAATTCATTTGTGAACATGTATTGGTGTTAAAATAAATATTTACTGATATTGTTTTATTTATGTACTGGCAATTTTTGTTTTATGTTTTGAGGGGTCAACATGATATTAAAATGACGGTTATTGAAACTATTTCAGCTATTAGTACTCTTCCCCTAATATCCTTAAATATAAATATGCTAGTTTTAAAATAACTTTTAATGAAAATAAATCCAATAAATAATCACACCTATAATCTAAAGTATTAACTTTCTAGCCAAGATTATGATGATGTGATAGAGGCCTATTTCATTAATCATTTCTTTAACAAATAAAGATTATTCTATTCTTTTAAATAGAAGAAGAATCTCGCCTAATATGTCAAATAAAAAAAAAAAAAAAATTATGTGCAAGTGTAATGAAAAGTTTTGAATGACAAGACTCGTAAGTTCAACTATTATTAAAGTATAGACGCCTCAATAATGCGTACTCTTCCTTCACGTGCCCATGTTGGTATGTCCTTACACTAGACTAATAATTTAATATTTCATATGGGTATGTCCTTACACTAGACTAATAATTTAATATTTCATATTGAATTTTGCTTTTAGTGGTTAGATTGATTGGTTGGTGTTGAATGATTTAAATTTTTAAGAGTTTATAATTTTATATTTTATTTTTATGATCATTTAATAAAATATAATTTGTTATTGTTTGTTAAATGAGTGTACTATTTTAGACAACTGACAAAGGGTCTTTTATGGATTTTAAAGTTAAAAATTAGAAGTGTCTTTTAACAATGTAATCTAAGGTAAATATAAGGTTGCCATCAAATTGTGTAAAGAAAAAATAAAAGATTTTATATGAATTATATTAAATAAATGTAATCAATTAGTAAAGTGTTTACTTATATAATAAAGTTTTGGATGGACAAATGAAACTAAATCAAATGTGATAATTTATTTTTATTGAGCAATGTTGAATTACGAAGAGAAAAAAATTGCAGGTCAAGAATGAATTGCGAAGAAAACATATGTCAAAATTAATAAGAGGATAGATGTGTTTAGTTTAAGGATATTGACAAATAACTCGAAAATGATGGATAAACAATGTTGATTTTGTTTTAGAGTTATTTTCTACTATCATAAAATTAATTATTTTGGTTTGATCAATGCATTAAGGTCTAAATTACCATAAAAATGATGTAGATCAACCCCAAAGCCTACAAATTTGATTTGGATAACTGCAAAATTAGTCTAATGCATGAAATTAATTTGGGCCATATAAAATTGATTTAATAGAAATTTCATATGAGGATCTATTCACCCGCGTCTCGTAGATATTTGAATTTGTCAAATTGGTGTCTAGAAACTTAACTACGAAACTTGTTGACTTAATAGGTGAATGATTCACCGAAGTCAAACTCCTTGGTGACCTAAATTTGCAACAATGAGAAAGATTTCAAGACAACATATGTAGGCATGCAGATGACCTATGTGATGATGTACATATGATTCCTTTATTGCCCTTTAGATTTGAAGTGTGCTCTCACAAACCACCACCTTATCAAATTTTCTCATGAAATTAACTGCACAATTAATATATTTAAATGATATGACATAGCAATGTCTAATGAAACATGTGTTGAGTAGGCTCATAACAACTAGTAGAAGTAGCAAGAAAATTAGATTTTAAATTTTGTGTTTTGGGATTTAGCGGTCATTCCTACACTCCTCAAGATTGACCAAAATCAATCTCAAGTCACTCAAAAAAATAACCAAAGGGATAAGGTGTTGATTTTGAAGTGGAGAATAAATATCTAAGAATATACAAGAACAAAGGTGATATAGAGATGAATAAGGATGAATAAGTATAAGATTGTGAGTCAAGTCTAACAAAAGAGTATGTCATTTGTCATATGTTATTGCATGAGGACGTTTCTATTAAAGCTAGTGTAATATTGAATGAGGAATGACATGGGTATGTTAATTTTGTCATTATAATGATTTAATGTGAGGAAGAGATATGTGCTCTAAATATGACTCAATTAGGGAAACAAGCCCTTTTTAGATTCATAGGAAATAACATAACTCATACCTTAGTATCCCATATATTTTTTTAGTTCTGAAATTTACAATATCATTGGAAAAGAATAAAATTGTAATGGTGAAAATCACATACTCATGTCATTTCCCATATGTTGGGACCTAAAATAGCTAGGTTATCTTTTATGCATTGACTAGAGTGTAAGAGTATGTAATGTTTATGGGAGGTTGAAAATAACTTTATCTAATCATCTCCTTATCATCAATTAGTCGTGAGATATAGATCGAAAAATATTTATGTGTTCTTCACCCTAGTTTAGATCAATGAGTGTAAAATCGACCCATCATTTCTGCATGTATAAAATAAAACTCTAAGCTTCTAAATTTGGATCTTGATTTGAGTCCATTTTCCCCTCTTTTAGATACCTAAAGTACAAATTATTTTTAGTTTCATTATAAGATGCCATATTTAAGGACTAACCTTTATTCATTTAGAGCATCTAAGATGGAGTTAGAATTATCATGGGAGAATTCATATGAGATCAACATGATGGCATAGTAATTCTATCATTTGATTGCATCATTATCTTAGGAATATTGTATGATTTTCTAAATCTTTGGTAATTATTTCAAAGTTATTGAATCAATCTACCAAAGGAATTGATTTGCGAGAAGATGGCCCTTGCTTAACATGTTCCCAAATGATGCTTATAAACATCATTTCCCCAAATTGATATATTAAAAATGTCGAGACCAAATTCATTCTTATAATCACAAATTTGCTCACATGTCAATTTCCTTCCATAAAAAAGGAGATTAATTTTGTAGGCATGAATCTATATGAAAATAAAAACACATTAATTTATAGAATCTAAAAAATTTAGCAATATATATTCCAAACATTTATATGACCCTTTTTATAATCACACATAATTTACCACATATTTATTCCACTATTTTACAGTCACATATAGGATTCACTGGAAATGAGTTCATATAAATAAAACTAAAACTCTAAATTAATCTTCTATACTATTGTTCTACTCTCAATTTGGATTATAGACAAGTTGCAAATATAAGCATTAGTAAGTCAATGAAAGGCAAGTGATATTTTCTTAAATTCTTATACCTTCATCATGTTTATTTATCTCTTTTTCAATTTGGCTTCATTGTTATAGATGATATTCACTAATAGGTATTCATTCTTGTCTATTTTGATTGCTTATTATTTAGTTTCATTGTTACATAATATAGATGATATGATAAAAGATGATAATGAATCACGAGCTTAAGTGGACATTTTTTACATCTTTTAATTCATGATAGATGTCAAGAAGGAAATTTTTTAGTGAAAGTGGTAAATGGAGCTCATTAAAATAGAACAATGTAATGTCATACTTTGTTTGGTAATGTTTTTTTTTCTTTAGATGAAGATCAAGCTACAATGTCAAGATTTGTACCAATCTTGTAGTGAAGGAAATTTGACTCTTCTAAAGAAATCTTAGCTTTCTTTGAGATTGTTTACACCACATTGGGGTTTTAACTAAAGATTCAATTTTACTCTGATCTACTTTAGAGGTTTTACTATTTAAAATATTTAATTCTTTACTTTTAAATAAAGATATGCTTATAAAGTTAAGCAACATACTTGTAAGAAATGAACTATTACTAATTATTAAAAAATTACAAATTGGAAATCACACAAAAATGAAAAGTGTATACAATGAATCTAGAATAAAAAAATCAAGCTCTCTAAAATGGTTCAAGTATTTAGCATAAAATAAAATGTAATGTATTTGAACATCCTTTATGGATGTAAATTAAAAAAGATGACACTATTTTAAAATTTGTCACCTACATTAATGTTGAAAGAAAATCTAATATTATAAAGAAAATAACAACAATGTGAATGATAAACTAACTAAAATATCAGTTGTTCTAGTGAATTATAATCATAAAATGAGAAGAAAAATGAAGCGAAAGTTTTTTAACCTACACAAATGTTGAAAGAAATCCAATAGTATGAATTAAATGACAATGATATGAATGATAAACTTAGTATGAACAAAATGACAATGATATGAAGGATAAACTAACTAAAAAACCAATTACAGTAGTGTAATAGAATCATAAAATGAGAAGACAAATGAAGGGAAAGGATAACACCAAATGGACTATAATTTTAACACATTTACTATAGTGCAAACTTGTGACACGCAATTAAAAAAAAATGTTTTTGTGACTATTTCAGGATATGCCTCATCAAATTTCTATTTTGAACCTCACCAAGGTTTTATTTTTTCGTTTTGCCAAAGCTAGCCATGCAAAGGTCATCCTGAAGCATGGCCATTAGTATGTCCATGCATCCTTCTTTATTTTTCTAACCTTGAACTCAATAATATTTAATCTTTGATGAAATATCCTTTGTGTGCTAGTCTATATAAAATTTCCAAAGTTTACTTGAAGATGGATAAAATCAAATCTGAAATCTTATAGCACAAGATTCAGATGATTCAACATCTTATCAATGGAGTACCTGCAAAATTGAAAACAAAACATACACACACATGCATTAAACAACAAATCTCACTCCATTGTTCTCCTACCAATCAAGATCTTATGTTTGATATATGGGTGCTCTTAGAAGCACGTGCACAAAAAGTTATGATGGACAGATATGAAGATATCAAATATGTTGATTTGACATAGAAATGAGAGATCAAAGAGATTCAATGAGCACAATGAACAAATATGAAAATTTGAATGCAATAGAAAACCTAAAAAATGCAAGCACGCAAATGAAAGTTTGAATTGATAGATGATTGAAAGAGAGAGGGGTTGGGTTTAAATAGACATCCTTAGGGTGATTCCAAGCTATAGGATGAATGTGGGATCAAATATTGGTTTGGAGGTGTAAGTGTTTATCCCATATTCATTAGGCGGATGTAATAGATGGATATGAAAAATGATAAATAGGGAATGGACTGGGTATGCAAGAAATTTAGAAAATGGTTTTAATAATATAATATATTAATGGATTAAATGAATTAGTGGAGAATAATTGAAAATATGGATTTTAATGAATAATGATGAAATATAATAATATTATGAATATTATAAAATAACAGAAAATATGGATATTATAATGCGAAATAAGATTATTAAACAATGGATCCACTTGATGATGTAGGAAAAATTAATTTTAATTAAGAGGACATTTTAATGAATTTTTTTATGTGTCTACATTACTTTACCTTTCTATAACTTTTTGGCCATAGTCATTGTCACTTGGAAAATTTGTTTGTGTTGAGCTTGACAAAAAAATTGGCTTATCCTCAAAAGTACATTTGTGTTGAGGTTAACCTATATAAATATTTGAAAGACATTGTGGATATTCAAATTAGTCATTTATATAATACCTAATGTTTCCTTTATCTTAATTTGTCAAACATTTACTTCTAGTGTCAATCCTTTGATAATAAGATTAGGGATTATCTTTTGGTATCACCTTGCAACAAGACTTATGCTCAACCTACTAAGGATATCTTTATAAAAATAATGGAGGAATACATTTAGATATTATAAAACAATTGAAAACCCAATGATGCCAAAACTTAGGCTAAAACTTTAGCTAATGCTAGAACCCAACTATTAAGCTACAAGATAAAATCTATTCAAACCCTCAAGAAAAATGGAAAAGATATAGCACATCTAATGGTGAGCATTCCACTTGGCCTAAAATTTCTAAAAGTTCACAATTAGTGTATGTGTTATCGTCTCAACCATAGACTATTTCTCTTATCCTTTCTCTCTCATGGTCCTATGTTGGTTTGATAATAGATTAGGGCATATGGAAGAAGTAGAATTTGTTACAAAAATAAATAAAAGAATCAAATTTCCTACACTCAATTGGATAGTTTCTCTTGAGTTGATTTTTTTTCAGAATCGCTACTCCACTATCAATGAGTTATATTGTAATAGTTTTCTTGAATCTCACTAATGAATGTTTCTTAAAAAATTTGAGGTCTAATACCTCCCCTAGAAGTATGGTCTGAGATATTCTCATCAGAGAGTTGCAACTCTAGATATCCTTTTCTTGCAAGAGGTTAATTTTTTTGGCTTTTTATTGTTAGTTATCATGCCATTTGTCCAACCATCTTACTTTTTAGCAATCATGACAAGAATCATAGAGGGTCTGTCACTGTCATCTCTCCTAAGTAGCACTCACACAAGGTCAACCATTATTTTGACCCCAATAATTGAGTGATTTGGACCCTCTTCAATTTTAAAAATTATTCTTTTGGTATTAATAATGTGCATGCCTCCAATGATAATGTTGGCAGATCTCTTTTGTGTCACTAAATCATCAATTTAATTCTCGTTGCCACTTGGGTTTTATGTGGAGAATTTAATATGGTCAATATGGATTGTGATAAATATGGTTCTATTTCCATCCATTAGACAAATGATAAAAATTAAGATTAGTATTTTTTGTGCAATAAAATGGGCCTCTCTGATCTCAATATGGGACACAACCATAATCATTTACATTGGTTTGTGTTGAATAATTTTTGGGATAGAACTAGTAGAGTGTAAAAATGGCTTTGATCAAGCCATGATTTTGGCTTAGTCCTTTTTCTCCTTGCTAAAATTTTTCCTCTTCCAATGGAGCCTTTGCTTGAGTACCATCTAGAAGGATGGGTGGAGTAAGGACAAGACTCCTACTCTCTTGGGACAAGAGATTTTCCATAGGGGGGATTATGGTTCAAGAGCACCCAATGAGACATGGAGGTTCAGGAAGCCATTTTGGCATGGCACATGGAGTCAAGGGTCTAAAGGATCTAAAAATGATGTAATAAAGCCTATTACAATCATTATCCTACATAATTTTGTATTGAGTAGAATATTACTCTTCCCAAAGATAGCAACACACCTTTTTTTTTCTTAATACATCATTGCTAACTCATCAACCCACTTGGCCACATCTATCAAGTGTGGAGCCTTGAAGCTAGGCCTTGTTAATGGATAAGTTAGATCGACTAGTGTGGAATAATTTCTTTAATCACACCTCCCATTTCCTTTGCATTTATGGATATTAACTTGATAGATTTAATCATTATCCACATGAGGCAAACACCTCAAACCCATATCAAGATGTTGTGCTAATTGAGGCCAACCTTTTCACTCCTTTGTAGTTGTGAGTGGTTGATCGTTTTCATCAAAAGTAATTTTCTATTAATCATCTAGCTAGAAGTTGGTATAGTGATATTAAATATATCTACAATTAGAGGTTGGTTAGAATATGCAATGTCTCATACACTATCATAAATATATACAATTAGAGGTTGGTCACAATATGTAACGTCTCATAGAAGATCATAACTAAAGCTCTTGCACTAAAGTTGTGGCATCTTCTTCATTGGATTATATGAGCCAAGAAAACTGGGTTTATTAAGTCCAAATAAATCTTGGATAATATCATTGTGATTTGGGAAGATATTGAATGGGACCAAAAATATCATCAATAATCCATTCTCATTAAAAATGACATTGTTATATCTTATGACTGTGATGAGTGGCATTTTATCCTCACTATCCCCTAGGCTTTAAAATTTGGGCCTCATTTTATCCAATATATTTGTATCATTTTCTCCAATGCTTCATCTTGAAGCAGTACCAATGGCCAAAAATCTAGTTCTTTTGTCATTTATAGGTCTATTTTTTAAAGATGTCTCCTAGCTCCAACATTGTATGTGCTTGTTATTTAACATGTTGGATACATGTTGGCTCATTTCATTTGTTACAGGCTAGTCAAAGGAATTTCATTACCTAATTCCATTGATAAATTTGTTAATGATCATTTTTCTTATAATTCTTTTCTCTCGTTTGGAAGAGAAAAATAATATTTTCTAAGCTCTCCATTACTTGGAATTTTTTTGTAAAGCCTCAAGTTTGGATATTCAATGGGAAAAAAAACCAATGTTATAGATGTTCATTTTAAGCCTCCCTATCTCAAATCTAATGGTTATAAATTGATAGACATAGAGAAATACTTACGTTTTTGGGGATTCTTTTTTTTTCAAGATTCTTAAATTTCTCTCTAACAAGTCATTTTAGCTAGAATTGAGAAGGAACTATTGTATTGTGTTAGTAAAACCTTATCCCCTATAGGAAAGTATTATATTTTCTCTAAGATTATTGCAACCACTCATATTTATTCTTCTCCTTGTTGGGTCCCTCTTAAATCATCTTATCAAGAGATAAAAAGGCTTCTTAAAACTTTTTTTTTGCCTCCTTGTCGTAGGAGAATCCATGGTGAATAGGAGATTCATATTTGAATTTGGTATATTCTTTCTTAAATTTAGAATATTCCTTTTTAGGTGTGGGAAATGGGAGTGACAACTTGCCTTAAATCAAAGATACTTTTCTTAATGCTAAATATTCAAAAATGGGTGCCCAAGAATGAGTTATTGAGTAGTTTCTATTTTGGGGTCCTATTGAGTGGAATTAATGGTATAGTCGACTAATATTCTTGGCAAGTTTGGAGGTGGAGGTGTCAAAGCATCTAGGAGCTTTGTAGGAATTTTCTAATTTGGTAATATGTCTTTCCCTTGTTGGGGGTGACTTTTGGGGGGTTACCAAAAATAGGTTTTGGTAACTATGATGGTTAAAAGGCAAGTTTCAACATTTAGTGCAGGATTTCCCATTTTTAGTTTTTTGGGAAGTTTGAGGGGAAGTAGAAGTTTTTATTTGAAGAGATGGAAAATTTGGAGATGGAGAAATATTATTATTGGTAGATTTTAGGCTTAAGATATGAAGCCATGTTGAATCTTGTTGGAGGTTGAAAGTTAAGAAGCCATTTTTGTAGTAGGATGCATCAAGGGAAGAAGTGTTTTGGCTTGTAATTTCTTCTAGTTATTGTGATTGATCAAGTATCAATTTTGTATCTGATTTTGGAGAGTTATTTGAAGCCTATAAGGCTTCCATGCAATGTATTTGTAGATTTACTATGTAATTTGGATAAGATTAATGAGAAATGATTTGTTGGTTTTCTATATTTGCATGCATAATTGAATTACATATGTGTGTGGTTTGTCTTAAGATAATACCCTACATCATATTTTAAGTCAAATCAATAATTATTTGCATGTGTCAATTTTGAGGGTTTTTAACCTTGCATCACTCTTCCAACAATCATGGAGGTTTTCATGGGGTGACATGGTTGTATTGTTGTCTCCCACATCATTCTAGAGGTCTAGTATTAATTTCCACTTAGTGCAAAGGCTTGGATTTGTTTGTCAAATATATCATTCAAGCTTTAGGAGGTAATGAAGTTTGAAAAATATTTTTCCTTCACTACGTTTCTTTTGGTATCCTCTTTGGGAGACCAACTTGGAAGGGGATTGGATTTTACACCCTTATCATTATGAAAGAGTCCATTCAAATACAATGAAATTTTGTGATGGAAAATATTTCAAGAGCTTGGGAATCTATCAATCCCTAGCTTATTTGGAATGGTGCTAGCTTTCACAAAATTATCTCTATCAATAATTATTCTATTTGATGGTCTCCTATGTTTTACTATCAAAATTATCATCTTGTTAAGACCCCAATGCGTTTCTCTTTTTAGATTTTTCAAAAAATGGATCAAGACCCCCTCAAATCTCTTTCCCAAAGTTACAAAGAATATTTTACCTATCCTACATTCAAGGTGAAGTTTCATCTATCTAATCAAGATCATGAAAATTTTGAAATTGTTATGGATGTTATTCTTGTAAACACTATTCACAAAATTAGACTTCAACCTTACAAACCTTGGTGGAAAGATTGAAAAAGGTAACAATTACAAGCCTCACAAAAGGTTACTCTTGGCTTTCACCTCATTTACCTACGGTGCTAATATTAAACCAGAGATGGCTTTTGAAATCTACAATATTAGTTTGGTAATATAAATTCCACACAATTTGGTTAGTCATTCTTGAGCCAAATCTTGCTCATTTTGCATGGTCTATTTTATTACAAGACCTTCTTGTTGGTTATAGATTAACCCACTTGGGGATTATGGATCCTTGATGTCATTCTATGGTCATTAGGAGTCTCTCAAGCATATTTTCTATTTTTATCCCAGAAACCAAGCTATCTAGACCTAGATCCATGATTTCTTCAAGTATTTTTGGCTTGAGCTTTTGCTTGGCATTGATGTTGTTAGGGCATTGGCTTAGAATCTCTTCAATATATAGTTATATTGGACATACTTTTAGGGTGAAGAATTTTTTTAGTGTATAGAAATATATAAATCTTACTATTATTTTAGATGTTGTATTTATCATAACTTCTCATTCTATTCTAAAGTCATGATATGTTATAATGTTCATATGCATATTCGAGTGCAAGCCAATTAAATTTCACTTGAAGTTACTTGCCCCTAGGTGCTACTAGATAATTAGGGTAACTTATCATGCACTATTACTAGGGTTTCTATAACTCCCACCTCACATGGAGGTCAAACTCTACCTCATGGGTGTAAAGAACAACATAATATGTTTGCTCGTGAAATTAGGATGCTCATTTTAAGGCTTCTTTTCCTCCAGTGAGAATAGACCATGCTCAACAAGGATGGTCATAGTGCACTAGTTGTTTTGCTTCTCCTCTACCTGTTGGTTGTTAAGATACTTATCAGCCAAACTCTAGCAAGTCCCATCAAATGACCCTTGATATTTCTCTTATTCAAGTTTCTACTAGAGATAAACAAGATAAAAATGATAAAGATGGTACTAGTGCTTTGAACCCTCTCATGGACATTTCAGCAAATGGTTGATATCCATCTCTTCCTCTCTTTTCTCTTTCTTTCACAATGTAGCAACTTATTGTAATTATGTCATGCTATTTTTTTGTAGTTTATTTCCACATTTAGGTTCAGTAGGGAAAATTGACTAATTGAGACCCATCACTTTCTTCTTTTTATCTTACACCCTCTATCTAGCAACTTATTGTAATTATGGTATTTTGTTTGATTATAGACTGTTACCTCATTTAAACTACAAATATGAATTTTTTCAACTATTTTTTTAAATATATATATTATTATTTATAAACAATTATTTAGACACCAGGAGAAGAGCATTGTTCGTGTTGCAATAACCGTTCACTCCTTGCACACCCAGCCCCCCAATTACTATCTTCAAAGAAACCAAAAATAATAAATAAAAGCCCATTACTAAATTTCACATGTATTAATAGCTGCCCATTTTTTAGCTTTTTGGACCATGATTGGCCCATTTGTGCACCATAATTACTACTTGGGCATTTTTGCATAAGTATTGGCAATTTTAAGAGCACGGTTATTGGGCATTATCAAACATGCATCAAACGACACTTTGAAATGTGTACTTTTTTATCCTTGCACAAAAGCTAAAACAATATAGCTATAAACAGTTAAGTCACACGTAGAGAAAATAAAATAAAAAATTCATCAAAATTTAATGTACCGTTTAGAATATATGGATATGCGAAGTTAGCTTTAATGACTATTGATAC
Source organism: Cryptomeria japonica (assembly GCF_030272615.1). NCBI lineage: Eukaryota > Viridiplantae > Streptophyta > Pinopsida > Cupressales > Cupressaceae > Cryptomeria > Cryptomeria japonica. Next base: position 320,012,840 of record NC_081409.1, on the reverse strand, counting down.
ATCTCCCAACAAAACTACCTAATATGCTATCCAATCATCCAATCCAAATATTGAAAGAGATGCATTAGGTACCTATCCTGCTCTTTCTCCCATGATTGCTTTGACATTCAAAACTGAGTTGCAATTATTCTTGAGGGTAGCAATCATGGCTCGTTAACTTTAGAATTTATTATTGTTAACTTTTATAAGATTTCAAGGTGCTAAAAGTAATTGTATGTTGCAGTGTATAATTTATGTCAGACGGAAGGAAAAAATTGTACACCTAAAATGAGAGTCAAATTTAGTATCAAAACAGATATGTTCAATTATTCAATAGAACACTGCAACTTGCCTGATACTTAGGTAACATTGATTTTGCCATAACTGCTTTCTTTATCTTTTTGTAGCCTTTGGAGACTTCTCAATTGTCGAAGCTATTCTGGCTCCAAAACGAACCTTTCATACAACGTGATAGCGACGTGTTAGTCAATCGCAACCATTTATTGCAAAATCGACGGTGTAAAACACGCAACTAACACGTATGTTAGTCAATCCATACTGTCGTTTTGGAGCTAGAATAGATGCATCCCTTCCCAATAACTATAACTGTATGTATTCATTTACATGGGGAAAAACAATATATGAAATCAAGAGTGAAATGCAAACTCTTCTGAGAATCCTTTTTTCTCTCATGAAATTTTTGTATATATTCCTTTCAAAATCCACTGGAAACCAAGTTTTGTATGTGGAAATTGAAGTAAATATTGCTTATTAATTTAATTTTGAAATCAATTTAGATAAAATATCTAGAGTTATTACAATTTAAAACAAATCCTTTGAATATAATTTATTTGTTATACATAAGGCAATTATAAACAAATCATATACAATTTCTATACATTAAGACAATGAAAAATAAATCAAATTTGATTTATGTTTTATACATTAAGACAATTAGGCAATTAAAAACAAATCTAATCTAATATTGGCTTGATTTTGTGTATTCTTAGCTTTAAATAAAATAATATTTCTATTTTATATGGTGGTTATGTTTTGTTTATGATTAGTTTTTGTTTTTCTTACACAGATTGTGCTGACGTCTTATAAACGGTGACATTGTAGAATGCTTATGGACATAATAATTAGAGGGGTCACTTATATTTTCTCTCACATTTATCAATATTTTAGGATCATAATAACGATTTTATGCTTTTACAAGATTCATATTCACCTTGGCTTCATGCTACCATGGTTTATGTTATTTTAGCCTTATGATGTTTCATGGCTTTATGTCATTACAATTGTGGCTAATATATGTTACATTTCTTTTACAGTTTATTTTGTATTTCTTATATTTCAAAGTAACTATTAGTGTTTCATTCAAAAATTCATTAGATATTATTAACTAGATTCATCTTTTATTTTTTTAAGTTTTTAAAATGGAATCTTAATAATAAGAAGAATGCATTAAATCAATATTTATATTTATATTTTTTACGAAGTTTCTAAATATTTTATTTTAATGTTGATTATTTGGTTTACTCTAAGATTTATTTTCATAATAATTTGTGTAGAAGTCAAAATGAGGGTAAAATATAATGGTGAATATTTTGTATCCCACATTTTTCTCATTTTTTTTGGTTTCACATGGACTCAAATATCCTTTATACAATGACAATAGTACAAGTGACATGTATATCCATAAATTTTGTCAATTTAACCTTAGTGTAACTAGATTTCATATGTACACATTCTCAAGTACCAATCTTTAACAAATCACGATCTACATAGAGAATTGTGTCATTAACCATCAATAGTAAATAATGCAACAATGCATTCAATAATATACTAGAAATGAAACTAAAGCTCAACCCAATTAAGCTTAATGCATAGTATAGTGAATTAATGATAAAGTACATACTAAATAGGTAAATGTGTACATAAGAACACTGAAGTGCATTATTGTTTATACATCATATTAATACATCATATTACAAATCAAGATCTACACTTAGCAACATATTAATTGTTTTGAATGTTTGTTTGTTGTATTTGATTCTTTATCAAAAGCCATTAAATTAGATATTAGAGGCTAAGGAGAAAAATTCTTGAAGGGTCTTTGCTTAGTAAAATCCTCAAAGGTGTTCAACACTACTTTTTTTACATATTCAAATTTCCCAGGAAATGAAGAAAATAGGGTTTTGGTTATCAATAATTTAAAAATTCTTTACGCGAGCATGATTCACTTCTAAAAGTGTGCAATTCAATTCTACATGCACACATTTGCTCCATAGTATAACATTGGTCAAGTAGTTGTATGTTAGAGCATTCTATAACAAAATCAAGTGTTAAAACACATATTACACTAGTAAGAGATCGCTTGCAACTTAAAATCATCAATCCACGCATGCAAATCTAAATCCTAACCCATTTTTCATTTTTGAAAATTATGCTTGTATATTTCAATTATCGTCTCAACTCTATTATCTAAGTCTATTTTTGAATTAATTATTTTCATAACAATCAAATTTATACATCCATTCGATTTCCCATTTACTTTTGTTCTTGCTTTGGTGAAAGTGTCTTAATGCAATAATATTTCAACAAATGGCATACTCTTGCACTTGATTTGACTCACGGCTCAATCCCCATTCATATTATTTATTACTATTTACATCAATTCTCATATATTTGTCACTTACTTATCATTATCACACTCACCTGTCCACTTACTACCATACATTCAATCATTGATTCAAAATTATGGTTTTATTTCTAAGGTTCATGTTTAAGTGACTTGGGATTGACCTAATTTAGTCCCACAATATGTAGGAATAAAAACAAAATTCAAATATTCATGTTCGAAGTCTAACATTGATGCTCCCTTTTACTAGCTATTGTGAGTCAACTAACACACACCCATGTATCATAATATTCATATTCAAACTCTAACTTTCACGTCTCCTTCTACTAGTTATTGTGAATCAACTAACACACATCCATGTTTCATAATATTCATATTCAAACTCTAACTTTCATGTCTCCTTCTACTAGTTATTGTGAGTCAACCAACACGTGTTCTATACATGTTCATCTGTCATAATATTCATCTTCAAATTCTTTCTTTCCTATTTCCTTTTTACTAATTATTGTGAACAAACTACCTAACACATGTCCTATGCATGTTCATATGTCACAATATTCAAAGATATTCTAGAATACCTTAAAGCAAAAACCATTGAAACACTAAAAAACAAGAATCACATGAACCGCCTACTCTATTTAACAATTACTAAATTAGCCCAAAACGATTCATTCATTGTTTTTAATTTCCTTTCAACTGTTATCCGGTACATGATGGACTGTGCTAAATATTTCAAAGAGAGGTTTCAACGATGAATATAAAAAGACGTCTCTTTTGTTTGCATAATACATAGTGTGAGGGTTGTCTTTGATCGAGGTTAAAATCCTCCCACCCACGTTCCCTCTGTCTTTTCTTTCATTCAGACTGTCCTCAATCGAAGGAACATCTTTGACAAAAAAATTATCCTTTTCCTTGTTCATTTTGTCCTTTTGGTGCTGGATCAGATCACCGAATACTCCATGAAACTGGATCTCATTCAAGCTAATAAACAACAATTTTTATCATTGAAAAAACTGGCACAGAAGAACAGATGCCATGCAGAAGTTGGACAGTGGGTTTGAAATTTGATGCATACGTCAAACTAATCATTGTTGAATTTGCTCTTCATGGAGCAACGCTGGATAAAGCTCACTGCTTTGTTTTTTAATGGCACTATTTTAATATCAGACCCACTGGATAAAGCTCACTGCTTTGTTCTTTATGCCGACATTTCAGACCCACTGATGTATATGGTAAACTTTCATATATCGGATCTTGTTTTTTTTTTTCTATTATTGTTTTTGTCGCTTAAGGGCTCAGGATAGAAGTTTTTGTTGATGGGGGATTTATCTTCTTTAGCTAAGAGTCAAAGACTAAGAGGTATCCTCAAATTTATGTTGGGTACGATCCGAATCTTTATGATGTCGGAGTCTTGGACTCAACAAGACTTGATCCCTCACGGACTCATTAATTACTAAATATTTAATAATTCTATATTATTCATATTTAGTTTCATTCATTAGATTGTCTAGGATACGTAGAACATTCTATTAAAAGTCTAGTTTCTTCTAATGTAATAGTTATAGGCTATTTAAATCTTTTGTCTAGCATATAATTTAACTAGTAATAATATATAATATTTGTTAGGTTATTGTACATATATTGACTTATGTAAAAAGATTGTCTCTTAATCATTAGCTCTTAATTGAAGAGGTGTTAGCTTAGGCTTGTATTTCTAGGTTAGAAATGATCTAGGTTTGACATAAAATCTAGTCTATTTAAATATGTAATTGTACTTCTTTTGTTTGGGATTTATTTGACATGGATATCTTTTATGTAGTGACTATTATATAAGTAGTGTATTTTACCATTAAAATTGGCAAACCATCCAAATTTAACAAGGTTATATTTACACACGTCTCTAATGATCAATCATGATCCTCAATTTATTTATTAGTTCATTATATAAAGTCATATATACAAAATACATAAAAATGACCTTGAACTTAAATTTTTTTTTAAATTACCGCCCTTAGAGACTCCCTCCAATTAGTTGTTATGTATCAATTTGAGAAAAAACAATATAAGTTATGTGTTTGGGTGTTGTATTGAATTTCATATCCTAATTTATTTTAAACTATTTAAGTATTGAATAATCTAAGAGCTTTTATCCACATTGCATCATCACCTAGAGAGTGCATCATAGAACATCAACATTGCATCATCATCTTATATCAATATCCTAGACATTGATTACATGTTTGCCTTTTGCCTTTGATATTTTTGGCTAGATCATTAAATTGGTGTAGTGTCATAAATTGTAACCCCTTACAATTTTACACTCCTTTTTGTGTCCTTGCCTTAGTGTGTCTCTATCATGTGCTTTGTTAAAAAACACCGCATGATTGAAAGGGGGGGTGAATCTATCCAAACCTTTAAACACTTAAATACTGATCTTCAAACTTTAAATCATAAACATATAATCACATGAATAACAATTTATCAAAGTATGAAGCACAACAAACACATGAACACCAGATTTACATGGAAAACCCAATCAAGGAAAAACTGCAGTGAGAATCAAACTCACAATATACATATAATCTATTACAATGTTGCCTCTAGAACGCCCTACTCCCAAGAGGACTTAAAGAACTAAGACTCACAACCTTAGGGAAAGATACAAATGACTTGCAAGACTAAAACTCATTGTTTCAGAGCAAGATACAAAAAGTTGCCAAGAGATTCACTATAATCTGGCGAAGAAATGAATAGCTAAATTGGAACGAACAAGATCTCCCGGTCATGAAATTGATCTTGAACCACTATGTCACGACCCGACTTAGACCCTAGTTAGATTTACTTTACTATGCCAGATACTTATACTGTTTACATTTTGCACGTAATTATTTGATTAGCTTTTTAATAATGTTAGATGGTATTTTGTGGTTTAATGACATTAATGATGGTCAGTTATTTTATAATATCGTTATTTAATGATGATGAATTATTATTTTCAATTATGACCATTAATGATATTAATGCTTTAATTAGATTTTAAACCTGATAATATGAATAATGCATTTTATTATCGTGATCTGATGACCTTTTGTTGAGTTGGAGTAAGTTGCAGGTTAATCGTTGAAGGCAGGCATATGATCGAGGAGGGGTTTTTCTAGCTCGCTAGTAGCAACCTAAGTATTGGAACCTTGTGCAAAGTACCCAATTAGATAAGCAATTAGTAAATTAAATTAGGGAGTTTAATATAAAATGATAAAATAAAATTATTAAAATAAAAATAAAATAATAATAAAGATAAATTATTAAATATACAAGTATTTAATATTACAATCAAGCTAGAAATTAATTATAATATAATTATTTAAAAGTGAGTAATTGAAAAAATATAAGTTATTTGATAATTAAATTATAAAATAAATAAAAGCTATTTAAAGAGATAACATCTTGTAAATAATTAGAGGACTAATTTTAGAAAAAAAAAAAAAAAAGGATTAATTCAAGGAATTTATTTAAATATTAATTAATAAAATAATTTAAATATATATGTATAATCAAGATTATAAATTATATTTTCGACATGCAAGATACAATGCATGAGTAAATAGTAAGATACTAAATCTAGGGAAAATTATGTGCTAAAAATATAGACGACATGCAAGGCATGATGAAATCTAAATAATTAAATTAGTAGATTATTTTCTTTAAAACTAAATCTTTAAAATCATGCTAACAAATTTGTGATTTAATTCAAAATTATTTTGTGAGTTCTAATCATACATTTTATAATTAAAAATTTGTTTTTATTTTTAGAACTTAATCATGCAATCATTAAATTTTATTTTTAGAGAATTTAATATTTATAAATATAGGGATAAATCTCTTATTTGATCATTCCAATTCTTTTTGAGCTTCTTGATTCGTGTGATTGCTATGAAGTTGACAAGGTAGATTGAAGAGATTGTCTGAAATTTGGGAAACACCTGGGATTCTTCTTTCTCACAGCCAGGTTCATTTATTTTTCATATTTAATTTGAGTCTTAATTTTATCTTTTTCTTTAAAAATTGGATATTATGGATTTAATGCTTGTTTGTTTGATATGTCAGTTGTGTTGTCAATGCCATCTTCTCGATGTATCTTAAAAAGTAGAAACTGGGTTTTGGGGAAATTTACTGGGTTTTTGCGTTTTAAATATTTCTGATTACTGTGAAAATTTCAGAGAAATTGGGATCTGGGTTTTTAAGAAACGACTAAAACATTACGACTATATTTGAAAAGTCTTGATAGTGGTAAATTCTAACTTCAAGATTGATTTAAGAATTTTTAAGAAAAGAATAAAAGCAATAAAAATATTTAATAAATATATATTAGGAATTGATTTTAAATATTATATTAACTTAAATAGATATTCTTAATTTAGAATTATTGAAAATATTAAAATTTAATTTTGATTTGAGGAAATTATATTATACAGGGAAAATTTATAAAAATTTATAAAGAAAACATATAATAATATTATTCTGACATTAATCCGCGGAGGGTTAATTATTTTTCTGTCTATGAGGGATGATTATGGAACGAGAGTGCTTGTTTATGGGCTAACCAGGGAAGGGTGATTTTCTTCACCTCCCCAATAGGGTAATGATGGCCATCATATTTATTTATTTATTTATCTCCCTGCCATAACACATGTAGTTAGTTCAACCAGGATGGGTTGTTAGTTCTACATGATTGCACAGGATTCCTTTATTGCCAGTTGGTACCGGCTTGCTAGGATAATCCGTCGTGAGGGATGAGAGCTTATCAAGAGCATCGAGAAGCTTATGCTTCATTTGGTTGGGCGGATAAAACGCCTGGGTCATATGTCTGTCATCCGGTTTGTGAGAGGAGGTTATCTAGGTCAAACAGAGGCGACACATCCGGAGACAAAGAAAGTCAGAAATTCCAGATAAAATTTTATGTAATAATTAAAGATGTGTATTTTATTTCATTGTAAAGACTAGAATGGTTGCATGTAGAAGTTATGAAAAAGGACCTATAAGGTAACCTAATGTAAAGCGACAGGAAGTTGCCATGCAATGTAACTAACAAAGAAATAAGAGAAAAAGCTACTAACATACTAACCCACTAACATGCATGATTTACTTTCTTAGATTAGTTTTCATTTACGCATGCATGCATGGTCATTTTTAATTATCTGATAGATTATTTAATTATGAATTTTTGCATGTTAATTTAATTTGTAATAATTTCATGCATATGATTTACGCTATACATGTGCACACATAACTCGACATCTTAACTAATTATGGTTTGCATTCTATTCGGTCCTCATGCGTAATTTTAGTTTGTTATTTTTGCATGCACATTTAATTTCTACATGTTATTTATGAGTTGCATGGTTGTTCAGTTACTTATCTATTACTTTCATGTTGATAATCATTGCTTTTGCATGTGCAATAATGGTTAATTTATTTTTTAATTGAAACAATGAGTTTAAGTTTGGTTTAACTAGGGTAGGACAAGCGGGTCCTTACACACTATGTCAAGCGATCAATATCATAGAAAACTCTTATGCTTCCAAAACACAATATCTGAACTCTATCATGCTGATAATATCATCATCAAAGCTCTTCACAACAACCTTTCACACATATCCAATACTAGATCTTCTTGTAGGTCTTTCATACCTTCAACAAATCAATTCACACCCATTCCACACACTTGCTAATATATTTGCACTCCTTTATATACAAGATAAATAACCAAAACCCTTAACTAGGTCGACCACAAATAGAATATATATTATTACATAAATTTAGCTACCCAAACCTAAAATATCAAATGTGGTCCACTCCATGAGATAGAGGTGACCCAAAAACATTAGATTATGATATTTCCAAATGATTCCAATGAATCACACACACTAGCACATCCTCCAAGGTCGACATCAAATAAAACATGTAGATGAATAATGAAGCACACCAACTAGTTAGCCTAAAAACATTCCCCAATGCATGAAACTCAATGTGGATCTACACACACCACGGTGAGACCCAGAATATTATCCATACACATCCTTCGAAGCAACCCCAAACCAAGAAAATATGATCCAAGTAGGATACAATGTCACAGTGAGTTGGAAACCAAACTAGCTGACAACACAAACATATAGCATCATATAACTTCACATTCTAGTCAAAACATCATCTAAAAATTGAACTAGAACCCTACACAATCCATATGAACATGTCCTCCAAACTGCAACACTTGAATTTACCTATCTGAAATCCTTCAAACCTTTTTTGGACCCGTTCTGACATGCAACCTTACTATCAAAAACATCAGTAATCGACTAAGCCAATTGATCCATAGAGCATCTACAAACCTAATAGTGCAATATACATATAACATAAGCATTGCATTCAAAACCATAGCACATAGTCTTCACAAACCAGGGGAATGCAATACATTCTTCCACTGAGACATTAAAAACTCTTTCTTGCAGATTGAAACTTCCACTATACCAATATTTTAGAAACACCACAACAAGAGACAAATACCAGTACCCTCAACGCTATATATAAACAATATTTCCTGCATATAAATTGTTTTCTATACTATTATTACTTCCATATCAATGCAAGATAGGTTGACATCAATGACAACAAGGCACAACTCAGGTTTCCAACATTACCCCTCCTTGTCATTGATGGCAACACATGTCTACCACCAATAGCAAGGACAATTGAAATCAACCTATATATCTCTCCCCCTTTGGCATCAAGGACAAAGGGAAACTTGTTGAATTTTCTCCCCCTTTGACATCAAGGACAATAAACACAACTTTAAATAATTCACCTATAATTGAAACTCTTTCTCCTAATCAGTACAACACATCTGAAATATAGCAAGAGACAACATTACTTCCCCTAGGAGGGATATCCAAAAAATCTTTTCCTAACCTGCTCCCCTAAGAGCAAAAACAACACCAATCCAGAAAAAAGAGTAGATCTATACAACTCCCCCTAGATAGATACACCTTCCCTTTTTGTCATTAGAATTTTTCAATCATTATCTTTAGTCATTTCTTCCTCTGTCATGCCTATAATATTAGAGTTATCTTCCAAACCCGCATCAACACAACAACTTCTAGGAGCCCAGATATCGATAAATTATTCATCTATATATATGATCCATCCTTTGTGTGAGAATTTACTTATAGCAACCCAGATCTAGAGGCCAATGAAAAGCAATATAATAAGAGAGAAATAAATGTGACAAGAACAAACTATATTCTCATCAATAATGCAATAAGATGATCAACAATCAACTTGATTATTGGATTCAATTGGATTCATGCAATGTAAATGAGCATGCTTATAAAGACAACGTCATATGGATATGTGAGCACACAATCATGACATGTGTCTCAATGAGATACAAGGGTAGCTGGGAGAAACAATAGATAATTCCACAAAAGGTGGAATTTCTCCTACAATCATGTTCCCTAGATACACACTTCCCTAAGTGTCTCATATGCAAACTACAATGAATGCATTATCCTAAGTTAGCTTAAGTAAAGTGTAATTATGAGACATAATTTACACCAACACCCCCCCTTAAGTGCAACTTAGGGGAATGTAGAGTCAAGCTAACAATGTAAGATGGGTCTCGGCTACTAGACCATGTTAGGTACCCATGTACAAATGCAATGAAATCTCTCACAAATGGAGAATGAGACCAAAAACCAATGGGGAAGCCCCCCCCCGCAAAAAAAAAAGAAAAAAAAAAGAGAGATGAAAACACACAATGCTCTCAATGATGTATGAGAAGAACAAAACCTCATGTGAGGAAAAAGTCCCCCTATAAAAGAGAAGAGGAAAGACCATGAAGCCCCCCTCTTAATGTAGAATCTCCTTCAAGGATGGTCCAATGATGTTGACCAAAATTCCTCTCCATTGGGAAGAAATATAGCCAATTTTGCACCAAGAATGTCAAAGTGTGACAAAACTAGGTACCAATGTCGATGAAGAATGACTGATGAATTAATTACTGCAACAAAATGAAGATTAGGCACATAGACACCTGCTAGAGCATCAACTGGATACTCATCAATAGTAGATTGGTACAACCTAAGTCTCACTAGAGCCATGCACAAACTGGTACAATCTAAGTCTCAATTGGAGCCATGCACCAAATCTCACAAGAGATTTCCTAATCTATGGAGTACAAAAGGGTTACATAAAAAATGCCATTGATGACAAGGTACAAAGAGGTGTGGCACTTTGTATTGGTGTGTTACAACATAGCTCGTGCAAGAGAATACAACATGATAATGCACATATGGAAACACGAAGATGATACCACCAAAAAGATGCCCCATAGAAGATTGCAGATGAAGATGCCTTTGATTGGGATGTTGCCAAGAAAAATGTAGGAGCAAACTAACCCCCCCTTGACTGTCACTAGGAGAGCATTGCAAATAAGTATGATAGGTGGACAAGATCAAAATATTCCCAATTTTGCTTATTTCATGAAATTTTTTGTTTTAAAAAAACTTAATTAAAAGTTTTAATAAAACATTTATTAAATGCCCACAAAAAACTCTATTAAAAGCATAATTAAGATTAAAAAATTATTTTTTGATTATTTGATAGAAATACTTTATTAAAAAAGAAAAAAAAACATATTGTTTTTAATTTTTAGATTAAAAACTTTATTAAATATTAATAAAGAATTAAAAATTTATTAAAACTGTTAATAAAATTTTATTTAACAAAAAAATTTAAAAAACCTAGTAATAAAAAAATATTATTTTAAAAAGTTTTTAATTAAATAAACTTAAAAAACAAAAAGCCACAGGGTAGCAGGGAGTACTATCTCCTATCACAACCGAGGTCGTGGTAGGTGACAGTACCCTACTACGGTGGTCAACCCTACATCCCGTAGTACTATGGTACCTGTAGAGTCTGCAATTGTTGCAGAGCCTTTGTGAGATTGCAGAACTCTACGGTACCTGCAGATTATTGTGTTTAAAAAAAACTTTGTTTTATATTTTGCAAAAAAAATGAAATTAGCCCTCGTAAAATATTTTTCTTAGATTTTAGTTTTTTTGAAAACAAAAAAAGTCTCCACACAAATTTATTCCAATTTTAATGAAATTTAAATAAAATGAAATATTTTTAAAAAAAAATGAATATAATGAAAATATTAATTTTTTTGGTCCTATTGTACCTGTAATTGTTGCGTCCGTACGATAAGCCAAGGAGAGGATTTTTCTTAGCTATGGGTGCTAGTGGCTGATTTCGACAAATTGACTATTGATTTTGGGGTTTTTGGGTCTTCTGAGCACGATGGAGATGTCGGATTTTGCCCAAAGTGCACCAAAATTGCAAATCACTCGTGGGACGAGTCGCCACCCTCCACCTTCAAATGGCTCTAGATTTGGCCTCGAGTATCATATTTGAACAAAACAAAAGGCAATTCTGATTGACTTTCTCAAACCTCATCAATCAAATGGTGACCTCATATTTGACCCAACAAGCTCCAATAATAACCTGCAATAGAAAGATCCAAAATAAAAAACCCCAAATTATATTAAAATTCTCTCAAATGACTATCCATGGCACCTTATAAGCTCTGATGTACCATATGAGGATTTTTCTATAGCAACCCAGATCTAGAGGCCAATGAAAAGCACAATAATAAGAGAGAAATAAATGTGACAAGAGCAAACTGTATACTCATCAATAATGCAATAAGATGATCAACAATCAACTGAATTGTTGGATTCAATTGGATTCATACAATGTAAATGAGATTGCTTATAAAGGCAAGGTCATATGGATATGTGAGCACACAATCACGAAATGTCGCTCAATGAGATACAAGGGTAGGTAGGGATAGGTGGGAGAAACAATAGATAACTCCACAAAAGGTTGAATTTCTCCTACAACCATGTTCCCTAGATGCACACTTCCCTAAGTGTCTCATATGCAAATTACAATGGATGCATTATCCTAAGTCAACTTAAGTAAAGTGTAACTATGAGACATAATTTATACCAACACTTTGCATACTTTCAAATCCTCACCGGTGATTAGGTAGACACCAAAATCTCTACCATGATGTAAACTTTTTCAACACCAATAAGCAAGGAGGGGCATCTTAAGATCTTCATTTCGCTATCCCCTCAAACAATGCATACTATCTAATTACTGGAAGAAGATTCAACACCACCAGAGGGTGCATACTCATCCTTGCATTTATCTTCCACCTTTACATCTGATTCCTTTACCCACGTCTTTTTCTTTTTCTTGTTTTCTATATTGATATCAATTTTCTTGACCAAACTATTCTTCCCATTTCTTCCTCTACAAAATTCAGCAATGTGTCCACCTTTGTTACGATTGTAACATACCCAACTTTTATAATAAGCACTTCTATTTATTTTGGCATTTCTATCTCTTCTTATGCCTTGAGTTCTTTTAATAACTCTTCTGCACTCAATAACTTTATGACCTAGATTATTACAAGTATAACAAAATCCATTGAATGTCTGAACATTTTTACTATTTGAATTCATCATCATTCCACTTCTACATTTATTAGCCTTATGACCAACTTTGTTGCAAATGAAACACTAACCATTAAACAATTGAGATCTAATTTAATTTTTGCATTCACTAGGTCTATGTCCAAGCAAATTACATGAAAAATAGTTACCATTGAAAGTTGATGAGTACCTAATCTGATTATGAGACCTCCTAAACACATTTTTGTTCTAGATCTAAGGGGAAACTTTTGGATGGATATCATTTTTTCTCACAAAATAAATTTCCCTCGATTTTTGCCTCAAGAATTCTTTAGGATTAGGCTTGGGGTGTCAGGCCTAAAATCTCAACTACCCCAACATGTTTAAAGGTTTCCCTTGGTTTTTCAAACTTCACCCTTCATATTGATGACTTTTTTTTATTTGAATTTGATGAAACAAAATAATTTATTCAATAAATTATTAGCATTCTACAAATATAAGATGATTTTTTTTGCAAATTTAATAGATAATTATTATTAATTTTTTACATGCACTATGTCTAAAGTCTTGATTGATAGGTTGATTGAAAAACGCCCGTAACTTTCAAAAGGTTTCATCTTTTTGGCATCTTAAAGATGTGTCACACTCTATGCTTCAATAACTATATGTTGAAAAAAATCATAATTTTTTGACCAAGTTAGGTTGGTAGTAAAAAAAACATAACTAATTATTTACTTACAAATATTTTCAAAAAATATATGTTACATCCAAGCAAATGTCCTTTTCTTATATTTAAAGATTCAAAAAATAATTGTTTTTTCTTATACTTGGTTGGATTGAAACCTACTTTTTATCTTTTAAAAAAAATTTAGTACTGTTTCACTCAAATTCAATTATGTGTGTGTGTGTGTGTGTGTGTGTGTGTGTGTGTGTGTGTGTGTGTGTGTGTGTGTGTGTGTGTACGTGTGTGTGCGCGCGTGCGTGCACGTGTACATATATGTGTATATATACACATATATGCATATATCTGTATATATACATGTGTGTGTGTGTGTGGGGGCAGGCGCGCATGTGCACATATATGTGTATATATATACACATATATGCATATATATGTTTATATACATGTGTGTGTGTTTGTGTGTTTGAAGGATGTGATGCAATATATATAACAAACAAGCAACTTAAAATGGGTACATTGGGCGCCCTTTACTTCATTGATCAACTCACAACTCAAAGTTTATATATTGTACAACAACCTCTTTAATATAGTGTTACTTGACTAGTGATCGAGGAAGTATCACACATGTCAAATAATCTACACAATTAATATGAACTCATTATAGTACATGCACACTGGATGATTCCAGATAATTAATTTAAGCATAAGGATAATGTATTTATGACATGAGCAAAAGTGAGCATAAAATAAGAAGGTAAATTTAAAGGTACGACATGCACTTTTTTCCTCTATACTTTATCTCCAATTTGGAAAACATGTGAGTTACAAGAATCATGCATGCTAAAGTAATAACAAGATAAATAAAATAAGAAAAGAACTTAAAAGATATAAGGTAAGGATACTGCTTCACAATTTTATGTTTTTTAGTAGAGCCATACCTCCTTTGATACATAAAGACACACAAGTAAATAGTGGCTTTTGTAAAACCACTTTACCAACATGAAAAATATCATTATAAACATTTTAAAATTTGTTAAACATAAGATCAATCATATGAAAAAGGATAAGTTTAGTGTGAATGGACTCATGATGTAGCCAACAATCATGAAATTCATGGTGGACCACTAACTATGATTTGAAATATTGATGTCAGAAAAATTATAGTTAAATCCAAAAGTACTACTAAAATATTAGTCATAGAATTGAAATTGATGTGACCTAATAAAAATGAGATACATAAACTATCTAAAACTTTAACAAAAATATTAACTTAATGTCAATTAGTGTCATAAAATTGTACCTAAATCAACCTAATAAAAAATACAATCTAAATCAAAACACAAGATAAACATAACATAAACTATTATAATAAAATAATAACTAAATTAACCCAATAAAAAGTACAACCTAAAACAAGACACTATATAAACATATCATATTAAATCAACCCAATAAAAAAATACAACCTAAAACAAAATACACATGAACATATTATAACTAAATTAAGGTAATAAAAATAGATCCTAAAAGAAAACACAATGTAAACATATCATAAATATCTATCACTTTTAAGCTTATCTTATAAAAGGGAGACAAAAAAAGCATGATGTAAACATATTATAACTAAATTAAGCTAATAAAAAATAGATCCTAAAAGAAAACACAATGTAAACATATCATAAATATCTCAAAACTTTTAAGTTTACCTTGTAAAAGTGAGACAAGGAAAGCATGGTGTAAGAGGAAAAAATACAAGGATTAAATTGAATAACCATATAAAAAACACAATAATAGGCTTAACCCTATATGATGATGTCTAATTGCAATAGCTTTATATAAAGCGAGTCTTAATTATTATTATTTTAAATCCAGCTCAACCTTAGCTAGGTATCTCATCAATACTTCTAGAAATATAACTTTCAAATCAATACACAAAAAAGTAGATTTCAAGATATTAATCAATCATATAATTGTCGAACTTTATAGAACTTATAGACCCGAAAGGCCCCCGTGAGCTGCTGAGGGATTTTTTTTTATTTTTTATTTTATCATAAAGTTATTGCAAGTTATAATAATTAAATAAAAATATATAACTTAACATTGTTTCTAGGTAAAAGTATTTTTCAGTGTCTTAATTTGATTAGTAGAGGTAGTTTTCATAGGGTGTCAATAAGTAGGAAGTAATTTTAGCTACATGTCAATTTTTTTAATTTTTTTTCATGTCTAATTATTGACACCCTATACAAAATAGCTTGTGGTAATTTAATAAGTAGGAGGTAATATTTTTTATATGTCATATCAAATTATGGACATTCTACCAAAAAAAAATCTTTTGTTAATTTAATAAGTAAGGGAAGGCCAAGAGTCATTATAGGTAACTTTGTGCACCCTATGCTCTTAAACAACAGATCGAATTTTGACGATTTTTTTTTGGTTGTTTTTGTGTGCAACTTAAATGCTTATAGCTATTGTTTTGTCTTTTGAGTAGTTACGAGAACAATGTGGGATTCGTTATGCACATAAGGATTAAAAGGTGGTCATTTTGAGTTGATGTCCCATACATTTCCCTATTGCCCCATAATTGTTCGCTTTGACCACCACAAAATTTGCCTAGCTATCTAAGTCTTATGAACAAATGTCCCAATAATTGTGCACTATTGGTACCAATAAAGTTGCACAGTTGGTCTAATTACTAATTTTTTTTCCAACTAATGGATATACCAATGGACTCCATTGATCTACTAAATGATTTTTTGGTGGGATTTTAATTAATGAAATTCAACGAACGGTAATTGAAACATGGGTGGTAACCGACCTCTTCTCTTAAGAGGTAATTTTGGATACATAATAATTTTTTTGCAACATGTAAAATTATTGACACTTTGAATAAAATACCCTCTACTTACTTATCAATAATATTAAGTGATCGTACTTTGCTTGCATGGGTAGCGGAGTTGGCTTGGGCTATGTGTTTGCTCCCCATTGGTTTTAGATTTGGCTCTGAGGCCCGAACTCACCCGATGCATGTTGTTTCTCACCTCAACTCACCTTTTCCTAGCCCCAACTTGGCAATAGGTAGACGTACTAGATAGTAGGTTGAATATGGAGATACCCACAAAAACCAAATTAAAAAATAAATGCGTGTGGTTTGTCTCACCTCAACTCACCCTTTCCTAGCCCCAACTTGACAATAGGTAGGATGGGTTGGACGGTGGGTTGAGTCGCAGAGATACCCACAAAAAACAAATAAAAAATTAAATAGTTGAAATTTGACTCAGGGGAAGGGTACCTATTGGACATAGCTCCAATAGTGGACACCTTTTTGTCAACTCAACCCCCCAGTAGTAGATTGCAAAGGAGCTTAACAAATTGATAATGGAAAGTTCATTAATGAATATCACATGTACCAATAGTGGATAATTTTGCACAAATGTCCTAGTATTGGTGCACAAATGGCCCAGTAGTGGTGCACAAATGGGCTAATTATAGTAAAAAAATGTCAAAAAAGGTGATCTACTATTGGGGCATTTGTCCACTACTACTGCAAATTTTGAGTTATCTACTTTTGGTGCAAAGAAGTTCATGTATGGGTAGTCACTTTGAAATGACCACTTTTTGACCTTTCGACACATAACGATTTCCATAGCGTGCATCGTTAGAAGCTGGGTTTTTAGTTATAAGCAGTTAAGTCACATACGAAGACAACCAAAAAAATAAATTGAAATCTGACATACGATTTGAGAGTTCTATGTGTGCGAAGTTAGCTATGTCCACTCTTCCCTTGAATAGAATCTGCTTCTTTTATTCTTGTAACATGATACAATCAATTTAAAATGTACTACTTAGAAGAAAATTATTTTGGTTGATGGTGCTCTACCTAATTCATTTATTGAAAAGAAACTTGAAAAACTTGGAGAACTCGTTGTTTGCTGCTTTGAACAAAAGAAGAAATGAAAGATAGGTGGCTTAATTAATGTGGCTGAGTTTTATTTTCAAATAAAGCAGGCCGCCAGAATACCAACATGGTAAGCTTACCAAACGTTTTGCTTACTCAAATTCAGTGTTAGGTAATGGTAGGTGATCAAAATCTGCCCTTGAAAAAGGGGCACCGGGTGAAAGTAATTAGGTGTCTTATAGAATTAATAAAAAGAACCAAAAATTTCAACAACAGTCAAGAATTGTACTTTTGAGAAGAGACGCCAGTATACCAGATTTTACAGGGATATATTTTGACCAGTGGGCATGGAAAACATTCGAATAAATCGAATAGAATAGAGAGGAGGATTTGCATTATTGTTGTGGGACTGGGGCCAGGCCCGTCAGCAGGTCACGGACGGCCCTTTTTCCGCCACTAAACCCGCAAAAAACCCTTGATTACCTCTCAACATGGATAATTACCCGCTTCAAGGCGGTTCGCTGATATTTTTTTTTACCGTTGGAGGGGGTTTTATTGATTTCCTTTTCTAGAGGACCGTGCAGAAAGCAACGAGGAACATTTATGTTCATTGAAGTGAGCAGAATCCTATTGACGGCCTATATAGAGTACACAGATCTGGGAGTAGGTTATAGCCGTTGATTCTGAGCACCGATTTTGGATATGGGTTCTGATTTTATTGTGGGGTAGATTGTTGCAGGTGTGGTAGCTAAAAGATCGTTTGGTAAAGTAAAGTTGAGTTAATGATGGATTGATGGGGCCGGGAAAGAGAAAGCCTTTTATCAGTTTTATGAGGACGCGTGTGATAAGTGGGATTGTGTGTAGGTGAAAGTGACTAAAGAATCTAAATATGTTAATGGCAATGTTTCAGGCCATGTGCCTGTGCTCTGGCTTGTCCTCTTGTCATTAGACCCGCTTTATTGCTTTTGTCGAATGCTATAAGTGGCAACCCAGCTGAGACAGAGAGTTCTATTTCAGAGGGCGTCTTCAGTGTCTGCGTCTCTGTAATGGGAGGGTAGAGATTTAGATTAGAGTTTTGTTCATCTTTTTTTGGGTTGAGAAGAGTAAGGGGGCGGAGATGGAGAACTGGGTGAGGGTACTGCTGTTTTTATGCTGCTTGGTGACTGTTGGGTTCGCTGCTATAAGCAGTGATGGGGAAACTAAAACTTATATTGTGCATGTAGATAGGTCGCAGATGCCTGCTGCGTTTTTAAGTCATGAAAACTGGTACGCTTCTTCTGTGAAGTCTGTACTTGGTGTGGAAGATGAAGTGAGTATTTTGTATAACTATGAGGAAGCCTTTCATGGGTTTGCTACCCGCCTGAACGCTGCTCAAGCTGCGGCGCTGGAGAAAATGGATGGGGTTCTTGGGATTTATCCAGAGACCATCTATGAGCTCCATACAACTCGTAGCCCAGAGTTTCTTGGGCTTGATGCTGTAACAGCGATGCAGCCTGATGGGCCCAATTATGGGCAGGATGTGGTGGTTGGGGTGCTTGATACGGGCATATGGCCGGAGAGCGAGAGCTTCAACGACAGGGGCCTGGGACCTGTCCCTCTGCACTGGAAGGGCGAGTGCGAGGTCGGTACGAAATTCAAAGCCACGGTCTGCAACAAAAAGATTGTGGGTGCACGATTTTTTTCCAATGGGTACGAGGCTGCGGTGGGACCGATCAATGAAACGGCCGAATTCAGATCACCGAGGGACCAGGATGGGCACGGCACACATACGGCATCGACTGCAGTCGGGTCGGAGGTGATCGGAGCCAGCTTGCTGGGCTACGCTAATGGAAGTGCAAGGGGGATGGCTCCAAAGGCGCGGATTGCAGCGTACAAGGTTTGTTGGGTCGGTGGGTGTTTCAGTACTGATATCCTGAAAGCCATTGATAAAGCCGTGGCCGATGGAGTAAATGTCCTGTCGATGTCGCTTGGCGGCGGGATTGCTCCCTATTACAGAGACAGTATTTCACTGGGAGCCTTCGGGGCGATGCAGAGAGGCATTTTTGTGTCTTGTTCGGCGGGTAACAGTGGCCCAGATGCGGTTAGCTTGTCAAACGTTGCGCCATGGATAACAACGGTCGGTGCGAGCACGATGGATCGGAACTTCCCGGCGGATATCAAGCTCGGCAACGGGATGATCTTCGGTGGTGTTTCTTTGTACCATGGGAGGCAGACACTCGGTACCAAGGTGCCGTTGGTGTACCAGAGCTCCAATTCAAGTTCCACTGGCGGGAGCCCGATGAATCTGTGCCTGACCGGCACTCTGGATCCGAAGACCGTGGCTGGCAAGATCGTGGTCTGTGACCGCGGCATTACGGCCCGGGTAGCGAAAGGGGCGGTCGTCAAGGCGGCGGGTGGAGCGGGCATGATACTGGCGAACACAGAGGCTAATGGGGAGGAGCTTGTGGCGGACTGTCACATGCTACCGGCTTCCGCCGTGGGGCAGAAGGAGGGTGAAGCAATCAAGAAGTACATAAAATCGACCCCAAATCCAACAGCCACGATCCTATTTAAAGGCACAGTGCTGGGCGTCAAGCCATCACCTGTTGTAGCTGCTTTTTCTTCTCGAGGACCCAATATTGTGAACCCAGACATCCTTAAACCAGACGTGATAGCCCCCGGGGTGAACATTCTAGCCGCCTGGACGGCATTTGAGGCTCCAACCGGGCTGAGCAACGATCCACGAAGGGTGAAGTTCAACATCATCTCGGGCACCTCAATGTCCTGCCCTCATGTCAGTGGCATAGCAGCTATAATCAAGGGCGCTCACCCAGATTGGAGCCCAGCGGCCATTAAATCCGCCCTTATGACCACCGCCTATGTCCTCGACAACACCGGCAAAACGCTACAGGACGCCGCCACCGCCAATGCCTCAAACGCCTTCGACCACGGCGCTGGCCATGTCGACCCAAAGAAAGCCCTCAATCCGGGGCTTGTCTACGACATCACAGCTGATGACTATGTGGAGTTCCTCTGTAGCCTTAAGTACACGCCCGCGCAAATCAACTTAATTACCAAATCAAATGCCACCTGCCGCAACACATTGCACAGTCCAGGCGACCTGAACTACCCATCTTTCTCCCCTGTTTTCTCTGTACCCAGCAACTCCTCGTCAGATATTGTAGTGAAGTATACGAGGACTCTCACCAATGTCGGTCCTGCAGGGTCCAAGTATAACGTTACCACTGTTCATCAGTCGACTGAAGTAAGCACCGTTGTGGAGCCCCAAACGCTCTACTTCGCAAAGACCGGTGACAAGCAAACTTACACCGTTACCTTCACTGGCAAACCGTTGCCCGTAGTGTCTGGTCTTTTGATTGCCACGTTCGGGTCGCTCACGTGGAGCGACGGTGTTCATGACGTTCGTAGCCCGATAGCCTTCAGCTGGCAGTCAGCAGACTCCTTTTAAGAAATCGTACTTTGCAAATGGGTACATCGAGAAATGTATGACTGTATCCTATAGTTTGTTTCTATGTATGAATTACTATTTTCAATTTTCAAGTCTTTTGAGGCCTTACAAAACAGTGCTGCCCTCTAGTGTTTATTTTTTATTATGTTAGCTTTGAATCCCTGTAATCTTTGGCATGTTCAAGCAACGATTATACCAGGCAATGTTGTGTTCTGATTGAATTTGTTGAACCTTGTCTAGCTCTGTGGTTTGGGAAACTACAGTCACGGGAATTTTAATGAGGTTCATAAGACCAAGCAGTTGGGATCTCAAGAACCCAACTGTGTTACAAAACAGTGCTGCCCTCTAGTGTTTATTTTTTATTATGTTGACTTTGAATCCCTGTAATCTTTGGCATGTTCAAGCAACACGATTATACCAGGCAATGTTGTGTTCTGATTGAATTGGTTGAACTTTGTCTAGCTGTGGTTTGGGAAACTACAGTCACGATTATACCAGGCAATGTTGTGTTCTGATTGAATTGGTTGAACTTTGTCTAGCTGTGGTTTGGGAAACTACAGTCACGATTATACCAGGCAATGTTGTGTTCTGATTGAATTGGTTGAACTTTGTCTAGCTGTGGTTTGGGAAACTACAGTCACGGGAATTTTAATGAGGTTCATAAGACCAAGCAGTTGGGATCTCAAGAACCACGACAAAGAACATATTTTTAAGTTCTGGATGTCAATCCTTTTATTATGAATCAAGCAACGATTAAACCAGAATGTTTTTCAATTTTAATGATGTCCACGAGTCTATGGGATCTCAAGAAATACAACAATTAACACATTTTCAATTTCAAATTTTTTTATTAATCAAGCAACGATTAAACCGGATTATTTGTTTTCTGATTGTTTAGAAATTCAACAATTAACACAATTTCAAGTTCTTCTCAATATCAAACCCTTTTATCATTAATCAAGCAATGATTAAATCAGACTGTTGTTTTTCAATTGCTGCCACTGAATGAATGAACTTTAATAACATCTAAAAATCAAACATTCTTAAAGACCAAGGAACACAACAATTAACATATCTTCAGGCGGTTGAGGCACACATCAATTAACAGTTCTTCAGGCGGTTGAGGCCTTGCAAAACAATGCTGCTCTTCAGTGTTAGTTTTTATTTTGGCTTTCTCTCCCTTTAATCTTTATAATGTTGGCATTTTCAAGCAACGATTAAACCAGACTTTATGTGGCTTTTATGATGAATTAAACCAGGCAATGTTGTATTCCGAAATTTGTTTTTATGATGAATTTTGTCTAGCTGTGGTTTGGAAAAAGTAATCTACACTATTGATAAATGAAGAAATCTTAATTTTGTCACAAGACTAAACTAAGTTATCAAAGGTACCAAGAAACACAATAATTTGGAAAAAGTAATGTACTATTGATAAATGAAGAAATTTGGAAAAAGTAATGTACTATTGATAAATGAAGAAATTTTAATTTTCTTAACAAGACTAAGTTATCTAAAGTTATCTAAGGTACCAAGAAACACAATAATTAATCTTGTTCACAAGACTCTCTTATCTAAGATACCAAGAAACACAATAATTAGTCTTGCTATCTAAAGTTATCTAAGGTACCAAGAAACACAATAATTAATCTTGTTCACAAGACTATCTTATCTAAGATACCAAGAAACACAATAATTAACCTACATTAACATACATTTTCAAGGTCTTCTCAATGTCAAATCCTTTAAAATGAATCAAGCAATGATTAAACCATTAAACCAGACAATGTTGTTTTCAGATAGCTTTTGATACACATGCCAGTGAACGAAGGAACTTAAATAACATCCACAAGACTGCACATTCTAAAAGACCAAGGAACACAAAAAGTAACTCCACTCTTATATTATGAACACAACAATAACATATTTTCAAGTTCCTCTAGCTGTCAGCTCATCCTCCTTTTCTATTAAAAAAGTTTGCTGTTTTGTGAAACTATTACCTCCTCAGACTGCCAAGTTTGCATGTTTCCAAATGTTACAGCAGAAGCATCTAAATTTTCCCAGAACAGAACAAAGGGAGGATGAATATAGTCATATTACGCGTGCACGTGGGATTCCAGAGGCAGCAGCATGCCTGACAAGTATCGACTGTCCTCAACTGAATGATTCAGTGGATGAGCAGTATGAGCCACTGGTCCATTGAAAAATATCTCTCAAAATTGACACCTATAAAGTACATCACAACTTTTTCATTGAAGCTCAGCTCATAGAGGCGGGTGGAATGTTCACTCACAGAATAAATTCATAACTTATAATCAATTGGGGGGCCCGATTTGACAGCGCCCTCGCCTCACGGGTACTTACTGTCTGTTCATCAAAATTTCCCCACGTCCCGTGAACAAGAATAATAATGGGCTTGAAAGCTTTGTTTTGTTTATTCATTCTTTTTGGCACAGCACTGAGTGAAACAACTGAAAAAAGAAGGTTCACATAATGTTAGTAGTTGACATAATGGCACTAGTTGCCGTAGTATTATTTTATATTATCATGTTAGATATAAAGTTTGTTTTTATTTATTTTATGATATGTAGCTTATTTTTACCTCTTGTCTTTATTGGTAAAGTTGAAAATATTTCCTTTTCAAATGTAAAGTTGAAAATATCTCATCTTAATTCGTAAAGTTTGAGTGGTTTATGTAAGTGGTAATGGGCGGCACAGATTCCCTTTTTTCAAGTCTCTTTCAATAGAAATAGTATTTAATTCGTAAAGTTTGAGTGGTTTATGTAAGTGGTAATGGGCGGCACAGATTCCGTTTTTTCAAGTCTCTTTCAATAGAAATAGCATCTATGTTAAGCACATGTAATGAAAGCAATTTTGTTTTAATGGAATTAAAACAAATAAGTGTATTTGTTTAAGTGTTTGTTCAAATTTATATTTTAAAATCTCTTTCAATAATAATTGTCTCTTAATGTAAGGCACATGCAATGAAATCAATTTTGGTTATGGGAATTAAAAAAAATAAATGAATTTGTTATAATGTCTGCTTAAATTTGAACAATTTAATTTTTATAATTTTTTCAATAGAAATATCATTATTTGGTGCTAGTTTTCAAACCACAAAATTTATGATTGTCCTTTGCTTGTTCGATAGGCCAAGCCAACTCTTAAGTAGACTTCAATGGATCCTCTACCCCAAAAGGATGGGGATGGGTGGACCACTATGTGCAATAAAAAGGATCTTCATGCTTCTAGTTCAAAGGGTGCTAATCCCACAACCTCTTAAGGTTATTGAGTTTGACAAGTCACTCCAAAGGAGGATCATCTCAAGCAATTGTCAATCTAGTGTTCAATTGAACCCTAATAGTAACCAATATTCTTTTCTCAATTAAAGAATCAATCTCCCTCTCCTTTGACTTGTACTTTTTGCAACCCAACTTGTGAGTTGAGAAAGGATAATTCATGCCATAAAACAACAAGGTTTTCTTGTTTCATTCTCCAACTTTGAGGTCACTCCTAGAAGAAGATTTCTTAGTGAATCTTTATAGAGCTTTTAACGACCTTGTTGATGATGACATGACCCTTAATTATCACTTTTCATTAATTGTATTAAAAGAAAATACATAATGCAAGACATTTGTCAATGCATTTCGATATTGATGTTTTGTGTCTACAAGAATTGAAAATGGACTGTTTCATGTTGTTTGTAGTGTGGCATCGTAAATTGTACACCCTTTATTAATGTGTCCAATTCTACACTCTCTTAGTACCTATTTTAGTATTTCCTTTTCTTCTATGCATTATGGACCTTTATTGTAATTAATTAATATTTAATTCAATATTATGGGTCTTATTCCACTTTATTACATCATCACTCTCTTATTTGGGCCCTTAATTCTAGGTGTGCCCTTTTATCATTTTGTCATGATATTTCCTTAATCTTGCCCCAATTTCAACACTCAAAGCATATTTCACATATCTACACATCTCGGGTTGATCCACGGAGTTGGATTTAGCATTAGAATCATGATAGCTCACATTCCAAGAAATTTGGAAAAAAGTGGTTGGGATCGCACAACGCCCACCACCATGGTCTTGCACTTTTTTCCCCAAATTTCGAGAGGATGATTGGGCAGTCTTATCCTATTCAAATTAGCTCCGTGTGAAAATATATTAATTCTAAGTCGACCTAAAGATGATTTCAATTATGAAATCCTTAAATAAGGCATCCTTCTCAACTCATTTTCAACTAATCCAATCTAAGCTATCTATCGATTCAAGCAATCAAGCATCCTTGCATCCATGAAGCATTAACAAGCATTTTCAAAGACCTTCAAGGTTGCATATTCTTCATTCATTCATTGTGGAGCAAAATTACATCATTCATATGCAAGCATGCGTGTGTGATTAGGGTTTTGTCATGTTCATGTCATTTCATACAACATATGTGATTACATTCAAGAAGAAAAGCACCATTATCAGTCATTGCAGATCTGAGGTATATCTTTCCATTGTTTATTTCAGTATTTAAGGTTAATTCTTAAACTTGGGTTTGACTTAAGCAAACCTCTATTCCCAACCTATTTCCTTTCTCTAGTGTGTGCTCATGTACCACCTTCCCCATCTATATGATTGCCACTACTCAAAATGCTCTAACATGACATGACAAGTAACACAATTCTCCAACCATTAGGATATGGTAGAAGTAAGCAACAATATTGAGAACCTTTGTCCAAAAATTTCCCTGAGTCAACTCCCATTTTGACATCAATGACACCTTTTGTTCAACATCATGAAGGGGAGTTCAAGAGTTAAGTGAATTTTTAATAGTGTTTGTTCAAATTTGAGCGATTTATCTTTTAAAATCCCTTTCAATAGTAATTGTTTTAATGCAAGGCACATGCAATGAAATCAATTTTCGTTATCAAAATTAAAACAAATAAGTGAATTTGTTTTAATGTTTGTTCAAATTTGAGCAATTTATTTTTAAAGATTTTTTTCAATACAAACATCATTGTCTAGTGCTAGTTTTCAAACCATAAAATTCATGATTGCACTTTGCTTGTTTCAATAGGCCAAGCCAACTCTTAAGTAGACTACAATGAATCCTTCACCTGAAAAGGATGGGGATGGGTGGACCACTATGTGCAATAAAAAGGATCTTCATGCTTATAGTTCAAAAGGTTCTAATCCACAACCTCTTAAGATGAATGAGTTTAGCACATCACCACAAAGGGGGACCAGCTCAAGCGATTGCCAATCTATTGTTCAGTTGAACCCTAATAGCAACCAATATTATTTCCTTGATTAAAGAATCAATCTCCCTCTCCTTTGACTTGTAATTTTTGCAACCCATGTGAGTTGATAAAGGAGAATTTATGCCAAAAAAGAACAAGATTTCCTCAAGTTATTTGATTCATTATCTAATTTTGAGTCACCCTTAGAAAAAGCCTTCCTATTTAATCTTTATATAGATTTTAATGACCTTGTTGATGATGATATGACCCTTAATTATTAGTTTTCATTAATTGTATTTCATACAATATAAGGGGTCTAACAAATTTTAAAAGAAAATACATAATGCAAGACATTTGCCCATGCTTTTTTGATATTGATGTTTTGTGTCTACAAGAATTGAAAATGGGTTGTTTCATGTTTTTTGTAGTTTTCATGTCATTTATGGCTTGGGTCTTCATAGCATCCTCATCATGAAGGAACATATATGCATTCAAGACACTTTTGCTACTAAAAGCATTTGGCATGCCTAGGAGGTAATCAAGGCATGACTTATTTTTAATTTGAATGATTTTAAAATTGGATTTATTTCAACCAACAATCTTTATGGTGGTCTTATGTGATCACTTATTTGGACATACCCTTTTTTAGAATTTCATGGTTTATGCTTTAAGGCTTTCCAAATGCAAGGTTTGCACTATTTTGACAATTTAGAACACCAAATGCACACATAGTTTACATGGAAATCCTTGCAAGAGAAAACCATGACAAAATATTGCTTAAATATAGGAAAATTCTTACAATCTTCATAGACATCAATCCATAGAAGACACCAATCCCCTCCACTGAGCACTACCTCAACAAGAGATACCAATCTCTTTTTATGAGAGACACCAAACTCCCGATCTCTTATTAGAATAGAAGACAACAACCTTTGAGATATAAACAATTGTTTGTGATTTCTTCTTGGATTTGCCCTAAACCACCTTCAAATATCTTCTCACTTATTTGTCAAAACTCTGCTTTCAAATTTGCAAAATATATCCACTCAGGTCTGCAATATAATCTTTAATAAATGCTCATGAATTTGAAATATTTCTCTACATAAATCTCCACTATATCTACTCTCATTATTTGGAATATATTCAATGAATTATTTCACAAATCTAGCATGAGTTCACTCAAATGTCACTTTCACAAATGAGATCAAATGGATCTCATAAAACTGTTGAAATATTTCATACAAATATGTTGTAGCAGTCTCTTAATTTTGTTCTTCATACATTCAAAAATATTTTTTGAAGTTCTTGAAATTGTTACTTTAGATTGCCAAATGACTCCTACAAATACCCTTCAACTTGCCCCTTCACCCAATGGCCATGCCTCCACAATGAGTTTGGCCAATAACTATTGATATTTATCTTTTTATTGATTTATTTCCCTTACACAAGGTGAACACTAGGCTCAAGGGAGGTCGTCCCTTCTAGAGGGGACACAAAAATCAATTTAAAAAACATTTTAAATTCTTTTCATTAAGGGCAACGCTAAATGGGGGTGTCCAAAAATTAATTTGCATTTAATTTATTTCTTTTTAGATGCATAACATGGGTCAACCCATGTAAACAAGAAAATCAATTTTTCTTGCAAACAAAAACTCTATAAAAGCTCCATAATATTGGCACATGTTAACTTCTTCATCCATGTTAATTCCTTCATCCAAGACTTGGTTAGTTAGCCCTTTGACATCAATGATAATAATCCAACAATGGACGTGTGCACCATTTAATGGAAAATTTTGGCTTAAGCACATCAATAGGTTGTCTAGTTTTGGGATTGATAAAAAGTTATGCTTTTTGATATTTCTAATTCCTTAACATGGTCATGTGATAAGACATTAGCATATTGTTACTTCTTTGCCTCTCGCCACTCTATACATGATTGATGTTGGTTTGTGAAGGTTTTAACATGGACAATTATTCCCTCTAGAGTGGCTATCATTGAGAAAAATCAAGGGTGCCTACAATATACTTCACAAATGTTGTTCAATTTAGTCAAGTTACCATCACTGAGGTCCTGACTTGAAGGAGGGTTTGGTAGGGGAGGGTTTGGTGGAGGAGTATTTGGTTGAGCATGGACTGAATTTTCAATAGGTTCAGCCATTAATACACTTGTTTGAAGTTGAACACTAAAAAATTAGCAAATTTTTAACTATAAACTAAAATTTATATATAAAAACCTAATTTATACTAAAAAAAGAAAAAAAGAATGGTTAAACCAAAAACATTGAAGAAATATATGAAAATTATATATATATACTCTTTTTTGTCACAACCCTCCTTTATCACTTTTTGATTTGATACAATTCTTTTATATTTTTTTGGATGAGCTATTGAAAATAATTGAATGAATATTATAAAAGAATAAATAATGGACCCGCATACACACTTGGAGAATATAATTCAAAAGGCATTATTTATTTTAATTTTAATTTTCCCATTTCCAATTATGGCACATATTGTAGGAGAAATAAGAAGCTTCTAGAAGAATCTTCATTCTTTAATACCTTGCATGTAACTCCCCCACTAGGATATTAATCAATTTTGCATGGGTCCAATATTGGAAAAGAATCTCATTCTTAATTAATTTCTCTAGATAGTGGAATTAAGAGATTTTTCCTATATATTGTATGCAAGTTTTCAAAAGAGGGAGTTGGTGATTCTTTGAAGAAACTTTTCTCAAATAGTTTGTTTTTAATAGTCATATTTTTATTTTTGGAGAATTGTTAAGTTAGTTTTGAAGAATTTTTCCAAGCTTGCAAGGAAGGATCAAGGAAGGTTAGGCTTGAAGATTTGGAGAGGATTCAACAATCAAAAGGCTTCTCCAGGTTCCCTCTCTTTTTGTATTTGATATTTCTTTATGTAAATTTTTATATTTCAAAGGAAATATCTCCTCCTAGATTCTTTAGTTGAATATAACTTTCTGAAAGAAATCATTTCTTAATTGTTAGATAGAAAGGAAATCTATTTTTCATTAAAGAAATGCATTGATAAAAAATTTCTTTTCTATTTAAAAAGACAAATGCATATTTCTCTTTCATTGTTAATCTATTATTTAATCTATTTAAAAGAAAGAAATTAGATTCTGCTTTTTCTGTTCTTTTTAAGATCTAGAGAAGATCTTGAATAAAAAAAAAAAAGAGGAAAATAAATCATGCTTTTTCAACACATCTATTCTTTTTTTTGAAAAACTTAAATTCTTTTATCTCTGAAAATAATCCTTTTCTTTCTATGCTTATAATCAATTGTATTAAGAAATCTCGCTATGTGATATAATATTTCAAGTAGGAATTCTTCTCAGATTATTTGTATAAAATCCCTGTGGAAATATTATCTTGTTAATTATTTATTTTCAGAAATCTCTCCCTGTAAAAATCAATTTCCTGGAAATCTCTATCAAAAAATTTATTATCTCAACATAAGACAAATTTGTTGAATATGATCGCCGTGAAATCAAAATTTAAACATTTACCTATCTCTATGATAATTTAGTTATCTATATATTGCTGAAATAAATTTCTCTATTTTATTTCATCCATGTGATTAAATTCTTATTCTCATTTTTTATAATAACATTCTTTGTACACACACACACACACACACACACACACACACACACACACACACACACACACACACACACACACACACACACACATATATATATATATATATAATCAAATAAATTGGAATAAAAAAAAACTATATATATATTATTAAATTTATACAAAACGATAATAAATATATGAAATATTGCATAGTGATTTTTAAGAAAAAAGTGGTTTTCGAAATTTATTTCGAATAAAGTATCGGGCAGCGTGCAGGGGAGGCGGTATTTATATAATCGTCGGGGAAGTGGTACCCTCCACTTCCCCTGCGGTCACTGTTACGACAGTGGCCGCAGGGGGAGTGGAGGGGCCCACGGTGTCCCCTCATCCCTGCGGGCCTGCACCTGTAGGTCCGCAGGGGTGATGGGACCCGTGGCCCCCACCCCCCACTAACTTTTAAAAACAAAGTTCGCTTATATTTTTTTATTTAGCTTTTTTTGTCTTTTATCTATATAGAATTTGCAATTTAGGAATTGTTATTATTTTCTTTAGTATGAATTTTAAGTTAGAAAACTAAACTTAGAAAATTTATAAATAATTAGGATCATTGTATAGTAAATTCGTAATTGTAAATTAAAGTATATAATTGGAATCGCTCAATCTAATTGATATTTATTGGGTTACTTAGTTGGCGTTTTAGATTCATTATAAGTAATTAATTTATATTATTATGATTTGATCCAAAATTTGTCTATGTCTAAACTAATTGCTATTTTGGAACCGGTGACTCTATAATTAATTATTCCCGTGGTAGGAATAAAACATTGCTTAATCTTGCATGTAAGTTACACTATTCTTGCATCATGCAAATTACTTATACATTAATTGCATTTATTGACGTCTTCATCATCTCCATGCAAGTTACGCGTTTAATTATTAATATGCGAGTTTCATAATTATCATTATTATGCAAGTTATATTGGGTTACTTAGTTGGCGTTTTAGATTCATTATAAGTAATTAATTTATATTATTATGATTTGATCCAAAATTTGTCTATGTCTAAACTAATTGCTATTTTGGAACCGGTGACTCTATAATTAATTATTCCCGTGGTAGGAATAAAACATTGCTTAATCTTGCATGTAAGTTACACTATTCTTGCATCATGCAAATTACTTATACATTAATTGCATTTATTGACGTCTTCATCATCTCCATGCAAGTTACGCGTTTAATTATTGTGTGGGGGAAAAAGTGACACTAAGCAAACATGCCCTAATCTCACTTTCAATCACACATTTGTGGAATACGAAAGAGCCTAGAGGTATCACACAATTGGCTACTTCTTTTTGTGGAAGAGAGAGCCACAGGCTACCTATTAGGATTTCTATTCCTTTGTTGCAAATGATAGATAGAATGATGCAAGTTCAACTACTAGCCCTAGAGTGCAAGTATGAACTAACAACAAGATTGCAGAATTGAACTTAAACAATGGAAAGCTGTAAACACAAGGACAAGACAAGAATGAAAATGCGTACCCGGAGTCAAAATCTGAGTGAAAATGTTCGGGACGGGGGCGTGGGCGCCACTGTCCTGATTCTGCTCCTGAAACTGTTGTTTTGCAACCTGAAAAGCTATTAGAAAGTTGCTGAAAGTTGTTGTCTGACAGAGGGACCAGGGCGCTCAGCACCCCTATCCCAGGGACCAGGGCGCCCAGCGCCCCTGTCTTGGCAGGACCAGGGCGCCCCACGCCCCTGTCCTAGCTTTCTGGGCTGGAATTTGGTGTGAAGTTCAGTCTCAGTCTGCTTCCGTCGGATCTGCAACTTGCGGCGTCGTCCGAATCTCGAAACCTGCACTTATATCTGAAAAGGTATGGTGGGTGGCTATATAGGGTTTTGCCTTAGTCAAACCCCCGCTTTGGTGATTTCCACCTCCACGAATAGCCAAGTTGTATTGTAAAAGTAGTGTGTGCAGACCTTGTGTGTGTGCAAGATCTTAAAATGCAAGAAAGCAAACTAGAGCAAGCTAGAAAATAAACCCTAATTGCTTGCAAATGATAATGTAAATGCTCCAAATCAAGATGTAAAGAGATCTAAAGCATGAATACAAGTGATATAATGAGGCTTATGCAAAGACATGAAAACAACATGAAATCATACCCAACCCCAAGGGAGGGGTACAAGCCAATCTTCAGTCGGTGATCCCCTATTGCTCTTCAATGTCTTCAAAGCCCTAAATGGATGAATGAAATTGATAGATGCTTGATGGATGGATGTTGAATGTTGTTGAAGTCTTCAAAGATTTGCTCTTTTGCTGTATAGAAGGTCCTTGAAACCAAAATTCTGATCCTTTCCAATGAAGAAAGAGAGCTCTTATATATGAAACCCTAAGTCTTAATTTCAACTTTTGGCCGACCTAGAGATTGAATCTCCAGCCAATTTCTTGGGGTTAAGCTTTATTTTATGATTGGATCGTGCTCCTAAAATTTCGGGAAAAATGTCCGGGACCGTGTGCACTCCGGGCGCCATGGTCCCGACAACTTTTCACCAAATTTTTAGGGTCGTCAGATATGATGATTTTAGAGAGAATCCCGAAGTTACAGGTGATTTCGAGATGTTTTGACCCCCGAAATCAAGCCCCCAAGTTCAAAATAGGACCTAATTAGGGTTTTTGATTAAATGATGTATTAGAGGAATAAAATGAAAGGGGCACGCTTTAATGAAAAGGGCCCAACTTTATGATATGGGAGATGATAAAATAGAACCCTAGACCTAATTAATTTAATTAATTAAGTGCTAAAGGGGAAATGCAATGCAAGATGCAAAATGCGCCAAGGCGGGTGCTAAACTAGGTGTGAAATTGTACTACCCTAGCAAGTGCGTACAATTTACGACGCTACATTTAGCCCCCACTTTAGTGGTCATATGAACACTACGTGCATATGCAAGCTAAAGTACAAAAAAGTAAACATTATTTGAAAAAGGATATATCCATAAGTCTGTCGAACGAAGCCCCCAGCGGTATCTGCAGTACACAGTTAGGAACCGCACCCTACAAAACACACATGTTAGATCACAAAATCACCTAATGCTTACTAAGGAAGGTGATGAAAATTCGAGGGTAGCTATATGCCCCCCCTGTTTCGGCATGCTAATTTTAGTGAGTTGGAACAGGGTATCATGTTTACCACTTCGAATTGTTAAAGAATATTGATGACAAATGCTCACAAGAAGATTTGATATGAGACCAAAAACTAATGGATAATCATTTGGTAAGAAAGAGGACTAAATCTCAATTCCAACACAACAAAGAGTGTGAGGATTTGAGAGTTCTCTAACACAAGATGAAGGATGTAAATGGAAACAAAATGCAAAGAGAAGAAAAGAAAGGAAAAAAAGCATGAATACACACATTGGTGATCCATGAGAAGAATAGTGAGAGAGAAAACATGGACTTCTCGCCCCTAGATCTTGTCTAGGTGATCCATGGGAAAAAGGACATGGAAAACTAGCCCCTAGAGTCTGTCTAGGTGATCCATGTAAGGGAGGAGAGTGAGAAAGCCTAGCCTTATGCCGCTAGTTCCACTCAACCTCGTGCATGTGTGTGTAAGGGAGGTTAGAAGCACCTCATAGGAGTCTATGCCCGAGTATGCTACAACCTGTATATGTATAGTACAAAAGCGTGACATCTCGCTCTAAGAGTCTGTGCTCTGGTTCCAAGAATAATCACCTTGCATAAAAGAAAAATGGAGACATCTCGCTCTAAGAGTCTATGCTCTGGTTCCGAGAATGACCCATTGCTCAAAAAGTGTAATGTTTATGTCATAAGCAAAGTAGAACAAGGATACCTACCTTCATCACAAAAGAAGATACCCCAAAAATGCAACAATGTCATAGATCCAAGCAAGAGAGTTTTGCACTCTTTAAGCAAGGATAAGATAGTTGAAAAGGGATATCTTGTAGTATGTGTAAAGGAAATCCTTAGAGGAAAAGAGATCTTTGTACAAAAGATACCTATCCCCGAGAGGAATTGTCTTAGACAAATATAGCATCTTCTAGAATAAGACAAAGAAGAGAATAAGAATGCAATACTTCCTTCTTTTGCGAGGTGAAAGTGATTCTTGATGAAGGATGACGCTTTTTTTAACCCAATTGGGAGAGTGAATTCATTATGGATGTATTTTACCAAGTGCAACAGAGGTTGTAGTCAAGGACTTACACCTCTTGTGAGAGAGAATCCTTGAACAAGCAACAACAAATGCATACAAGGAATAACATCAAGTAATAAAGTTCACACCATCCACGAAATAGGAAAAAGTGGATCCTTAGATAAAAATAAGAAAAGATCATTGCCTCCCAAGGATAAGGACAATGGGAGGGACTTACACAATCTTCTAGGGAGAGATTTGGACATAAACAAAATGTACTACATACTCACATCAATTCATGCAAGCAAGACATTAGTGTATGTAAAATGCTCCTCACAAGAAGTGGGTAAGGTAAGAAAGAGAATACACATCTTCTCCCATATCTAGGAAAAGAGGATTCTCAAGAAAAGATGATCAATATTTCCACAAAGGGAAATTTTAATCATAAAAAGAAGAGTCTATCTAATTGCGTTTCTAACTCTTGCCCCCTCCTGTCGATTAGCTTTGACTAGGAATGGTGGAATGCTCATAGAGGCCAATTATTTCGGAAACTTTATTCCCGGATTGCTAACTTATCAGCGGCTGCCAGGCCCCTCCCCCGATCAACTTCCCGGTATGGCATGGACGGAACCAATGTTGTTGATCGTTATAAGGCGAGAATGGAGCATTATACCATAGAAGGCGGGGCGGCTTTCCATCCAGTTCTGTCTCATGACACGGGACTACTATCCCATCACTATCCCATCATCACGGAACCGGTTGAGGGGCACCTACCGAATGATCGGTGCTCTCGATCTATCACTCAACCGACTACCTGACCACTGAATGAGAAGCTCTGAATGAGAAGTCTGGATTGGATTATATACGTAGCATGTATGAAATCACTCTTGTCCCCATAGGAACAAGAGCTAACATAGAAAATTAGGCTATTATGTTGCTTCAAAAAAAAATATATGATTGCACTTGAAATTGTACCATCATGTATGACAATGAGCCACCAGTAAATGAGCTACTAATGTCACATGATGATGAGCAACATAATAGCCATTAATGTTATTTAAAGACATGATAGATTGAATGAGGTATTTGAATATGACATGCTAAATGCTCAACTATAAGTGAGATCAAAAACATGTATAAAATGATAAAAATTGAAGAAGAAAAGTCACAAGAAATCTTAGAAGAGGGATGAGTGTAATCTATTAGAGCCTTATCCCTAGAGGAAAGGACTTTATGATGAATAGGAGATAAAGATTCATAAGTGGATTTAGAAATTTGAGGGGATTCATAAAGAGATTTGTTCATCGCCAAGATTTTCTTATGAGGGGAATGAGAGTTGATAGAAGTAGAAGATGATTTAGTTAAAGTGAGATCATCATCACTACTAAATATAGCATTCACATTGAGAGATGGTCTTTTAGATGCTTTGGTGGGCTTAGAAAGATTATATCCAAGTCCAAATGAATATTCATGCATGTTGTTATGTTCTAAAGGAACTTTAATTCCTTGTTCATTTGCGCCCCAACCATTTCCACTATAGCCACTCTTAGCCAAAATGTGAAAACCATGACCATAACGATTAGCCATTTCAGAAAGAGAAGGATGTTTTTCATAAGACAAAGAATCAAATTCTTTAGAATTAGAGGTGTGAGGAGAAGAAGTTTGAGAAGTAGCCACAAAATTATTG
This sequence comes from Cryptomeria japonica, assembly GCF_030272615.1. Classification (NCBI taxonomy): domain Eukaryota; kingdom Viridiplantae; phylum Streptophyta; class Pinopsida; order Cupressales; family Cupressaceae; genus Cryptomeria; species Cryptomeria japonica. The sequence continues at coordinate 319,976,988 of NC_081409.1, read as the reverse complement.
CTCATAGGTTCAGGTAAGACTGATTGATCTCTAGTTTCTTCTTTCTTTTTAACTTTAAGCTCTCTAGGAGGAACCCTATACTCACCTACAAAGGTGGGATTGAAATCAAGAGATCCCCAATCATCTTCTACGAGAACCTTCTCAGGATCAAAAGCCTTTTCATGTGTAGATTCAAGTTGAGAAGAGTCTTCTTCAGGAACTTCAGACTCATCAAAAGAATTTTGATTATCAGAGGGTGATGATTTATCCATAGGTATCTTGTTTAACGAGTCATCACTAGAAGAGGAAGGCTTAGAAGGACTCCCTTTGGAAGTAGATGTTTGCAAACAAGCTTGAAGATTAGTATCACCTATCAAGGTATATGTCTTATTATTATAAATAAATTTAACTTGTCTATGCAATGTAGAGGGGACAGCTTGCATACTATGAATCCAAGGTCTCCCTAATAACAAGTTGTATGTTAGATTTCCCGACATAACATGGATAGGAGTAGGCAAAGTAACAGGTCCCACTGTGTTGGGTAAGGTGATTGTGTGGGGGAAAAAAGTGAGACTAGGTTAACATGCCCTTATCCTACCTTTTGACACACATTACGGAATACGAAAGAGCCTAGAGATATCGCACAATTGGCTACTTCTTTTTGTGAAAGAGAGAGCCACGGGATATCTATTAGGATTTCTATTCCCTTGTTGAAATTGTAAGATCAAGTAATGCAAGTTCAAACCCTAATCCCAAAATGCAAGTATGAACTAATAACAAGATTGCAGAATTGAGATTAAACAATGAACAGCTGTAAATACAAGGATGAAATAAGAATGCAGATGTGTACCCAGAGTTAAAATCGGACTGAAAATGTTCGGGACGGGGGCGTGGGCGCCACTGTCCTGAAAACTGCACCGGAAACTGCTGTTCTGCACTCTGGAACACTGTCGGAAAGCTGTCTGCAAACTGTCTGTCCGGAGGACCAGGGCGCCCAGCGCCTCTGTCCCAGGGACCAGGGCGCCCAGCGCCCCTGTCCTGGCAGGACCAGGGCGCCCAGCGCCCCTGTCCCAGTCTTCTGCTCTGCAATTTGATACAGAGTGTTGTCTCGACCTTCTTTCTCCGGATCTGTATCCCGCGGCGTCGTCTGAATCCCGAAACCTGCAGTGATATCTGGAAAAGGGTGTATGGGCGGCTATATAGGGTTTTGCCTTAGTCAAACCCCCGCTTCGGTGATTTCCACCTCCACGAATAGCCAAGTTGTTTTGTAAAATGTATTGTGTGTGCAGACCTAGTGTGTGTGCAAGGTCCTAAAATGCAAGAAAGCAAACTAGAGCAACCTAGAAAGTAAACCCTAATTGCTTGTAAATGATAACGTAAATGCTCTAAATCAAGATGCAAAGTGATCTAAATCATGAATAAATGATGTATTGAAGCTTATGTAAAGACATGAAAACAACATGAAATCATACCCAACCCTCAAGGGAGGAGTACAAGCCAATCTTCAGTCGGTAATCTCCTATTGTTCTTCAATGTCTTCCAAGCCCTAAGTGGATGAATGAATTTGATAGATGTTTGATAGAAAGATGTTGTAAGATGTTGAATTCTTCAAAGATCTGCCCTTTCGCTGCATATGAAGTTCCTGGAAACAAAAATCGGATCCCTTCAAATGAGGAAAGAGAGCTTTTATGTATGAAACCCTAGGTTGTAAATTCGTATTTTGGCCGACCTAGAGATTGAATATCCCACCAATTTCTTGGGGTTAAGCTTTATTTTATGATTGGATCGCGCTCCTAAAATTTTGGGAAAAATGTCCAGGACCATGTTGCACTCCGGGTGCCACGGTCCCGACAACTTTTCACCAAATTTTCAAGGCTGTCGGATATGATGATTTTAGAGAGAATCCCGAAGTTACAGGTGATTTCGAGATGTTTTGACCCCGAAACCAAGCCCCCAAGTTCGAAATAGGACTTAATTAGGGTTTTTGATTAAGTGGTGTATTGGAGGAATAAAATGCGAAGGGCGCGCTTTAGTGAAAAGGGCCCAATTTTATGATGTAGAGAATGATGAAATAGGACCTTAGACCTAATTAATTTGATTAATTAAGTGCTTAAGGAGAAATGCAATGCAGAATGTAAAATGCACTAAGGCGGGTGCTAAACTAGGTGTGAAATTGTACCACCCTAGCAAGTGCGTACAATTTACGACGCTACAGTGATAATACCTAATGAAGACTTAGCCACATTATCAAAGCCTCTAATGGGACGAGAGTCAGGCTCAATAAGGGATGTATCCACATTCATCTTATGCAATAGATTAATGCTGCACACATTAAGGCTAGAACCATTATCTACCAGTGTTCGTCTTATAGCAGTGTCATTTATGATAACCACAATCATCAAGGGATCATATTGATGTTGAACTTCACTAGTAGGCAACTCATCTTGAGTAAACACAATTTGAGCTTTAGGATTCATCACAGAGTTAACCAAAGATACTATATTACTAGATGTATTAGGTGGAGGAACATTCAAATCTTTCAAGGCATCTTGTAACATTCCATGATGAGCGGAAGAAGTTTGAATCAAATCCCAAAGGGATATCTTAGCAGGAGTAGTTTTAAGTTTTTCTATGAGATCATATTCCTTACCAAGAACTTGTGAAATACGAGGAGCTTGAGGAAGAATAGGTTGGGAAGGAGGAAGCGAAGTTGGGATAACTGGAGGAGGATTAGGTTGCCTATTGTTTCTTGTGTTATAGGTATGAGCAACCGCATGATAACTCTCTCTAGTCAGTTGCTTAGCATACTCATAAGGGCTCTTAGTAGAATAACCTCCTTGCACAGTAATAATAGGTTTCTTAGGAGTGCAAAAAGAATCTTTAGCATAACCACCTTGAACCACTAAGATAGGCTTATTTAAAGGTTGAGAATTTTGAGAAGGACAAGCACCTTGGACAGTGAAGAGAGGTTTGTTAGGTGTTTCATTCACATGTATCAAATTGATTGAGGATGGTTTAGAGGAATGAACAAAAGTGTTGGAAGAATTATTGATAGTCTTCTCTTGCACTAAAATCTCATCACGGATTAAATCAATTTTAGGAGAGAGACAAGGGGTAGGCATTGATGTTCTAGTAGGCAGAGTAATACTAGGAAGGGTCATATCATCCTCTATCATCAAAGGATCTACATGGGGAATAAACTCTCTAAGAGAAGGATCAACATTACTCTGTAAAGTCTCACTTTTGAGATGGAGATCTTTGAAAGAGATGTTAACCATCTTGCCTTGAACTAGGGTTTCCTTATGAGTAGAACCAAGTTGAGGAGAGGGAGATGCTTTATTTTTAGAGGGAGAATAATTGAGATTCAAGGAAGGTGAGAAACTATCAAGGAAGTTTTCAATCTTGATTTCATCCCCTTTGGCTAGGGTTCTCTCATGGGGAAGAGAATAATCTACACCTTCTTCTAATGGTTCATCCCAAATAGTGAGGTTGTTGAAAGGAATCTTTGAAGTATTGTCAATTTCGGGAGAGGAGATAACATTGTTTATTAATTCCTCATCCTTAGGAGGGAGAGCATCAATAGATGTGTTAAACTCATCCTCTTTCCTCAAAATATGTTCAATATGATCTTTAGGGGAGAGAGAATTAAGGAAATTGCTTATTATTTCATCTTCTTTCTCTAAGGGATGCTTATGGGTAAGACAAACTTTAGGAGAAGGGTAAGCATTTATCATTAATTCATCATCTCTAGTGGGAATTTTGTTGGAAAAGGAAATGCCATCACTAGGAAATGTAAGGATCATGTCATCTTCTTGCACAAAAGGATCCTCATGAAGGGAGTGTTTTTTAAAAGGAACATGAACATATTTCTCCAAAGATTCATGCTTAGGAAGGAGATCTTTGAAAGAAGTGTTCATAACCTCTTGTTGCACTAACATGCCCCCATTGGAAGGACCAACTTTAGGAGAAAATAAGTCAATATCTATCAATACCTTTTCACTTAGAGAGGCATCATGTAGGGAAGGTGAAGTAACATTAAGAAAGGTGTTTATGATATCATTCTCTTCCTCTAGATAGCTAAATAGGAAGGGCACATTTTAGGAGAATTGTCAAGATCACTCTTAAAGTCTTCATCCTTAGAGAATGGGAGAGTCTCAAAGGGATTGGTAGCAACTCTTTTAGGCACTAAAATGTTGTTATAGATGGTGGGAGGTTCTTTAGGAGAAGGAAAAATTGAAACAAGGGAAGCTAACCCATTATCACATCTATGAAATGAATGCATCATGACAACAATTTTCCTATTTCAAATGATAACACATGCAAAATAGAAGGAAATGTTTAATTTTAACCAATGAAAGCACTTAGAATGTAGATTTAGAAAATGAAATTTGTGATTCAAATGAGTTCCTAAATCAGATTTGAAATTATTAAGCTATCCACAACTTCAACTTTGAATTTTAGCAAAAATTTCCTCTAAATTTTTGAATTTTGCAAGAAATTAAAACTTGTAAATGCAAATTTGAATTTGAAATAGCATAAACACTCAAATTTGAAAACATAAATCAGAATTAGAGAAGATTGGAATTCACGTCGGGTTCACCAAAATGTGTGGGGGAAAAAGTGACACTAAGCAAACATGCCCTAATCTCACTTTCAATCACACATTTGTGGAATACGAAAGAGGCTAGATGTATCACACAATTGGCTACTTCTTTTTGTGGAAGAGAGAGCCACGGGCTACCTATTAGGATTTCTATTCCTTTGTTGCAAATGATAGATAGAATGATGCAAGTTCAACTACTAGCCCTAGAGTGCAAGTATGAACTAACAACAAGATTGCAGAATTGAACTTAAACAATGGAAAGCTGTAAACACAAGGACAAGACAAGAATGAAAATGCGTACCCGGAGTCAAAATCTGAGTGAAAATGTTCGGGACGGGGGCGTGGGCGCCACTGTCCTGATTCTGCTCCTGAAACTGCTGTTTTGCAACCTGAAAAGCTATCAGAAAGTTGCTGAAAGTTGCTGTCTGACAGAGGGACCAGGGCACCCAACGCCCCTGTCCCAGGGACTAGGGTGCCCAGCGCCCCTGTCCTGGCAGGACCAGGGCGCCCCACGCCCCTGTCCTAGCTTTCTGGGCTGGAATTTGGTGTGAAGTTCAGTCTCAGTCTGCTTCCGTCGGATCTACAACTTGCGGCGTCGTCCGAATCCCGAAACCTGCACTTATATCTGAAAAGGTATGGTGGGCGGCTATATAGGGTTTTGCCTTAGTCAAACCCCCGCTTTGGTGATTTCCACCTCCACGAATAGCCAAGTTGTATTGTAAAAGTAGTGTGTGCAAACCTTGTGTGTGTGCAAGATCTTAAAATGCAAGAAAGCAAACTAGAGCAAGCTAGAAAATAAACCCTAATTGCTTGCAAATGATAATGTAAATGCTCCAAATCAAGATGTAAAGAGATCTAAAGCATGAATACAAGTGATATAATGAGGCTTATGCAAAGACATGAAAACAACATGAAATCATACCCAACCCCAAGGGAGGGGTACAAGCCAATCTTCAGTCGGTGATCCCCTATTGCTCTTCAATGTCTTCAAAGCCCTAAATGGATGAATGAAATTGATAGATGCTTGATGGATGGATGTTGAATGTTGTTGAAGTCTTCAAAGATCTACTCTTTCGCTGCATAGAAGGTCCTTGAAACCAAAATTCTGATCCTTTCCAATGAAGAAAGAGAGCTCTTATATATGAAACCCTAAGTCTTAATTTCAACTTTTGGCCGACCTAGAGATTGAATCTCCCGCCAATTTCTTGGGGTTAAGCTTTATTTTATGATTGGATCGTGCTCCTAAAATTTCGGGAAAATGTCTGGGACTGTGTGCACTCCAGGCGCCATGGTCCCGACAACTTTTCACCAAATTTTCAGAGCCGTCAGATATGATGATTTTAGAGAGAATCCCGAAGTTACAGGTGATTTCGAGATGTTTTGACCCTCGAAATCAAGCCCCCAAGTTCAAAATAGGACCTAATTAGGGTTTTTGATTAAATGATGTATTAGAGGAATAAAATGAAAGGGGCACGCTTTAATGAAAAGGGCCCAACTTTATGATATGGGAGATGATAAAATAGAACCCTAGACCTAATTAATTTAATTAATTAAGTGCTAAAGGGGAAATGCAATGCAAGATGCAAAATGCGCCAAGGCGGGTGCTAAACTAGGTGTGAAATTGTACTACCCTAGCAAGTGCGTACAATTTACGACGCTACAATTATTAATATGCGAGTTTCATAATTATCATTATTATGCAAGTTATATTTCAAGTTTTGAATATTAAATAATTTAGTTATGGTTTTTATTCCACATGGTTCATCAAGTAGTTATTTCAATTAATTAAGCTTTGCAATGTCTAATTACGCATGTTCAATTCATAGTTGTTTTCAAGCATGATGTTTTTCATAGCTTCTTAGTTAAGAAAACTAAATAAAGGAAGTCGGAAAACCAAAACCTAGCAGCGTTCGGTATTTACGGTGCCTCTGGGTCACGCTTACGGGTAATGTCGTTGTGTTGAACTACTGCTCTTAATGCCTAATAAAGCTGCATCAACGACGTCTATGGCATTTTCCCTATAAATCGTCGGGGAGTGATAAGGGACACTTGGAAGTTAAAATCCAAGGGGCGGGTAATCCCCCTTGGATCGATAATCTAATAAGATAATCCTTAAATGATTTTACATCCGCCGAGTTAAACCATAGTAAACCCCCTTTAGGGTTGATTGAGTGAAATGCTTTTATGAAATTGATTTAATCTCGAAGAGTTGTTGTCGATTGACAATTGGGTCAAGGGTGACGCTTATGATAGGTATTAGGATCTAATTGTTTTAGGCCACAAGCAATAGGCCACCTTGAGCCTTTGCTTAAGTGCTACCAATGCGGGTAGCAACTGCAGAGAAACTATCTGGGACATTGACCCTAGAAAGGGTTGCGTACCCACTAATCAGTTTACATCAAACCATAGAGTAGAAAATAGAACTACATACTTTATGCCTTGATCTCATGCCGAAACGGGTATGTAGGCAGTCTAGGGACGGAGTTGTCCCTAGTACTTAGGCATTCGTGGATGGGGTCTAGGTTTGGTAAGAAAAAGGATTGAGTAGTCCTAATTTGAAAGATAAGTATAATAAAAAGGAAAAAGTAATTCAATGCATACTCGGAAGGAATCTCGTATGGATTCGCTTGACTTCCCGAGGCTTTAAGCCAAATTCCGAGGTGGAATTCAAGCTTGTATTATGTTATTTTGATTTCTCCTAAGGACGGTGACCTCGGTGCACTCCTATTAGAAGAGTGTAGTACTTAGTGAGTGATCAGGACCCGAATGGTCCCGATGAGTCTAAGTCTCTGGCCAGAGCACCTCTTATCCCAATTGGATAGATGCCTACCCCATATGGGTAGATGCCTATCCCGTATTGGATAGATGAAACTTCTAGCTCCGTATGGTCAGATGCCTAACCCATATGGTTAGATGCTCATCCTAGATGGATGAATGCCTAATCCTAATGGATGGATGCCCAGAGTATGCGATTGAATCAAACACAAATGATTAAAGTAAACAAAAAAAAATGGTGAAATTTTGTTGGGTTGAGTAAAGTGGGTTATTACATGTGGTATCAGAGCAAAGGTTCAAATCTAGGCCTTGTGCTCACTTCAATTTACACAACTAAGGGAATGTTTTGCAATGGTGGAGATTAAATTATAAAATCTTAAATCAAGAACTGACTACATAATTTAATTTTAAGGTAAAACCCTAGAATGGCTAGAGGAAGAGGAAGAGGAAGGGTTAATGGAAGACGTACTACCACTAGGAGACAAAGGGAAGCTAACCATGAAGAAAACCATGAAGAAAACCATGAAGAAAACCATGAGGAAGACCATGAAGGGGATCAACATAACCCAGGGAATAACGAAGATGGGGTCGAGGCTATAATCAACCTGCTAATTGAACAAAGGGATAAAATCAACTTCTTGGAACAATCAATGCAGGACCTTAGGGCAAGGCAGAATGACATTGAAAATCAAAGTGGAACTAAAAATGGGAACCCTGGTAGCAATCAGGGGATTATGATGGGCAATAGAAAATAAAATAACATATTGGAACTCTCCAAGGATTTGAAAAAAATCACCCCTCCTAAGTTTGATGGGAGGAAAATTGGTGAAGGAGCTGAAAATTGGTTAAATGAAATGGAAAAGTATTTTGAACTAAGAGATTTTAGCGAAACAACCAAGGCCTTATGGGGTTCCTATCAACTCACAGGGGAGGCAGCTAGTTGGTGGACCAACACCAAGGAGCAAAATGGGTATAGAAGGGATACGATCACATGGGATCAATTTGTTCACCACTTCCGTAAAAGGTGGCTCCCTCAATTGTTCTTTGATGAGAAGGTGACAAAATTCCATAATCTACGTCAAGGGCCCCTATCAGTCCAACAATATTGGGATAAGTTCGCCAAATTGCTTAAGTGCGTACCTATGTACCAGAAAGATGAAGAAGGCCAAGCGAGGAAGTTCATTTTGGGACTAAATACCAACATAGGGGTTGAGGTCGACATGCATGGACCCAAAAACATGAACGAAGTACTTGAAAAGTCCCTAAGGCAAGAGAGGAAGATTCAAACCCTAGCAGGGCAGAACTATAATGGGAACCACTCTTTTAAAAGGAAGCAGGAATTCAAGGGGAACACTAACTTCAACAAAAGTCAAAGGAATAATTCTTCCGAAAGAAGGCCGCCCCCTAATCAATATCAGAGGAATGGAAATAATAATAATAACATGGGCAATAATAACATAGGCAACTATAATAGGAATGACTAGCAGAACAGGATAACTTATCCACCCAGGGCCAATGAAACAAGGAATGATCCCCCTAGGAATCAAGGCAGGAGGGGTCCTCTAGGTGAATGTTTTATGTGTGGGGGAAACCATTTTGCTAGAGAATGTCTCAGGATGCAAGGTCAAATTAGGGTCAATCAACCACAACAAGGGCCCTAGCAAAGGATTCATGCAGCAGTTAGGAACCGAAGAGAAAGATTCCAGAATGTTCCCATGGAAACTACAGGTACACTATTTGAACAACCAATTTCAATTCTAATTGACACTGGGTCATCTGAATGTTTCATCTTACTTGAATTAGTAAGCAAATATGCATTAAAAGTTAATCAAATGGAGTCATCATGGATGGTTCAATATGGGGATAAGGCAACTAGGGAAGTAACTAAGTGTTTGCCGAGGGCAAGGGTACAATTTCCTGAGTTTGAAACAAGGGTAGATCTTTATGTGGCACCCCTAGGATTATATGATGTAATTATTGGAATGAGTTGGTTAACAGATCATCAAGCTAATGTAGATTGCTATAACAAAGTTGTTGAATGTTTGGATGATGGGGAGAAAAGGGTCAAAATCCGAGGAAAGTTTAACCCCATTAATATAGAAACCATATCAGCCATGCAATTAAAGAAGGAAAGAAGAAGAGGAGGCCTAATCTATATGGTTGAAATTGATGAAGGAAAAGAGGAAAATACCCCAACCTTTGAAAATACCCCTTTCTTAAAAGAATTCACGGAGGTATTTCCAAAAGAATTACCCGGCTTACCCCCTAAAAGGAAGTTTGACTTTTCTATCGACTTACTACCGGGAGCTGAACCAGTATCAAGGGCACCTTACCGAATGAAAACAACTGAATTACAAGAGCTCAAAATGCAATTAGAGGAACTCTTAGCTAAGGGATTAATAAGGCCAAGTGTATCACCATGGGGAGCACCAATCTTATTCGTTAAGAAGAAGGATGGAACCTTAAGACTATGCATCAACTATAGGATGTTGAACAAGGTCACAATAAAGAATAGGTATCCCTTACCTCGAATAGAGGATCTTTTTGACCAAATGAAAGGAGCAACAATTTTCTCAAAGATAGACCTCCGATCAGGATATCATCAACTCAGAATTAAGGAGGAGGACATTCCGAAGACAACTTTTAGGACTAGATATGGGCATTATGAATTCACAATAGTTCCTTTTGGTGTAACCAATGCCCCAGCTGCATTTATGAACCTAATGAATAGTGTACTCCATGACTACTTGGACAAATTTGTTTTGGTATTTCTAGATGACATATTGATTTACTCTAGGAATGAGGAGGAACATTTAGTACACCTACAAATTGTTTTGCAAAGGTTGAGGGAACATAAGTTATATGGGAAACTGTCAAAATGTGCCTTCTTCAAGGAAAATATTCACTACCTTGGGCATATAATATCAAAGGAAGGAATAGCAGTTGATCCAGATAAGATAAAGACAATAGTAGAATGGCTGATCCCTAAAAACGTTTCAAAGGTAATAAGCTTTATCGGGCTAGCAGGGTACTATAGTAGGTTTGTGGAAGGATTCTCTAAGATAGCAAACCCCATCACCTCATTACAGAGGAAGGGTAAAAGGTTTGTGTGGACAGAACAAAGTGATAAGGCATTCCAAATTTTGAAGGGGAAACTAACTTCAACACCCATTCTAAAAGTACTAGATCCGAATGGACACTTCACAGTCATAACTGACGCTTCTATCGAAGGTTTAGGAGGAGTACTTGTCCAAGATGAAGGGGTAGTAGCTTACGAATCCAGAAAGCTGAAGACTCGTGAAGTTAATTATGCACCCCATGACCTAGAGTCAGCAGCAATTGTGCATGGCCTATAGAAATGGAGACACTTCTTACTAGGGAAGCCCTTTGAGTTAAAGTCAGATAACCAAGGACTAAAGTACATCTTTACCCAACCCCACTTAAATGCTAGACAAAGAAGGTGGTTCGAGTTTCTAAGTGAATATGATTTTGAAATTGAATATATTAAAGGGAATGAAAATAGGGTGGCAGATGCTTTAAATAGGAGGAGACACTCGATGACTATAACAACATTCAAAACTTCTTTCCAAAGGCAAGTAATGGATGAGCAAGGACATGACCCATGGTATGAGCAAGTCAAATTGACTTTAGAATACGATCCAACCGATCCTAAGGTTGAAGGGTATACATTAGATGAAGATGGGTTGCTCAGATACAATAATAGAATCTATATTCCTAATTCAGGAGACTTAAGGGAAGTAGTCTTGTCAGAGGCTCATAATGCCCCTTACTCAGGGCACCCGGGGGTTAACAAACTTTATGCAGATCTAAAGAAGTTATACTTTTGGCAAGGGATGAAGAATGATATAGTTAAGTATGTGGCTAAATGTTTGGAGTGTCAAAGAGTAAAGGCAGAACATAGACATCCAGTTGGATTAATACAGTTACATGATGTACCTCAACACAAGTGGCAAGTTATTAGTATGGATTTTGTGCAAGGGTTGCCCATGTCACCTTCTAGGCATGATACAATAATGGTGGTAATTGATAAACTCACCAAGGTGGCACACTTTATACCAGGGAATCTGACGGATGATGCACCTACCTTGGCAAGGCGCTTTGTTAAGGAAATATTTAGGTTGCATGGAATGCCAGAGAAACTCATATTAGATAGAGATGCTAAATTCACTTCAAGGTTTTGGACAACTCTTCAATCAACTCTGGGAACTCAACTAAATTTTAGCACTGCATACTATCCTGAAACCGACGGTCAAACAGAAAGGACAAATCAAATTTTGGAAGATCTACTTCACATGTACTGCATGGACCAACAAAAGAAATGGGAAGATTACCTATCTCTGGTAGAGTTTGCTTACAATAATACATATCAAACATATTTGGGAATGACACCTTTCGAAGCATTGTATGGTAGGCCTTGTCGAACACCTTTGAGTTGAGATAGTCTTGAAGATAGAGTAATTGTTGGACCAGATATGTTGAAGGAGATGGAAAGGAAAACTAAGGAAATTAGGCAAAGATTGAAGGAAGCCTCAGAAAGGCAGAAAATTTATGTAGACAAGAACAAGACCAAGGGAGTTTGAGGTGGGAGAAAAAGTCTTCCTAAGGGTTAGACCACACAAGAGTTCCATAAGGTTTGGGAAAAAGACCAAGCTTGCACCTCGTTATGTTGGACCTTTTGAAATATTGAAAATGATTAATCCAGTTGCATACCGGTTGGCCTTACCTCCCCAGTTGAGCCGAATCCATGATGTTTTCCATGTATCTCTTCTTAAAAAGTATGTACCTGATGAGAAACATATTTTGAATTGGGATGCTTTACAGGTCCAGGAAATGGGAGGAATAATGATAGAGCCATTCAGAATCTTGGAGAGGCGCCAGTGCCAATTGCACAACAGAGAGGTTGATCAATGCAAAGTACAATGGAATCAGTATGATGAAAGGAATGCCACGTGGGAAGATACTAGAGAAATGCAGTAGTTGTTTCCCTTTTTGTTTTAAACTAATCATGAACTATAGACTCTTTTGGAGACATTCAATAAGTGCATCAAGATGATGCACAAATTAAGGGGAAGAGGATGTCACAACCCTCCTTTAGCACTTTTTGATTTGATACAATTCTATTATATTTTTTTGGTTGAGCTATTGAAAATAATTGAATGAATATTATAAAAGAATAAATAATGGACCCACATACACACTTGGAGAATATAATTCAAAAGGCATTATTTATTTTTATTTTTATTTTCCCATTCCCAATTATGGCACATGTTGTAGGAGAAATTAGAAGCTTCTAGAGGAATCTTCATTCTTTAATACCTTGCATGTAACTCCCCCACTAGGATATTAATCAATTTTGCATGGGTCCAATATTGGAAAAGAATGTCATTCTTAATTAATTTCTCTAGATAGTGGAATTAAGGGATTTTTCCTATATATTGTATGCAAGTTTTCAAAAGAGGGAGTTGGTGATTCTTTGAAAAAAGTTTTCTCAAATAGTTTGTTTTTAATAGTCATATTTTCATTTTTGGAGAATAGTTAAGTTTGTTTTGAAGAATTTTTCCAAGCTTGCAAGGAAGGATCAAGGAAGGCTAGGCTTGAAGATTTGGAGAGGATTCAACAATCAAAAGGCTTCTCCAGGTTCCCTCTCTTTTTGTATTTGATATTTTTTTATGTAAATTTTTATATTTCAAAGGAAATATCTCCTCCTAGATTCTTTAGTTGAATATAGCTTTCTGAAATAAATCATTTCTTAATTGTTAGATAGAAAGTAAATCTATTTTTCAATAAAGAAATGCATTGATAAAAAATTTCTTTTCTTTTTAAAAATACAAATGCAGATTTCTCTTTCATTGTTAATCTATTATTTAATCTATTTAAAAGAAAGAAATCAGATTCTGTTTTTTCTGTTTTTTTCTTAAATCTAGAGAAGATCTTAAATCAAAAAAAAGAAGAGGAAAATAAATCATGCTTTTTCAACACCTCTATTCTTTTTTTTGAAAAACTTAAATTCTTTTATCTCTGAAAATAATCCTTTTCTTTCTATGCTTATAATCAATTGTATTAAAAAATATCGCTATGTGAAATAATATTTCAAGTAGGAATTCTTCTCAGATTATTTGTATAAAATCCCTATGGAAATATTATCTTGTTAATTATTTATTTTCATAAATCTCTCCCTGTGAATATCAATTTCCTGGAAATCTCATCAAAAAATTTATTAGCTCAACATAAGACAAATTTGTTGAATATGATCACCGTGAAATCAAAATTTAAACATTCACCTATCTCTGTGATAATTTAGTTATCTGTATATTGCTGAAATAAATTTCTCTATTTTATTTCATCCCTGTGATTAAATTCATATTCTCATTTTTTATAATAACATTCTTTGTACATATATCTTTTATATATCTCTCTCTCTCTCTCTCTCTCTCTCTCTCTCTCTCTCTTATATTATCAAATAAACTCGAATTAAAAAAAAATCATATATATATATATATATATTATTAAATTTATACAAAATGATAATAAATATATGAAATATTGCAAAGTGATTTTTAAGAAAAAAAGTGGTTTTCAAAATTTATTTCGAATAAAGTATCGGGCAGCGTGCAGGGGAGGCGGTATTTATATAACCGTTGGGGAAGTGGTACCCTCCACTTCCCCTGCGGTCACTGTTACGGCAGTGGCCGCAGGGGGAGTGGAGGGGCCCACGGTGTCCCCTCATCCCTATGGGCCTACACCCACAAGTCCGCAGGGGTGGTGGGACCGCTGGCCCCCACCCCCCACTAACTTTTAAAAACAATTTTCGCTTATATTTTTTTATTTAGGTTTTTTTTTCTTTTATGTATATAGAATTTGCAATTTAGGAATTGTTATTATTTTCTTTAGTATGAATTTTAAGTTAGAAAACTAAACTTAGAAAATTTATAAATAATTAGGATCATTGTATAGTAAATTCGTAATTGTAAATTAAAGTATATAATTGGAATCGCTCAATCTAATTGAGATTTATTGGGTTACTTAGTTGGCGTTTTAGATTCATTATAAGTAATTAATTTATATTATTATGATTTGATCCAAAATTTGTCTATGTCTAAACTAATTGCTATTTTGGAACCGGTGACTCTATAATTAATTATTCTCGTGGTAGGAATAAAACATTGCTTAATCTTGCATGTAAATTACACTATTCTTGCATCATGCAAATTACTTATACATTAATTGCATTTATTGACGTCTTCATCATCTCCATGAAAGTTACGCGTTTAATTATTAATATGCGAGTTTCATAATTATCATTATTATGCAAGTTATATTTCAAGTTTTGAATATTAAATAATTTAGTTATGGTTTTTATTCCACATGGTTCATCAAGTAGTTATTTCAATTAATTAAGCTTTGCAATGTCTAATTACGCACGTTCAATTCATAATTGTTTTCAATCATGATGTTTTTCATAGCTTCTTAGTTAAGAAAACTAAATAAAGGAAGTCGGAAAACCAAAACCTAGCAGCGTTCGGTATTTACGGTGCCTCTGGGTCACGCTTATGGGTAATGACGTCGTGTTGAACTACTGCACTTAACACCTAATAAAGCTGCATCAACGACGTTTGTGGCATCATCCCTATAAATCTTCAGGGAGTGATAAGGGACACTTGGAAGTTAAAATCCAAGGGGCGGGTAATCCCCCTTGGATCGATAATCTAATAAGATAATCCTTAAATGATTTTACATCCGCTGAGTTAAACCACAGTAAACCCCCTTTAGGGTTGATTGAGTGAAATGCTTTTATGAAATTGATTTAATCTCGAAGAGTTGTTGTCGATTGACAATTGGGTCAAGGGTGATGCTTATGATAGGTATTAGAATCTAATTGTTTTAGGCCACAAGCAATAGGCCACCTTGAGCCTTTTCTTAAGTGCTACCACCGTAGGTAGCAACCGTAGAGAAACTGTCTGGGACATTGACCCTAGAAAGGGTTGCGTACCCACTAATCAGTTTACATCAAACCATAGAGTAGAAAATAGAACTACATACTTTACGCCTTGATCCCGTGCCGAAACAGGTATGTAGGCAGTCTAGGGATGGAGTTGTCCCTAGTACTCAGGCGTTCGTGGATGGGGTCTAGGTTTGGTAAGAAGAAGGATTGAGTAGAATCCTAATTTGAAAGATAAGTATAATAAAAAGGAAAAAGTAATTCAATGCATACTCGAAAGGAATCCTGTATGGATTCGCTTGACTTCCCGAGGCTTTAAGCCAAATTCCGAGGTGGAATTCAAGCTTGTATTATATTATTTTAATTTCTCCTAAGGACGGCGACCTCGGTGCACTCCGATTAGAAGAGTGTAGTACTTAGTGAGTGACTCCGGACCCGAATGGTCCTGTTGGAGTCTAAGTCTTTGGCCAGAGCACCTCCTATCCCAATTGGATAGATGCCTACCCCGTATGGGTAGATGCCTATCCCGTATTGGATAGATGAAACCTCCTGCTCCGTATGGACAAATGCCTAACCCGTATGGTTAGATGCTCATCTCGGATGGATGAATGCCTAATCCTAATGGATGGATGCCCAGAGTATGCGATTGAATGAAACACAAATGATTAAAGTAAACAAAAACAAAAAATGGTCAAATTTTGTTGGGTTGAGTAAAGTGGGTTATTACATTTTTCCTTATATGTTACTTTACAAAATGGATATCTGTTTAGGTTGGACATCTATTTTATATTTGTTTAAAAAAAATAATCGATCTGTATAATAGAATATTATATACTACATAATATGATATTTATATTATATTATATATAATATATATTTAAACTATATATTATATGATATTAAAAAAAAAAGCTACATAAAACAAAAAATTGTTATTCAATTAAATAATTAGATATTTGTTTGGCGTGAATATTTATTTTTTGTTTTTATAGATGTATTTATGTTTCAAATGGATATTTGTTTTTCTTTGGTTCTTACCGTGCAATATGTACTTTTTAATCAACCCAAGTAAAAAGTCAAACTAAATTTCAAGTTCTTGGGTAATTGAAAAATGTTTGTTCCTATTGCTACTTTTTAGACCCCTATGATCCTGCACTCACCCATCTCTCTTTACTCTCTATCTCCTTTTTATTTACTTATTTCTCTCTCTAATCTCTAGATCTAGAGACTCTACCTCTCCCCCTTTCTACCCCTTCCCCCCCGACCCCCCCTCCTCTCTCTCCCTCCCCCAATCTCGACCTATCTCTCTACCTCACTCTCCCTCCCTTCTTCCCTCTCTCTTGACCTATGTCTCTACCTCTCCTTCCCTCTCTACTTCTCTTTATCTCGCCTTTTTCTCTCTCAATTTCTAGATACCATGGGAAATACATCAAATTGTGAGATTCAATTTCTCCTTAATAGACCCTTTGAATGACTAGCTTTAAGGCCTTAGAAAAGTGTTGGAAAATACTAAACAAGCATATGCTAGCTTATGTGTGAATTGTAATGCAAGTGATGGTCCTTTTAAATTCTCCAAATCCAAATGTTTCCAAGAATCAATCCCATTCTCATCTAGTCAAAGACATCTCAAAATAGAGACAAGTCAATCAATCAAGCTTGAACTCACTCCATAGTATATATTAGGATAAACAATTCATCTAAACCATGCCATTCAATCAAGCCTCTACATGACCAAGCCTAGTCTATGATCTAACTCATTGGACAAGATGAAAGACTAAATTGATTGAGAATAAATATTTAATTACTCAAATCAAAAGATCTACAGTTTACTTGTGTAATTATTCATTTATTCAATTAAATCATTTATAAAAAACATGGACATCATTGATAAAATAATTTTTTATTTAAACCAAAAAGCTATATAGGCATAAAATGTTATATATTGGTGTAAAGCGGAAAATCGCGATCGAACCCTAGTTGCTCTCCCCTCTTCCAACTCTGAGGAGAGAGAAGGGAGAGTCTCTAGGGTTGATGGTTTTCACTTAGGGGAGAGACTTTACATTCAAAAGAGGGGTTGAAACCCACAAGATCCAATCCCACACAATGCAAGATTGGATGCTAAATGTGTTTCAAGGGTTAAGAAAGCAAGGCTACCCTCTTTTGTAAAGAATGTTGATAGAAGAATTAAGCTAGGAATGCATAGAAAGTGACAAAGATTCGCTTATAAACTGAGATAGGGATATAGGATGAAGCTGCGGACCTGGAATTAGCAGTAAAATGTCGATACGGCGCTGTCCTGCAAATTTGAACAAAAGTTGTCAGGACGATGGCGCCCGGCATGCACACGGTCCTCCGAAAAATCCGCAAAACGAAGGGGGATCTGTTCGTCTCTGCACAAGGATTCCAGATCTTCAATTTCAGCCGCGTACCTGCAACCTACACACAGAAAAGCGAAGACGATTGGGGGGTTAGGGATTAGGGGTTTGCCTTTAGGTCAAACCCCGGTTTTGGAATTAACCAAGAAATGAGAAATGCTGTAAATGTAATGTAAAACAAGTACTAATACCTTGTTGTAAGGATGTTTGTATCCTTATGTGCGAAGGTATAGATGTTGTTGTTTGTTGTATTGTTGTATGTTGTATGTAGCATGTAGTATGTGATCTCCTCTTCAATGGTTGAATCCTTGTCTTGAATGCAAAACTTAGCCTTGAATGGAGACTTAGAATGATCAATTGCTTGAAGGAATGCTTGAATGCTTGAATGCTTGAATGCTTGAGTATAGTTTCCACGCTTTTTCCATCATATCATATGAGAGAGGAAAATGTAGTTTATATACTTGTCAATTAGGGCTGATAGACTGATTTTCCCGACCTTAGGCCGACCAGGAAAGATAATTTTCCAATTTGCAAACATAAAGACCCGAAGTCCAAAAGAGACCGGGCCCAAAATAGGACCCAGGGACCAGGGCGCTGGGCGCTCTGGTCCCACCTCCCGGGACAGCAGGGTGCAAAGGAGGTTCAGGCCAGGGTGGAAGAAAATGCAGTTTTCAGTGTCATAATCAGGTTTCGGGGTCTCCATTCAAGTTGCGTGTTGCGTCGCCATCGTGAAGACCGAAATGCAGTCGAAATTGCAAGTGTCGCAATTTTAGGACGCTACAATTGGTAAAAGTATAATATATGTACAAAAAAGCCATATAGGCTTATGATGTCATAAATCTATACAATACAAAAATATATGCACAAAACTGCCATATAGCAATACAACAAAGACCCTAAAATAATCACTTCCCTCCAGGTAAGAAAAAAAGCAATCATTAGTCACCTTTGACTGTTGAGTGAACAAAGATGCATATGATGTTCCAATTGCTTTTGAATCCACTGTCTTGACCTCCTCTCTAAATTTCTTGGAGCTCCACCTAATACAATAAAAGTATACGCATTAATATATAAAAATTGAATTATAGAATAACATATAATGAAATAATCACTTACCACAACCTCATAATCTTTATGAAGTAGTTTTTGCCTATCTTCATATGTAGGAGGGGGAGGTTCACCAAAGGGAGTTGAGAAGCCCTGTTAAAAACATCAAGATACAAATTAAACTACAAATAAAAATTATTCAAAATTTCACTAATAGATAGATAAAACAATAAGTACAATATGAAGTTTACTAGTTTGGCTTGTACCTTTGTCAAAGGGATCAAATATATTACTATTGTGGTAGCACCATGATTCATTTTGGTACAAATACTAGGAGTATCAACTAATGTCATCATCTCAAAATGACATGTAATGTTACTAAATTAACTAAATTTGCCTAACATTAAAATGACGTCTAATGATTAAAATAATCAAGCTTACCTCAGTATAAGATGTATGACCACTTTGATTAACAGGTGATGATATCAAAGGTCCAAAATTAACCTTTTCAATATCCAATGTGAGTTTTAAGATTACCATTCATATAAGGTTAAACTATTCACGTGTACTATATTTATTATTTCTTTACTAGTTACATTCCCGTGGACTCGACAACATCATGTAATTGAGAGTTAGAGGGCTATTAGACATAGGGTGAACTCTCTAACCCTAAATTTATTACAATTAATCTAGCAATTTAATTAATATTACATTTCAAAATAAAATATAATAAACTAAATTAGACCTTGTTCAAATTTACTTGTTTATCAATGCCAAATAATTCATTTAGCATCTTATCTATCAAGACAATATTTGAGCCAATATAGATACATCTTGTTGTTGGACATGTGCATCTTGATCGTCCCTAGACCCATAATAAAAAAAAGGGACCCACGATTTTGACATATGTGAGGTGAACATCAAGGCCTAGAGGACTTTTCTACATCACCCTATGTTAGAGGCCTATTTTGTTATAAAAGGGTCTAAGTGAGCAAGCTTATGGACTATAAGGTATTGACCTCAATACCCTCCTTTACAATGAAAGGGATTGTCACATGCTCAATGGTTGGCGTAACACGGGGTCACATTGCCTAGTTTTGGGCATTGTTGTGCCCCCAATCTATCATGCGTAGAACCTCCACCTCAACCTTAGAACTCCCACATATTGAAGTAGTTTGAGATCTTCTTTAGGACAAACTCACAATAGATTTTCCTCAAATACTACTATGGGACCGCATTGTTATTCCATGGAGAATGGTAAAAAATGATCCACCACCTATCCCAAAAATTATTCCTTATCCCTTTGTGGTGGCACCAATGGATAAGGATCCCCCTACAAGAGTCGTCTAGGGTTGCATTTGTTTGCGGGTCAATGAATAATGCACACAAGTTGGATTTCAAAATCTCTTTTCCATTTGTTCATAAGATATATTTTTTTGGCATACTATTGTCTTGATTCTACCCTCTTGCTTGACCAAGTGTTAGTTTGTCCACTCACAAAATCTATGTGAGAGATGATAGATTCAAATGAAGTGGCTAGGGTAGACCAATGAGAGGTTGTTCATGATGGGCCTCTCAACTCTTCATTTATTGTCTCAAGTTCTTTCTTAGGTATGTGTACCAAGATGGTAAACAAAAATGTGGCCACTAGCAAAAGAAAATGCCTAAAATGGATGAAATGTGTGTTTTTGATAAATTCAAAAACCACTTATAT
Source organism: Cryptomeria japonica (assembly GCF_030272615.1). NCBI lineage: Eukaryota > Viridiplantae > Streptophyta > Pinopsida > Cupressales > Cupressaceae > Cryptomeria > Cryptomeria japonica. The sequence goes on along the minus strand of NC_081409.1, from coordinate 319,956,535 downwards.
GTTAAGGCTTGTAAAATATGAGCCAAAAAGCGTACATGTGCTTTGAATTAAAAACACGTGTTATTTAAAATAAAAACTTGTACACACTTTTATGAGAAAAAATGTGCACGAGTTACAATGCGTACGTGTTATGGTCAGCAAGTTAAACATGCACGTGTTTTGCTTACATTAAGCTAGAAAAAGAACATGGCCTTAGGTGCTAATTCCTTTGGCCTTCCCTTAGTTTTTTTTCATTAGGATATATACATACAATATTTCTTATACTTTAAGTTATATTTTATGTATATTGGTGCAAAGCGGAAAATCGAACCCTAGGTGTTCCTCCACTCCATGGAGAGAGAAAGGAGGTCACTAGGATTGACGGTTTTCACTTTAGAGAGACTTTACATTCAAAAGAGGGGTTGAAACCCACAAGATCCAATCCCACACAATGCAAGACTGGATTCTAAATGAGTTTCAAGGGTTAAGACATCAAGGATACCCTCTTTTGTAAAGAATGTAGATAGAATGATTGAACTAAGAATGCATGTAAAGTAAGAAGGATTCGCTTGTAGACGGAGATAGGGACACAGGATGAAGCTACGGACCTGAAATTAGCAGTAAAATGTCGAGACAATGCTATCCTGCAAATTTGAGCGAAAGTGGACGGGACGATGGCGCCCGCAGTGCACACGGTCCTCCGAAAAATCCGCGAAACGAAGGGGGATCTGTTCGTCTCTGCACAAGGATTCCAGATCTTCAATTACACCCGCGTACCTGCAACCTACACACAGAAAAGAGAGGATGATTGGGGGGTTAGGGATTAGGGGTTTGCCTTTAGGTCAAACCCCGGTTTTGGAATTAACCAAGAAATGAGAATGCTGTAAATGTAAATGTTTGTAATGTAATCAAGTACTGATACCTTGTTGTAAGAATGTTTGTATTCTTACATGCGAAGGTGTAATGAATGTTGTATTTTGTATGTTGTAGGTGATCTCCTCTTCAATGGTTGAATCCTTGTCTTTGAATGCAACACCTAGCCTTGAATGGAGACTTAGAATGCTCAATTGCTTGAAGGGATGCTTGAATGCTTGAATGTTTGAATGTTTGAATGTCGCTTCCACGTCTTTCACTTGCTTACTTCCTTCCTCCCTTTCTAGGAGAGGAAAAGTAGTTTATATACTTGTCAATTAGGGTTAGGAAACTGATTTTTCTGACCTTAGGCCGACCCGGGAACATTATTTTCTGAATTGCAAACTTAAAGACCCGATGCCCAACAAGAGACCGGGCCCAAAATAGGGCTAGGGACCAGGGCGCTGGGCGCCATGGTCCCACCTCTCGGGACAGCAGGGTGCAAGGAGGATCAGGCCAAGGTGCAGAAAGATGCAGTTTTTGATGTCACAAGCAGGTTTCGGGGTCTCCATTCAGGTTCAACGTTGTGCCACCATCGTGAAGACCCAAATGCAGTCGAAATTGCAAGTGTCACAATTTTAGGACGCTACATTTAGCCCCCACTTTAGCGGGAGTATAAGCGTACGCCCATACTTCCGGTAAAGTACAAGGAAACAACATTGAAAAACTTTCACCACGTCAAGGAGGCAAGATACACCAAGCCCCCAGTGGACTAAGGATCTTACGACTTCGATTGACAAAGTAAAAGGGAAGATCACGAGGGAGAACCATGACTGTCAGTAGTAAGGTTCCCTCACTATGAGTCATGCCAAAAAAATACCAAAAATTTTCAAGGCAAAGCTAAGTTCGCCAAGAAATTTTTAAGTATCTTGAAGAGATATGAACGGGGTGTATGCCCCCCTACGTTAAAGCGATCGCACACGCCTCATCGGGGGTGATTGCTTTAAGGTAGTGATACATATAAGAAATGAGAAGGGAAAGGAGCACATTATCACAAGGATTTAGCCCCCAAGTGTGAGATAAGCCCAAGGATAATAGACACAAAACACAAAGCACAAAGTGACTTCGCTTTCCTTGGGGTCAGTATGCTGTATGATAATTCATGTATATCATATGTATGTATGCATAATTGTTCTTCATTCCCCAATCAAGGAAGGTCACCTAGAAGAAGGGAACACATGTGTCTTTTGAGTCAACATGAGAGAGACCAAAAGAGATCTCAATGCTTTGCATTGTCCTCAAGTAGACAACACTAAGGACAACAAATAGAAGAATGAGAATAACACATAGAAGAAGTAACAAAAGAGATCAAGAGAGGAGGAGAGAGTCTGCTATGCTAATGAACCTAGTCGAGCACGTCATCCACCCCCTGATCTTGCTGATCAATATTTCGGGAAGGCAGGAAACACGCTAGAGGAGGAACATCCAACATAGCAGATGGAGCTATCACAAGATCCAAACAAGGGCTATGTTCATGTTCCACACCACGTTGTTCTTGTCTAGGAGCTAGGATAAGTGCTTTAGAAAATTCGTTAGATAAATGGTTATCAACATCAACATATTCATATTCACTATCAGAAGAAAGAGGAGTAACATTTTCATCATGAATAACATTTTCATCTATATCATCATCAAGATTTATAAAAATAGGATCTTTAACTCGCACAGGATCAAGACCATCATGCATCTTATGTTTAGGAGATTTTGGCTCAATTTTCGGCTGAGGAGAAAATGGAATAATACTAGCTGAAGGTGTTTTTGGGGATTGCAAAGTTTGAGAAGCAGCTGCCTGAGCTCTAAGACGACGCTTTCGTCGGTGTTCACATGCAGAACGATTTCGTCTAGTCTTAGTAAGAAGTTGAGAAGAGTGAGGAGGAGGAATGTTCTCATCCTTATCACTTGGGTGTTTAGGTTGTGGTCTCTTAGGTTGAATAATAGGAGAAGAGGAAGGTCTCTTCTCTCTATAAGAGGAAGGAGGAGGAACTGCTCCATATAAGGGAGGAATATTTGGTTTAGGAAGGAGACCAAGTCCATCATGACGAGGAGGTATAGGTCTACTTTTAGAAAGTTTATTAGACATAGACGTAGTCACATCCATAGGGATGGGTTGGGAATCTTCTTGAGGAAAGACATTAGTTTTATCTTTCAAAGGAAGAACTTCCTTCTCAAGAATGATAGGAATATCAAGTTTGGGTGTTCTAGGTTCACTTAGAGATAGGATCATATCTTTTTTCCACTTTTGATAAGATTTGAAAAGATGATCACTCCGCAGTGGAAGAGATTGGAACTGTTTAGGCCAAAAATAATCAATAGGAATGCTAGAAGTTCTTTCAGCAGGTTTAAAGAGACTATGATTGACAGTAACAATTTCACCATTATGGGGAAATTTCAAACACTTGTGAATAGGAGAAGCAATAGCTTTCATGGAAGATAGCCAAGGATAGCCTAGCTTCACACAAAATTGTTCGGACGATGGGATAATGGCAAAGCTCACATCAAGGGATTTGTTATAGACCTCAATAGGTAATGTAATAGAACCAATTGCCGGAGAAGAAAATGCATCAAATAGTTTCACAACCACATTTGTTTTGTCATAGATCACTTGATTCAATTGCAAAGTAAAAAGAAATTCTTCAATAATGACATTAACCATACAAGAAGGATCAATAAGCACTCCACAACAAGGTGTATTCTTGACTTTTGCAACTATATATAAAGGACCATCAAGTGCCTTGATAGTTTCACTAGAATCAAATGTGATGGAAGGTTCTTTAGGGATTTTCTGCTGTTCCACAAAGTTAATCACATTCAGAGTCATAGACACAAGACTATCAGGTGAGAAAGAGGAATCATTAGTCTCAATCACATTAGAGGTATGAGAAGGTAATGGATCAGTAAAAATCTTAAGATTTTGGTTAGGAGGAGCTACAGATGTGTTGCCTTTATCATTCACACCAGAAACAGAGATAGTATTATTATCAATCAAATCTTGAATTTTACCCTTTAAAGCAAAACATATTTCAGTATCATGCGCAGGTTGACGATGAAATTGACAAAAAGATTTGTTATCAAAATAGGGTGAATTAATCTTTGTAGGATCTATTTGCCTTATAGGAGGGAGAGTAAGCACATTTTGTTCCAATAACTTATTCATAATACTATGCAATGATTCATTCAAAGGAGTAAACTTTCTTTCTTTCTTGAAAAACTTAGAAATAGGAGGCACACCTGATGCTGCATTCACATTGTTGTTGATGATGTTTTCATTGAATTTAATGGACTCTCTGTTCGGTTTAAACTTCCCAAATGGTTGTTGACTACTATCACCTTTATCACTCGGAGCCATAGGATTTGCTTGTTCCATTTGACTCACAGTCAGTTGATACTTGTGAAGAGTTGCAAACAACTATTGGAAAGAAGTAAACTCAGAAAACAAAAGTTTTTCTCTAATATCTTTTTGTAAATTAGAAATAAAGATTCTTTGAATATCATTGTCAGGTACTGGAAAAGAAATTTGAGCACACAAATGCTTATATCTACCAATGAAATCAATCACTTTTTCTTTAACACCTTGTTTACAATGCATTAAATCAATCAAAGTAACTTTAGGACTTATATTGTTTTGAAACTGTTGAATAAAAGCATTTGCAAGTTGTTGGAAAGAAGTAATAGAATAAGAAGGCAACGAGCAATACCATTGTAGGGCTTTATCTCTTAATGTTCTAGTAAACAGTTTTGCAAGCAAACTTTGGTCATGAGCAAAATCGGTACATATTGTTTGAAAGGTCTTAACATGTATTAGAGGATCACCCTTACCATTATAAAGCTCCAATTGCGGGATTTCAACATGTTTAGGGGGACTAGCTCGAACAATGTCAAGAGAAAGTGGGCTCGCAACATCAAATGTGGGCACACTAAACTTAGATTGATTCATAGAGGCAATCTGTTGCTGTAAAGAAGAGACAGTTTGTGCAAGATTGTTAATGGTCGCTTCAGTCGAAGAGTTCATATTAGACGTGTTAGATTGTGATGGAGGTATTATGTTATTGAAAGAAGGTATTGATTGAGAGTAAGGTGGCGGGACACTATGATAGTTAGTCATAGGAGATGATTGGAAAGAAGGAACACTACAAGGAGGAGTGGAATGGTTAAATGAATTGCCTCCTTGCGTCATGTTCATTTGTGGAGATGTAACAGGAACACTCATTGAAGGAATGAGTGAAGAAGTTGGATTGAATGAAGGAAGAGGGTTAATTGAAGAAGAAGGATTGCCCCCATGACTGGTGATCATAGGTGGAATGTTTTGTATTGAAGTAGTCATTATGTTTGATGTAAAAGTAGGTATACTAGCAATAGAAGTTGTCAAAGGAATAGAATGATTGACTTGAGTAGGAGGTTGTGTATAACCTAAAGTTTCGGCACAACTCTTCATAGGCATCACATTCGAATCCACAATGTGTGCAATACTACGCAAAATATCAATTCCATTTTTATCACTTTGAACTATACGTTTTATACCCTCAATTAATGAAAGAGCTTGACTATCAGGGTATTCTTGAGACATCCATTGTCGAAAATCATCAAATTGGTTATCCAATTTCGAAAGTTGTTCTACAGAAACCTCATGGAGAGCTTCTTCATCATTAAGAGGATTAGAGGAATTACCCATGTCCTCGTTAAAAAGGCCATTCAAATTAGGTTCCATCTCCTCAGTAATTAAACCTTAGAAAGACTTAATTCTAAGGCTTCGTATAACAGGAATAGTGTAAGTAGGGCTTATTGTTGTAAAACTCATGCACTAAAGAGAGAGAGAAGATTTTGAATTTTAGAGGTAGCAAATTTCAATAAAATCAGCCAATCTCCTAGATATAAGCTGTTAAATACAATCAAGACAATCTCCCGAAATTTCAAAAAAAATGTCAGGGACCATGGCGAACGGAGTGCACACGGTCCTCGCAACTTTTTTCGAAATTTTCAGGGATGAAAGTTATGATGATTTTAAAGCTAATCTGAAAAAATTGAATGATTTTACGATCTGTAGATAAGCCAAATTAAAGTTGCAATCTCAAAATTGAACCCTACAAAGATTGTTGAAAAATGCAAAATTTGAATTTTGAAAAAGATAGGGAAACTGAAATTTTGAATTTTATGATTTTAGAGGGAATACTGAAAGCAATGCAGGCTTTGAAATTTAAAAGTTGACTCAATTTCATGCAAAATTCACTTTTGAAAGTGGAAATCAAGGTTGTTACAATTAAACATTTAATTTCAAAAGTCACAAACTGCAAAAATTTAAATAAAGCACTGAAATTTCGAATGAATGCCAACACACTTTTCAAATTTAGGACTGTAAGAAACACAATTTTAACACAAATTTCAATTTCAACAATTTTTGAATGATTATAAGCCTTTATCCAAGCAATCACTAGACCAACTTTGACTTTAATTTTGAAAGTGTTAGAATTGATAAAATCAGCCAAGATTCTGGATTTTAGCAGAAAAATACAGTAAGATCTAGCTCCCGAAATTTCAGAAAAAATGTCGGGGACAATGGCACTCGGGGTGCACACGGTCCTCGCAACTTTTTTCAAAATTTTCAGGGATGAGAGATATTGTGATTTTGTTGCGGAATCCAAAGTTACAGCCGATTTGGAGGTGTTTTGATCAGTGAGATCATTGGTTAAAGGTTGAATCAAGAAGGTTTTAAAAATTAGGGTTTTGACACTTAACCACTTAATTTTCAGAATTAAAGCACAAATATGAATTGACAATTTGCAATAGAAGGGTAGATCTGAAACAAGCATTAACAATTAAACATTTCACAAGCTCAATTACTAAAAAGAAAATTTTAGGGTTTTTATGCAATTAACCTCTAAAATTTGAAAAAGATCAAACATGGAAATGTAATTAAGGAAGCAAATTTTTCAAATCTAACCATGAATAATCAGAATTAGGATGTTCACGTCGGGTTCACCAAAATGTAAAGCGGAAAATCGAACCCTAGGTGTTCCTCCACTCCATGGAGAGAGAAAGGAGGTCACTAGGATTGACGGTTTTCACTTAGAAGAGACTTTACATTCAAAAGAGGGGTTGAAACCCACAAGATCCAATCCCACACAATGCAAGACTGGATTCTAAATGAGTTTCAAGGGTTAAGACATCAAGGATACCCTCTTTTGTAAAGAATGTAGATAGAATGATTGAACTAGGAATGCATGTAAAGTAAGAATGATTCGCTTGTAGACGGAGATAGGGACACAAGATGAAGCTACGGACCTGAAATTAGCAGTAAAATGTCGAGACGATGCTGTCCTGCAAATTTGAGCGAAAGTTGACGGGACGATGGCGCCCGGAGTGCACACGGTCCTCCGAAAAATCCGCAAAACGAAGGGGGATCTGTTCGTCTCTGCACAAGGATTACAGATCTTCAATTATAGCCGCGTACCTGCAACCTACACACAGAAAAGAGAGGACGATTGGGGGGTTAGGGATTAGGGGTTTGCCTTTAGGTCAAACCCCGGTTTTGGAATTAACCAAGAAATGAGAATGCTGTAAATGTAAATGTTTGTAATGTAATCAAGTACTGATACCTTGTTGTAAGAATGTTTGTATTCTTACATGCGAAGGTGTAATGAATGTTGTATTTTGTATGTTGTAGGTGATCTCCTCTTCAATGGTTGAATCCTTGTCTTGAATGCAACACCTAGCCTTGAATGGAGACTTAGGATGCTCAATTGCTTGAAGGGATGCTTGAATGCTTGAATGTTTGAATGTTTGAATGTCGCTTCCGCGTCTTGCACTTGCTTACTTCCTTCCTCCCTTTCTAGGAGAGGAAAAGTAGTTTATATACTTGTCAATTAGGGTTAGGAGACTGATTTTTTCGACCTTAGGCCGACCCAGGAACATTATTTTCCGAATTGCAAACTTAAAGACCCGATGCCCAACAAGAGACCGGGCCCAAAATAGGGCCAGAGACCAGGGCGCTGGGCACCATGGTCCCACCTCCCGGGACAGCAGGGTGCAAGGAGGATTAGGCCAAGGTGCAGAAAGATGCAGTTTTTGATGTCGCAAGCAGGTTTCGGGGTCTCCATTCAGGTTCAACGTTGCGCCGCCATCGTGAAGACCCAAATGCAGTCGAAATTGCAAGTGTCACAATTTTAGGACACTACAATTGGCAAGATCTATGAGAGTAGTTTCAAATCTCTAGGATTCATAATGCAGATTCTAGATTTTGGGAGATCTTATAATTTTTCAAACTTAGTGAAATTTCAATAATCAGTGGGCTTCTATCATCATTCTCTTGCTATCTCTTTATTTCACGCTCTGTCTCCCCCAAACTCTAGGCCTATCTATTTTCCTATCTCTCTCCTCCTCCTCCTCCTCCCTCTCTACCTCTCTCTATCTCACTCTCCTCTCTCCCCAAGCTCTAGGTCTTATAATTTCTCAAACAATCAAATTTCAATAATCACTAAGCTCCTATTATCATTCTCTCGCTATCTCTATTCCACTCTCTTTGTCTCCCTCGATTTCTAGATCTCTCTTCCTATCAGTCTCCCTCTCCCCTTCTCTCCCCCATCTTTTTGTCTTACTCTCTCTCCTCTCCCCCCTTCTTTGCATCTCCCCTCTCTTCTCTACCTAGCTCCCACACATTCTTCCCCCCCTCTCTCTCTCTCTCTCACTCACACACACACACACACACACACACACACACACACACACACACACACACACACACACACACACACACACATCCTCCCATGCTTCATCTCTACTTATCTCATTCTCACCCTTTCTCTCTCTACTTACCTCTATCTCCCCTCTCCCTCTCTCTACATACCTCTACCTCCCTCTATTCATCTACATAGATCTTGCTCCCTCCCTCCCTCCTTCCCTCCTTCCCTCTCTATTTTTCTTTATCTCGCTCTCTTTATCTCCCCTCTCCTCTCTATTAGAATCTGAAAAGATGAATATTCCAAAATAACTAGTGCAAATGAATAGAAATAAAATTGTGAATGTAAATGATACAATATCAAAATAACAACACAGTCTCCAAGAGAGAAATGCAAATGTTGCAAATAAAAAAAAAAATTAGTAGAATGAAAGAGCAAAAAGCTATAGAATGCAATTACAATGCAATAGAATAGAATACAAGAACTAGCTAGGAATGAGTATAAACAAGAAATGAGAGAGGGGAGAGGTGACAAATACGAGCCCAAAGAGGCCCCAAGATGAAAGAATCTAGAGGAGAATCAACTTCCTTTGAATGATGACTGTGGGAGGAATGTGAATCCTCATCATCACCATCTGAAGTGGAGAAAGAAGACTCCTCATCAAAAGTAGGAGGATTAAGATCTTCTAAAGAACTATCATCGTGATGTAGTGACTCCAATATGATAGTGGATGGAGAAGTGGTAGAAGAAGAGTTAGAATGACTCTCCTCAAAATGAACACTCCTCTCAATGAACAACTCATGACTGGTAGGATCAATAAGTCTTTAGCCTTTGACATCATCTAGATATCCAACAAATATGCAAGGCTTACGTTGTGGATCCATAGCCTTGTGTTTCTCTGATGGAATGTGGGCCCATGCATGAGAACCGAACACTTGAAAGTTCTTAACTTAGGGTTTCCGACTAGTCCAAGCTTCAAAGGGTGTTAATTATTTTACAACCTTGTGAGGGACTCGATTCTAGATATAACACACACAATTAATGGCCCTTCTACCCAATATGGTGGTGCCAAAGATTTGGAGTGAATCATACAATTGACCATTTCTTTCAAAAACCGTTTTTTTTTTTTCATTTTGCAACTCCATTCTGCTAAGGATTGTAGGGAACTGTATGTTGCAAGTCAATGCCCTCAGAGACACAAAATTGCTCAAACATGTTGTTGACATACTCCCCCCCCATTATCTGTACGCAGAGATTTGATAGTTTCTGAGATTTGTTTCTCGACAAATGCTTTGAAGTCCAAGAATGAATCAAAGACTTCATACTTTTGTTTGAGAAAATATACAAAGGTGTATCTAGAAAAATCATCAATAAATTTCAAAACATATTGGGCTCTATTGAAGGATGGATTGGTAAATGGTCCAACCAAATCACTATGTACTCTCTTAAAGCTATGAAGCTCTCCAAGCTTTTCCTTTGTCAGTTTTTTCCTCAAGATGCTTGTCAAGAATACATCCTTGACAAACACCATATGAAAAATGAATTGGAGGCAATTGTGTAACATGTCATGTTGATTGAGTTGTTTCATGTAGCGATAGTTTAAGTGGCCAAATTGTTGATGCCACAAGTTTCTCACTTCATCAGAATGAGTGAGCAAAATAAATGAAAGAGGACCATTAACAAAATGAGAAAACAAATAAAGTCGAGACTAATGATCTACTTTCCCAATTGCAACTGCAGAATCATTGTGCAACTCACGAATTGCCACTGAATCAAGAGAGAACTCAAACCACTTGTCTGAACCTGTGTGAGTGATCTTATATATTGATAGGAGATTAGTTGCTAGTGAGGGCACACAAAGAACATCATAGAATGTGCCATCCCCCACATCAAAGACCCTCTCCCACACACCTCAACAAGACTATAATCACCCATCAAAATAGATGGCATAAAACATGTCTCCAAAGATGCAAGTTCATTCTTTGATGAAGCCATGTGGTGCAAGGCACTCAAATCAAGAAGCCAAGCAGATGGTGGTGAAGCAAATGCTACAAAGGCCTTGCCCTTTCCTTTCCCCTTGTTTTCTTTAGCCTTGTTAGACCCCTCACTTGAACTCTGTTAAAACTAATTCAGGTACATTGATATTATTCTTTTCAAGAATGTGTGTCAAGTGATCAATTTGTTTTTTCAAACATTTATGCTCATCATGACCTGGTCTTTTACAATAGGCACATTTGACCTTGTCTTTCTTAGGCTTGTCACCATTAGAAGATTGGGTATCATTAACTACTTTGGAGGTAGTCTTCTTTTTATCATTCTTTTCACTCTTATTCTTTTGTTTCTTCTCCTTATTGTTGTTACTTTGTCCTTTCTGTTCTTTTGTGTCTTGGTTGATAGCCAAGGCATGTGACTTAGAGGATTTTAAATTGCCCATCTAGAGTAGCTTATCTTGCTCCCGTGTGAGAAATAGCAAAATCATCTAATGATGGCATAATAAATTGAGTTCCAAGTGCACCCTTAATAGCATAGAAGGTATAAACAAATATTGGATATTCAAAACTTAGCTTAGAGAGAATACTAAGAATCAGTTGATCATCTTTCTTTTCAATTCCACATTGCTTTAACTGCAACCTTACTGATCTCAATTTTGTGAAGAAATCTTGGATTGTGTTAAAAATGACAAGATTTAGACTAATGAGTTCATTTTCCAACATATGACCCCTCATTGAATCTTGAGTTCCAAATAAAGTTTCTAACTTTGTCCAAATTTGATTAAGAGTACTCAAAGATTCAATACAAAAGAGTAGGTCAAGAGAAACAGACAAACACAAAGTTCCATATGTTTCCTCACATCTATTGAACCACTTAGGCTTTTCTGCATCAATAGTAGGTTATGTTTCCAATCTCATTGTTATCCTGTGCAAACCAATTTTTCTTAAGTAGATTGTCATGTGTGATTTCCACTCACAATAATTATAAAAAGTTAGAATGGGAATTGTTGTTTGATCCATGATGCAGAAATGTTGAAAGAAAGAGAACACAAAAACACCAATACACCCCCACCGTTTTCACTAGTCTCAAAATCACCCCCCCAAAACATTACAATGCTGACAATTTATAATTTAGTGCGATTACAAAGCTTTTCCCAAATTACAATAGTGTTAAGAACCACAATGGTCAAAAGTACAAACACAATTTAGAAAAAAATAGCGATGTAGTTGTGCTCAGGCACAACTTTATCATGCAATACTTGAAAAGGGAGATAAAGAATATGATCAAAACCAATATGGATGGAAAGTTCTTATCTTTATCTTTCCAAGGATATCTTGTTAACTGAAATCCGACACCCGAGAAAACATCTATGAATTTTGGAAATACTGATTTTGTCCTCCAAGATCAAATTTTCTTAGCAACAAAAATTTTACCCTTGATTTGATTTTTGAAAAAAACAATCCACTATATGTAGATAATATCAAAAACCCAGAAATATTTTTGAGTTAGAAACCAAAAACAACATTTTTTAATCCAACAAGCAGAAGTTGAAAAAATAAATCAAATTCAACTTTCTACAATCGAAAAAATTATCGCATAACACATTTGGGTAGCAATTTTTGCAAGATTTGGTCAATGTTTGCAAAATCTAAAAGATGCCCAGATGGTATTTTGGGGCTAGATATATGATGCAAAAAATAAGCCTCTTCCAATCGTTCTTTAAATTTTTGTGTTGTGATCTCGGTGAAAAGAAAGCCAAATTTGACTTTCTTGAGTCTTTTGGAAGCTATGGAATAGCTGAGAATGCCACCGAGATTACCAAATTACTGCAAACACTCAGATTTTACAAATAATTGCACAAAAAAGCCCTAAAAATTAGAGTTCTCCCTCAAACTTTTTTTATTCTCGAGTTCATATGGAAATGCAAGAGAAGAGCATACTCAGTTTTTAGGAAACTTCCAAAAAATATATTAATGCACTAGAATGACTCTGATAGCATGTTAGAATCTAAAAAAATAAATAACCCAAAATAACAAGTGCAAATGAATAGAAATAAAACAGTGAATGTAAATGATACAATATCAGAATAACAACACAGAGTTGGTCTCCAAGAGATAAATGCAAATACTACAAAAGCAAAAAAAAAATTAGGAGAATGCAAGAGCAAAAAGTTGCAAAATGCAATTACAATGCAATAGAATAAAATACAAGGACTAGCTAGGAGTGAATATAAATAAGAAATGAGAGAGGGGAGAGGTGGCTAATACGACCAATGGGAAAAGACCACCACAATAGTCTAAAAAAGGCAAGTGTAACTTCCATGAAAGATGCCAACACTTTGCACCCACTCACACTAATACTCAATTAATCCTAACCAAACTTAAATAAAAGTGTAAGAAAAAACCTAGGAATAGGAAAATAAATAACCAACTAGGAAATAAAAAACCACACTAACATTCTCTACCTACCTTTCTTTTCATCCCTCTACTTTTACCTTCCCTAACTCTCTACCTCCTTCCCTCCATACTACTATCCCTCTCTTTTAATACCTCTCTCTCTCTCTCTCTCTAGATAAATAGAGTAAGGGGAGTACAAGAGACGTAGGTAGATATAGATAAGTAGAGAGAAAAGGAAAGAGAGAGGTAGAGAAATAGGCAGAGAGGGAGAGAGATGTAGGTTGAGAAAAAGGTAATAGAGAAAGAGATAGAGAGAGTGGGGAGAGAGGTAAGATTGATAGAAGTGGCAAGGGAAGGTTCAAGAGATAGAAAAAGAGGTCTTGAAGGGAGGGAGGTCTTGAAGGGAGGGAGATATGTATAGAGATAAAGAGAGGAAGAGGGGAGATAATGATAAGCTGAGAGGGGGGAAATAGATAGATAGATGTGGAAAGGGAAGGCCAAAGGAATTAACATCTAAGGCCATGTTCCTTTTCTAGTTAAATGTAAGAAAAATGTGTATGTCCTTTGCTTGCTAACCATAACACATACGCATAATAACACGTGCGTGTTTTTTGCATAAAAGCACGTATGTGTTTTTTTTTAAATAACATGTATGCATTATTAATTAAAATAGCACGAATATGTTTTTCCTTGTACTTAGCCTTGGATGACAAGCCTTAGGCTTGGGAGCTTTATTTCCCTTCTTTTTACATGTTTCTTCTTCCACTCTAGTTTCTCAACTTCATTGTCATTAGGTTTACACGTTATCAAATGACTATTTGTAAAATTACCACCATAATTTCACTCATCTTTTGAGATTCCTAACCATATAATTTTTTTTAGATTTGAACAACATTCACATATTAATTTCTTTAACCAATGCCTTCAAACTTCTCAAAGACATGTGTACCATTGTTTTCAATACTTTTGAACTAATTGTCCAAATTTGAAACAAATTATATATATTTTTTTACACTTCAAAAAAATTAATTGATTTTTCAATTATTTTGGTGCAAGTTATGTGACGCACATGAGCAAGTACTTGATTTTCAAGATGCGTCCACTTTGAAAAATCTTTAAAAAAAAAACTCAACAAAAAACAAATAGAACTTCTAGTACTCACTCTCAGCTATCTTTCCACCAAAGAGTTTTTCAAAATACTAGATGCAACTATAACTTTTTTGATGCACACATCAAACACTGTGCGTGAAAGAATTGATACCCTTAATTTTATCCATTTTTTAAAAACTTTAATAATTTGGAAACTAGATTTAGAATACTGCAATTCTTGTTCTTTTGGTATCTTCAAATTTTGAGTGGACGAGTCTCAAATAGCTCCTTCAAGTTTAGGTTTAATTGATTTCAGAAAAAAGTGGCCACACGTACCCCCCTTTTTTTTCACCATATTGGTGCACTTACCCTCTTGTTATTTTCTATTTGTGCTAATAAGTTTTCTTGTGTTTGGGCAGGATGTTAAGGAAACATGACATGGGTTTTTGTATGGGTTTTTTGTAGTTGTTCCTCATTAGGACCTTTTCATCAACTACTGGGGGCTTTTATAAAATTAAATAAAACTCACTCAAACCTATTTCTATCTAGCTATTTAATCAAATGTTTACACTAAGAAATGAAGAAAACTTATCTCCTCAACCTCGAGGACATAGCAATATTTTGGTGCCATTTTGATGGTGAATTTATGATGAGAGGGAAATTTTAGAATGTAAGCGTACTTCTCCAATGTTACAATCTATGTTTTGAGAGGGAAATTTATGTGAGATGCCATGTTCAAATGAGCTTGACCTCTTGTTGTTTTCTTTTTTAAGCTTAGAAAAATGCACTCATGCATTATGTCTTAGATGGGTCCAAAAAGTGGTGTAACCACTTTTTTGTCCCCCATCTTTCTTGTATATACCCCAATCTATGTTATTTATATCAAATTCAACTGTGCAGTTTTTGAGTCAAAATCCATGTTTCATGAGTAGTGCTTCACACGAACCCATCTCTCAAGAGAATTCAAATGGATGACTTAACACTCATTGCATCTAGTTGATGGCCATAAGGGTGAGGCAACAAGATTTCCTAGAAGATCACCCTTCCTAGTACTACTCTAACTCAAGCATGCTTAACCATGTAGTTTCCCCAAGATCAAGCCCACTTCGCAACTCAATTTGTAAAACCTTCAACGAAGTGTTGTCTCTTATGAATCATTCATTATAGAGTTCCTTTGGCTCATCTATTGAGAACTAGGAGGTATTCTTTCATAGTCTATGAAATTATGATAAGAGGTCAATAAAGTATATGTCGATGATTTTGACTCTAAATTTATCATATAATTTCTTCAAATTATCAATATAAACATATACAAACGATAATATGCTCTATAAAACAATAATTTATAATTATCTTTGACAAGATACACAAACAATAATATGCTCTATAAAATATTTGATTAGGTCTTGTAACGAGATATTCATTATACACTTTAACCATGCTTGATTTTTTCGCACTTTCCAGAGTCCAAATTGATAAATCAATTTCTAGCTTTAAAGTTTTTCCTTACATTTTTTGTTAAAATTGCTTTAACCTTTTAGTAGAGATGTGGGTAATTTCTAGTGGATTTGAACACAAAAAACTCAATAAATCTTTCTATAGCTGCCAATTTCTAGGGGGCTTTCTAAAATAATTCAGTGGGTCCTATTGGGATTTTTTAGTAATATTTTAAGGCTAGTGGTCCCATGAACTTAGTAGTGCAGTTTAACTTAAAAGTATAAGCTCCAAAATTGAAGAATGTTGTGAATAAAAAAATTTAAATTAAATATCAATTTATTCTATTTATTTTTCGATGGAATCTAAAACATTAGCTAATTGACAAGTGACAAAAAAGTTCCTAACCAGGTGGGGCAATTTCTATCCCCACCCCAATTTCCCCTGCTAAAATATGCAGTCCTAAAAAGTAGAGCTTGCTATTTTTGAAGAAAAGATTCCAAATATTCCGTAGCATATTTTTTTGTTCCACGAGACCTCCCACTCCATAAAAATAAATTTCAAAGTCCCATAAGACCTTACCCTAAGAACCCTAAACCCGAAAACAATTGAACATAACAAAAAGACATCAATAAAAAAATCTAAAGGTTGCAAAGGTTGCTGATCTATCAAAAGTTGTTAAAGCTAACAAGTAGCCACTATCAGACACACAATAGCCTCATAATCCAGTCCTTCCCTGCCAACTTAGAGCCTTCATAACTAATCAACAACATGAGGCACTTGGGGGCATCCAAATTCCCCTATCATCAGCTATTTTTATGTGTGCACTACTTCAAGATGAAAAATATGTCAATTCTCCCCCTGTATACCTCACAATCTGTATTTCCCTTTTCATTCAGCAAGCAAAAGATGTAGGACAGAAGAAAACTTTATCTTTCATCAAATACTGCAAGACACTGTATCATGATTCAAAAATAAGAGACGCAAAAAGGCAGTGTCTTGGAGTAGGATAGTATTTTCTGTATTCTCGTTCAATTTGCAGGGGAATTCATTATCTTTCTAATAAAAGCAGATAGAAGTTTAGAACCCTAGTTATAAAACTCGACTCCCGAGGACTCGCCTGAAATTCCTGCCGGCAAGTAATCGATGAAAAAAATCGCTGAAAATTGATGAGACTTGCTGATATTCGCACCGGCGATAAAAGTTGTCCAGCGTTCTACATCAAAAGGAGCGCGATTTGTTTTCACTTTTCTTTTTTTTGGGGCTACAGTCGCACAGTTTATTACAAAGTTTATAATATCATATGTAGAGATCCTAGCAAATTGTATCAAAACATCAAATTCAGCAAAGCGGAAGAAATTTTGTCGCAGTTATTTTTCCAAAAAAATAGTGTCTTGTAGAAGGTTGTTCTCTTCACACAGTTGTCTGGTTCAAGAGATCTTTAAATTGTTTGAAAGAGAATTTGTGAGTATTGTGAAAAGTAGACATCAGAAGGATCTGAAGCATTCTTGAGGGAAATATGTGCATTTGAGGTTGAACCTGTGAATCTGGTTTTTCACAATTTTTTGAACATAGAATTGGGGCACAGAAGCAGTCAATTTCAGTGGCTTTGTTCTCATCACAAAGTAGTCTTCTTGAGGTCATCTTGGTCTTGTTGGAAAGATACTTTTGATATCTTTCTGAAAATTGTTTATAATAAGGATTTTGATTTGTGGCTATCCTAAGTGGACCATCAGGATCTGGATCTGACAAAAAAATTTGGTGCGACACAAACAAAATATTCGTATCTTGCAATGATGTCGAAAGAATTTGTTTCCAACTTTTTTGCAAGTGGAAGAAAAAGTTTAGGTCCACCACCTTTCATTTTTTGTTATTTTCAGATCTATGGTAGAATAGGTGATTCATTGAAAGCAAAATTTTCAAACCCTAGTTTTCGTTACACTACTTCAATTTGATGGGAAGGGCGATATTGACTCTAGAGATCGGTGCTAATTCCAATTTAAACAACTCCATTCTCAAAATGTTTGTTGGAGAAGAGCTTTCTGTCAAACTTTCTAGTGAAGCAAAAACGGTAGTGTTTAGATAAATAGAAAATACAAGGAAGAGAAAAGTTAGACTTAAACTCTTTTAGGAAGAAATGGAGAGATCTTTCTTAGATAGATGGGAGATGAAAGGAGGAGAAATTTAAAAGGGCGAGATCGATGAAGAAGAGAAAAATAAGGATGATAGTAATGAAAGAAAGATGAGGTGGAGATGGAGTCTAAGAGTTCAAGTAGTTTAGTTTTAAAGAAGATTCAACATTTCATTTTCATATATACATTCAAGAAGTCATTGTATTCATGAAAAATCATCAATAAATATAATTTTATCGGTATAGATATAAAAAACAACTAAATTCAAAAAAAAATATCAAAAAGACTCAAATAGATGGTAAGAAGATTCAAATTTTCTAATATTTGAAGTTCAACCCCACAAACATTGTATTGCATTCAGATGTTTATGCTACCAAGAAAAAAAAGTAACAAGATATTACACATAATGTGGAGAAAAGCAAGGTCAAGATAGAGCAAATAGAGGAATCAAAAGAAAAACAGGGAAAAAGGATTAAAATAAATAAGGAGTGAGTAATCCCAGTCAAAAGTCAAAGGAGCAAATTAACAGAAAAGGTTGAAGAATCAAACATATCAAAGAAGGTTGCAGAGTTAATAGAAAAAGCAACTAAGGGTGCAGGGTACAGACATCCAAATCATCATGAGAGGCAACAATCATGGAGAAATAGCGGTACACATCAAAGAAGCATTAACCATGGACACACATAAAATCACAGGAACAATCACTATGGTTACAAGTGGAACCAAAGGCACATAAAATCACAGGAACAATCACTATGGTTACAGATGGAATCAAAGGAACAACTGTAGACATACATTGAATCAAAGGAACAATCACTATGGGCCTACATGGAATCAAAGGAGCAACTAACATAGAAGCAATTCCTGGCGTGAAAGAAGCAATGAATATTCAGGGAGGCAAAGGTGGAATAATATGGAGGTTGATGGAAATAAAGTGGAGCAGCCAAATATGAAGCTCAGGTTGGGAGACAAGTACAATCAAGCAAAACTCCCAAGAAGACCACATATGGAAGGTTGGATGATAGAGAATGGCATCGTGTGTATAATGATTTGCACAAGATTTAATATTTAGTTTTTCATCGTGTTTCAGATAAAAGAATGTAAAGAAGAGATGGCAAGTTATGCATCTAGGTTATATGAGGTCATAGGATAACTTGTGTACTTAATTATATTAAGCATTGAGTCAGTCTATGTTGAGATTAGTGATTGGTGGCATTCCCTCCATAACCATCTTTATTCTGCCATGCACTATGGTGGTTGGTTGGATATGGATCTTTGATATTGATGATGAGAGTGCTCAAATTCTAGTTTGCTGTTACATTAATGAAATGTAATTAATCATGGTTATATTGGATGTAAGGGTTCTGAACGGATTTTGTTGATTGAAATGTGTTGTTGCAAGTAGAAGTGTAAAAGAACCAGGGGGAATAGTATAGTTGACATAATTATAGAAAACTAACATGAATCGCGAGTCATTTAGGCTCACAAGTTAATTGCTGAATGGTTTACAACATCAAACCAAAAATTCGCCCATGTGATCTGGGGAAGAAGAGGTTGGGAAAATGCTAGAGGGAGAGGCAATGCAGTTGATGAAATACTTAGAAGCTTGCAGGCTCTAGAGGCTAGGTTGCCACGTGAGGGTTCTAAGGAAAAACCAAAGGTTCAAAGGGGTTAAGGGGGAGCCATAGATCCCATGGAAAAGCTTATTGAAGATATGAGCAAACAGGAATTAGAATTAGAGATTAAGTCTGAATTCAAAGGAGAATTGAATATAGAAGTGCTCTTAGATTGGATTGGAGACTGATCCACAAATGATCAAAGTTGCAGCTTCTAAAATAAAGTTTAATGCTGCTCTATGGTGGGAGAATCTCGAAAACATTAAGAGAAGACAAAGGGAAGAGAAAATCAAACAGTGAAAAAAAAGAAAAACATTTGAAGCTAAATTCTTGCCTTCAGATAATTAGCAAAAGCAATTTTTAATTTCAAAATATAAAACAAAAGGAGTCTTCAATAAGAGCTTACACAGAAATTTTTGAAATTGCATATCAAGAAGATGATCAGCATGCAGTGGAAAGATACATTAATGGGCTTGGATTTCAACACCAACATGAGTTAGCCCTGCTCAGTGAATATTATGGATGAGGCTTATCAATTAGCCTTAAAAGCAGAGGGAAAATTTAATAGGTTGGGCAAGGAACCTAACAGAAGAGGTGGCAGTAATTCAAATAGAAGAAGAGGAAGTTCCTCCAAATCAACCAATGAAAAAGAGCCAGAGGATAATTTGCCCAAACTCCTTACTATGAATCTCATCGTGTTGCAAGACCATTGTGCTAAGAGTGACTGTGAGTTGAAATGACAGAAAATCTTACAATGATAGGAGAAAAGGTGTCATCATGAAGCGGACAGAACCTCCAAAGACCAATACCAAATCAAAAAGGATTAACACCATTTATTTGAACAAAGGTGGGGGAGGGGAGGAGCAGACCAAACACTTCAATGGCTATCCCACTCTTGGAACAAGAAGAGCAAAGCCAATGGCTACAAGATGTGACCTCCTCCAAAAAGATCAGAACATAAGTACAAGATATTAGTGAAATCTGAAGATGAAGTGTAAGCAAAAAACTAGTCTAGAGCTGAAATTGGTGAAGGATTCAACCATTACCATGATTGTTCGTGCTCAAAACTGCATTCCACAACTCTAGAAGATAAGCTCTGATCACTAACTCCAAGGAAACAAAGTTTAGATAAGATCATGTTGGACTCATGATCAAATTATAGGCGTCTTTAATCAATTAACAAGAAATGGATGAATTGTTTTTGTTTTCTATTTTGTATATACTCCTTTTTTTTATGATGGATCAGTGAGTGTGATTCGAAATGTTGATTGAAAAATATACAATTAAAACTAAAATTAATAATACAACTCATACCAACAAGAATAGATGACTCTTTTAGCTTTGCATCAGCTCAAGAGGATGTTCCTAGTGATCTTTGTAAGATATGCAAACACAAAATGCTCACACTGCTTAACCAAACATAATACATAAAAACACTCCAAATAGGTTGTCGCGCCCATATCTTTCATGCTTGTAAATCATGCTGGATTCATGATCAACTTGTAGGTGCCTTGAACAACTAACAATAGAAAGATCTCTTTTTACTCTTCTAGCTCTACACGTAAGGGTTTTCCTAGAGAACTTTGTAGGATTTGAAAACACAAATACTCACTTGGCTTAACTAAATCCAATGCATATAAATACATTAAATAAATTGTCACTTTCATACTTGGACTACCAATCTATTATACCATAGAACTCTCACGAAATAAATTACAAACAAATTAAGATTTAACACAAATATGAAAATCGTTTAATAACTATATATTTAAATGTCTTGCATCACCTAAAGCCCAAAAACATAACTTTAAAAATGATTCACAAATCCAAGCTCATAAATACAATTAAGTTATCCAATGTAATGTCCCTTTTAATAATCTCAAAAACCCTATAATTTTGGGTTCCCTTTTATTCAAATATTTGAACAATCATGGAATACTGAACCCAGATATTGAAAATCAATATTCATATGCCAACACTTAATACTGGAGTCACTTTAGCATCAAAAGAAAGATAGTATTGCAACGATCTCCTAAGTTGCAAGATACTGATGCAAATATAGTAAAACCCTTACGACAGCAAATCCAAATATAAATATCATATTCAGAATTTCAGATAGTAGCAAAAATGATTATACTCACAAGTGTATAGCAGGTATAATTTAAAACCCTTACGACAGCAAATCCAAATATTAATATCATATTCAGAATTTCAGATAGTAGCAAAAATGATTATACTCACAAGTGTATAGCAGGTATAATTTAAAACCCTTACGACAGCAAATCTAAATATTAATATCATATTCAGAATTTCAGATAGTAGCAAAAATGATTATACTCACAACTGTATAGCAGGTATAATTTAAAACCCTTACGACAGCAAATCCAAATATTAATATCATATTCAGAATTTCAGATAGTAGCAAAAATGATTATACTCACAATTGTATAGCAGGTATAATTTATGCTCAGGATTACAAAGGCTGTGACAAGTTCCCAAACAACACGTGACTGCTGTAGAACCACGAATGGCACCCAATTTGTTATGACAACCCTAATAATGTTGCAATTGTGGCTTTCCCAAATTTATGACAAACTCGGCAATTAGAAATGAGATGGTAGCTTAGGAATTGAGGCGGCAATGAATCAGCAGCATTTGATACCCTCCTTAGTTTGTATGACGACCCTCGAAAAAAAATATGAACAGCATAGGTAACATGGCGACAATGATAGTAGGCGTACAGTCCAATCAATAGCAGTAGCAATTGAGATTTAATACCTAGCAGTAAATGATCTGAGTGATTGGAACCTGATTGAAATCTTTAACACAATCCACATCCAAAAAAATGCTTCAAATAAAAATTAGAGATGTCTGCAATCTGTGAGTATCCATGAGAATCACCTCTTATGTTTTCTTTGTCTTCAATCTTTGAGTATCAATGAGAATCACCTCTTATGTTTTCTTTTAATTTACAATAAAAATTAAGATGGTTTTTTTAATCTCTAGATTCTCTACATTGAATCAATTTTTATTCTTTTAAGTGTTCAAGTTTAAAGAAACTGATTTAACAACAAGAGACGCAAAGCGTCAAGTTCCTGCCGAGTTGTTTATGATTAGTATAAAGATTGTTGGAAGTGCATTTGACATTTTGAAGGAAATGGCATTGCCATGGTAAATCGAAATTTGATGAGCATTGCCAACATAGTTGCTGCCTGTTTTAACTTTTGTGATTTGGAACGAGTGGCAATTATGAGAATTGAATATAAAAGAGAGTATAATAGAATTGAATGCAAAATTCATCTCTAAGTAAACAAATAACATATGAAAAAATGAGCATGCACAAAAACATGTAACTAAGTTTGAAAGCATAATTTTCAAAAATGAGACATAAATATGATAGAAATTAGAAACTTGTTACATTTACAAATATGATAGATGCAAATAAAAAACATTTCCAAATATGCAAACTTCTTTTGATAGGGCCTGTACTAAGTCATAAAAAGAAATGCCTATAAAAATAATTCTTCAAACAATTAAATATACTCTTATAGAGCATATAATTTTTTTCCTAAATCACATATCAGTAGATCTAGTCTTCCAAAAGGACAACTGAGTATAATAAATTTTGTCTTATTGGACGGTGCATAATATAATAAATTTGTCTTGTCAGCATTAGCAACATTTTAGAAAAGTTGTTGAGTTTATAGTGCAGTAAGCAATAGTTTGTAGAGTGCAAGATAAATATAAAGTTTTAACAGAGAAAGCAAATTTGTATCTAATTTGCTTTTATTTGTTAACCAGTAGTAGTCTATTTGAGAGGAGTTCTTCCATTTGACAGGTATTCGTGATTTGTGCCTTAGAGATTCTCTCCTTCCTGCAGAACAAAAATTGGTTTTATTGTTTGTAAATTAGTATTTGTTATAAAATAGAGGTAATAAAAATGTTTGAAATGTATAAAGATTAATGTAATGTATCATGCTTACCTTTTTGTAGAAATCATTCGTGAAGAACAAAGGCATGAGTAATGAGGTTGTTTTGGTTGAGAGTGAAGTGGCCTTTTGTTGTAAAATCACGTAGAATGAAGATAACTCTTGATTTGTCTTCTTTGTAGTCTTCATATGTAGTATTTTGAAGTGCTGGCAACAATTGTTCAACTGTGGACTTATCAAGAGAGCATTGTATAGTTTCTTTATTTTCTGCTGTAAGTATTGTATTCAGCTGAAGTGAGTATACATAGTTTACTTTTTTGTGACACCTGGTGCAGTGAGCACTGTTGTCTTCAAGCATGCCATAGTTCTCAAATTTATAATTGCATTGTGGGCAAAATGCATGGAATGGAACTGAGAATGGATTTGCCACTTTTAAGATACCATCAACCTGTAAGAGATGGGTAAATGTTACTGTGGTGTGCAAACAGTGCATTTGAAAAATAAAGACATGCATGTTGTGAAAATAGTTACCTCATAAGTTGTATTCAGTAAGCCATTGAGCCTTTCCAATGTTCTTTTGTCGTTGAGTTTGCATATGAATGTAGAAAGGCTTGTGCGGAATGTTATTCTTTGGTCCACTTTTTTTACAACATTTCTGAACAACATTGGAGGGATTTCATTCATTTGTAGATGGTCTTCTATTGTGAGGCATTGCTGGCCAAAACTTTGGTGCAGGTACAACTATGGAGAGTAACATTGTTAGTTATGGTGTGTAAAAACTTTTAGAATGCAAAGTATTTTGTTCTACTGAACAGAAGTTTGGAACAGGTTATTTGGAAACAATTTACAAGTTTTTTACCTGTACTTTGTGTGTTTCATTGTCACCATCTTTGATGTCAAGTGTGTACTGTGAACCTTGTTTGCCTGTCCTTGTTACCAAGGCACCAATTGTTCCAATGGGGTACTCATTTGTACTAAAGCGTAGTTGTTTTATTGTGGTGCTTGGTATGAAATTGTATTCTTGACACATGCGTGGCATTGTTTCAATTGTTGTTGAGTCTTTGAGGATTAGAATACAGTCACTGTCACCACGATCGTAGTCTGTCTTTGGGGCAATATCAAATCCTGAGATGCAAATCGCAGAATTTGGCACTATTTTTTCTTCATAGTTTTCTACAAGGTCACCAGTAACATTAACTATAATTGTCATTTCAGCTTTCAAATCAGTTAGATCTGCAAGGAGGACAGGCCTTGATTTGTTCACTTTGTCAAGTGTGGCTTTATAGACAATGAGCACATCCCCTTCAAAGATGTTGCCTGCTTTCCTTGCATTCAAGTCTTCAATAGATATGGCATTTTGTCCTTTCACTTTTGATCTGCAAGAATCGTAAGACTAGTGCATTAATATTGTTAACTTTACATAATATTTATTAATTTGATATAAGATAAGTTCAATACCTTTTTGTGATCTGTTCTTGATTGATTTGTGTTTGTTTTCCTGATCTTTTTGTTGGCTCCATTGTTCTCCTGCAAAAAAAGATATGTAGTATTGGAATAAATTATATTATTATTGTGTTTTGTTTGCATGTATGGATGAATTGTTTGTGAATTGTAGAAGCCAAATTTTATGTGTTGTAGGAATTGCATTTCTATTATATTTGAACACTGTGTATTTGTGATTCTATTTGTTATATTTTTTTAGTATTTTGAAGTTTAGTTTCTAAATTCAGTGATGTGCATGTTCATAAAAGTAGCAAGATGATCAGTCCAGTATGCCTCTATTTTATAAATGAAGCATATGTTTTTGTATGCATTAGACCAGATGTGATCAATTAGTGGTTTGTTTACAGTGTGTGATTCGTCTAACAAGAAATGTATATTGGATTTTTTCATATAACTCACAAGCATTTTTTGACATTTGCTTTGTATGGCCATGTCAATATTGAAATCTCCCACAATGTATAGAATTTGTTTTGGGGGAATGTGGGATAATACTTTGTTCATGATTGTTAAAATTTCAAGTATAGGAGCATTTGGTCTTGCTTAAACATTACAAACATTGAGATCATTGTTTGGGAGTGGTGTTGTTATTGTGATTGCTTCTACATTTTGTGATCTGTGTTCTTTTGTTTTTGATATTTGTAGATGTTTCTTAGTTAAAGTCATAATGCCATGAATGTTATGTATAGCAACAAAATTGTAAAGGTTTAGTAGAGTGTTACTTTGATGGGGATCAGTATGAACCTCTTGTAGACAAATGATGTCAGATGACATTATGTCATAGTCATTTAGAATATCATTTGTGTGTGCTTGTAAACTACGAGTGTTTAATGTGCAGACCAAGAGTTGTGCCATATTGTGGAAACATACATTAATGTTTTCAAATTTCCATATTGCATTGGTTTGAAGGCGTGACATTTCAAGATGTACTTTTTTCTTTATTTTGAAATTGTTTGTAGTTAGAGGTTTAAGCAAGAATAATGATTGCATTGATTTGGTACGTGAAAGTGCGGTATATGTGAGGCCATGTTGTCGGATAGCTGTGGGATCAAATGCTAAACCTTCCATTGTTAGTCCTTGTGACTGATGTATGGTTCTTGCACATGCTACTTGTATAGGAAATTATTTTCTAATCATTATTTTGTTGTTCATTGATATTTTTTGAATGGGTCTAGCAATCCGAAGTATAGGTACCCATTGTTTATCAATGTCATTTGTGTAGCATTTAGCTAGTTTTTTCCTTCTTGTTGTCCTATTGTAGGGTTGTTTATTTTGAGCCATACAATGTCAATGTCATTGTATTTTGTGTATGCTTTAAATATTCCATCCGTTCCATTGACTAGACCATCTTTTCTGTTATAGTTGCCTGCATAGATTTCTACAAGAATGTTTTGTTTCAATTTTATTTGTGTGGGTAACATAGTCGTATGATTGTACAATCTTATTGTAAAATTATTTTCTTCATATTCATCTATTGCATCTATGACAATGGCATTGTCTGAAATGGTAGATAGCATTTTATTGTTGTGTTCGTCAACATCCTTTTTCCTATAAAATAGGTAAGGAAATGTTGGGTCAATGGGTGGTGGCCGTGAGCAATGTTGATTCAGATAATGAAAATCATTGTTTGTTTGTAACCCAATGCGAATTCTATTGAGGATTGATATAAAAATGTCATCTTTTTGTCTCATTGTACAATTTAGTGAATAACACCTTATTTTCTCTTTCCAAAAGTTGTAGGGCATCAATTCTTTTTGAGTTGGTTTATTTTCAAACACATTAGAGTCAAGTACAGGTTGTGCTTGATATAGATCTCCAACAAAGATTGTGTCAAGGTTCCCAAAATGTGCAGTGGGCATTTGCATTATATCACGTAACCTTTTGTCAATATACCGTAAGAATGTAGAGCCCACAAGTGATATTTCATCTATAAGAAGTACACAGAGTTGTTTGTAATGCTTTGATATTTTGTCTAGTGTTTCAGTATTGAGTGGAAGATATTTGGATTTGTTAAATGAAATGTGAAATGTTGAATGTAATGTGATTTCACCTATGTTATATGCTGCTTTTCTAGTGAATGCCGTTTTAAGACCCTTTGGTTTGTCTGGATCGTTTTCCAAAGAGGTGTTATAAATACGTACAAGTGCTTCGTATATCGCGTTTGTAGTGAAAGTCTTTCCAGTTCCAGCTCCTCCTGTTAGAAACAAGTGCAATGGGGTTTTCATATTTTTCAATTTTTTAATGACAATGTCCTTGACGATTTGTTGTTGTTCTTTATTAAGCATTTGCCTTAATTTGAAGTACTCGTTGTTATCCATTATTTGTGGGTGTTGTCCGATTTCAAAGGATGTTAAAAATTTGCTTGAAATTTTTGGGTGGGCTCTGTTGTTCATGTCTAATTGTATGTCATAGAATTCCTTGTCTTTAGAATTTGTAAATGAAGAGGCCTCGTCTTGTGTGTTTTGATTTTCTAAGTTTACATCATTGATAGCTTCGTCAATGTCACCCCATGCAGAAGTAGTGTTGTACGTAAACTTTGAATGATTCATTTGTATTGTTCTTTCATGATGTACATATGCACTTACCCATGAATTGAAATTATCTTTCAAAGTATTTTCATGTGTCGTAAATGGCACGTATAGTACTAATTGCTCTCTGCAGTGGTTTTTTTCATCTATATGTTTGTTGAAATTGATATAACGTATAATATTTGGTTTTTTTTTACGTTCGATATGTCTACCAGTTTTGTGATATTCTGAGACGAATTGTGCAAGGCAAATGTTTGCAATAGATTTGGGTCGATTGATATAATAGTCGATAATGGATTTGCAAATTATGTTATCAGATTCGTTTTGTTCCTTCTTGATCTGTTTCATAGATTTAAGTATGAATGTGCGGTCATTATCAGATCGTGTATCTATGAATACACATTTTCTTGAGCTATAGTTTAGTGGTAGTGATAGAACAATGTGCGCAGCTTGCTGTGATGACATTTGTTGGAGGTTTAGCAAAGCATTTCCAAGTTTACTTATCATCTTGATTGCATCAATATTGTCTTGTTGGTGATCTTTTCAAATTTTTTGGAAAGCACGTGTCATTGATTTGTCAACTTTTGCCATGTATGAACTGCAATACATCGCTGCAACATATGCATTTAGGACATATTGTGCATTTGTATTAGCCTTCCATAGGGGGGTTATTTTTTTTGAGAAACTATTGTTCCAGATTTGTGATGGCTTTCTTTGTAGGAGTAGTGTTGGTCTAAGTAATGTAGATCGAAGAGCTAATATGTAATCTTCCTTTGTTAATTGCATTTCATTTATGAACATGTGGAAGGTATATGAACTGTCATAGTTTTCTTTTTGCAATTTTGAATTTATATTTCTTGCAATTGTAGTTAGAGTTTCATTTTTTTCTGGCAGTGGTTGCATTATCGTAGTATTTTGCATTGGTGGAATGGGGAAATTGTATATGCAAACTCGTCTTCTAGATGTCTTGCATTACCTTGTGTGGTGATGTTTGTGTAGTATAGCTAAATCAAGAGTCAAGTGTTCTGTGTTACAAGTGATATACTTGTCAACAAATTGTATTATGTCCGTATAGTTGTCTTTCCCATAGATCGGTGCATTGCCAATCCATAACAAGAAATGGTCATGCTCATTTCCTCGATTTTGAAATTCAGTTACAGAGAAGTAATCTATGACATTTCCAAAGAAGGTGGAATCTGTAAATATCAATTTTTTTAATGCATTTATCCTATGCCTATAGTATCGCGCACAACTTATTGGATCATTCTTGATCAATTGGAATTTATCAATTTCCTTTGTTTGATAAGATTCATGGTTTTGTAGCCTTGATTGGTGTAAAGTTTGTAACTGTTGCAGTGTATTTGTTAGGGGATCCCAATTTTGTTCTACACTAGTGAAAGTAACAAAAAACATTGGAGGTCCAAGTTGTCATATCATTGCAAATATGTTCTTTTAAAGTTGTTGTGTGTAATCTGGTGATATTCTTATTCTTTTGAAATCGGTGTAACCTATATCTAATTTCAACAATCTCTCTAGGTTTGGCTTTTCCTTGACATCCTTTGCATATAGCTTTCTTCCCTTTAGTTGCCCTTTTCGAATTCGTATCCACATTGTGGACAAAACCTATTGTATAAGTACTTTGATGGTTTTAAAGAATAAGTTTGTTGTGTGGTATGCAAATTGTCTATGCGAATTTGTCAGTTCCCATTGTGCAATCTTTTGGTAGCTAAATCTTTTAACAATATCTTCATCACATGGATTACCAAAGAATAATGTTGAAAAATTCATTTCTTCAGCGTATGTGTCCTTGAAGATTCCAATTGGATAGAAATCTTGTGCAGGTGCAATTTCAATGACTTTATCATCCATTTTTTGTATAGATGTAGATTCAGTGAATCCATGTATCAATGTTTCAGATGGATGTTCTTGTTCTTTCTCACTATCTGTCTCATTATCAGTTGTACTAAGTTCACTGTTGTTTTCATCTTCATTCTTAGTCTGTAAATAGTCTTTCCAGTTGTCATTAATTTGGACATTTTGCCATTTGTATAGTTTTGTTTCAACCAATTGGGTTAGAGCTTGCATGACAATGTTTGGTCGTATCATCCCCTTTTGGAAGGCATTTTTATACTGTAAGCGTCTTTTGAGATATACAGCTATTGTCGTTGTACTATTGATTGGTTGTGGTAGTTCTGTTTGTATTATGTTCATGTTGACAGGAACATTAATAATAGAGCCTGTAAGTCCTATTTGGGATCTTTTATAGCCTAGCTCCCATATTTGAGCGAATGCAATTCTGAGTGAAACAAGTCGTTCTTCTAGTATCGACAGATTTTGTACATAGTCCAATGGTTTGTTTGTTCGTATATTACTTGGTGTAGCATACTTAGGCAACTTCGATTGTTTCAAAGTAGTAAAGCATATTCGACATATGGAATCTGACAATATAGTATTATCACATTTTACTAACTTATAATATATTTGTTTGAGTTTTCCTTTCATGGTTCTCATATCTTTTCTGAAATGCAATATGTGGCATATTGTACATGTATGTTTAGGGGTGTCTTCAATTGTTCTCTGGTAAATCTCAATTGGACAATATGATTTTGTCCTTGTTGACTTTGTTGATTTTATCATTCTACTCTGCCCGTGTTGTGATTTATTATTCTCATTTGAAGTTGTATTCTCAGTTCGAAACATTTGTTGCGCTATTTGTTGGATGTTTTCATGTTGTTGATTATTTCTAATCATATTCTTCAATTGGTGAAATGTTAATTTTTTTTTATGATTGCTGTTTTGTTCTCGAGTTTCCTGTTATGAACATATATTGTTAATTTCAATCTTTTGTCTTTTGCCATGGTCTATAATTTTTTCATCTGCTTTGTTTCTTATCATTTTCTTATGTTCGTGTAATGTTATTTTCCTTTTATTATTGGTAATTTCTTTTGCAGTTTCTTGTTTTGAATTGCTATTGTTAATTTCAAGCTTTTGCCTTTTTCCCCTGTCTATATTTTCGTCTTCTCTTTTGTTTCTAATGATTCTTTTAAGTTCAGATAATTGTGTATTTTGGTGATATATTGCATGTTCATTTTCAACTCTTAATAGTGGTTCGAAATGACCACTACGAGGATTAGCATCATGGAACAAGATGTAATATTGCTGACTTTGCAATGTTTTGTTGTAGCGCAAGTACATCTTCCCTTTTGTCGTTGACCAAACACATATTTGTATTTTTAACTAGTTCGATAGCCAATGTATACAAAATATGTCTCCCCATAATCCAACTTTAGTGGGTGGTGCACATGGTTTTGCAGACAATCTCATCTTATGTAGATATGTTTCTTGATCTGGGACATTGTGTAGTTCAAGAAGAGTAGGTGGATAGAGTTCAAGGTTGTATGAGTTGATTGCTTCTATTTCACCTCTTGCAAGACATGTTTCAAAGTAGTTGATTGTGCCATTTCGCAGTTGAATTGATGTGTATTTTCCTTCCAAGAGTAGTTTAAAGGAGTCAAATAGACAATCACCTACATTGTACTTGAAATTACGTGCCCTGTATAGTCCATGACAGTTTAGCACATTGTCAATGTTTTGTATTTGTTCTCGAGCAGAACACTTGTAACTATCAACATCTACTATCTCCATTTCTTCGTTGTCGGTTTATTTTAATTATTTAAATATTTTGGTATGTTTTTGGAGAATAATAATTAGCTATTGTAGATTGTATTTCACTTAGCTTGTGAAGTTTAATTATGTGGCATATCTCTTGTTTGTCAATACACGTGTCGATATCTGCGAGAAAAGTAGACAATGTGAGTACAATATGCTTTTCTTGTATATATATATATATTATTATTTTTTAATGTACCTAATTAATTGCACTATTCAAAAGCTATAATTATTATTAACTTATGCCAATATATGTATTTTCAAATGCATTCAATAAACCATGGATTAAAGTTTTTAATTTTGAAATGTTTATATAACATTTCATAATTCATAGTAGTTGCATTTGTGTAAATTACTTTTCTCTAAATTATTTCGTGTATTAAATTATGGGTTTTCATTGCGTATTTCAAAATACATACAAGCAAGAGAACAATGAATACAAGGTGTATATGATTGTACTAGTTATATTGTATAGTCGTTAAAAGTATATGTAATTTTTACATGAACGACAAGTAAGGCATAAACCATTTCAAATGATACTATGCATTTTTCTATAGATTTTGATGATAAGGGAGCACTACAAATTATGTTTATTGACAGAAAGCTTGTTTACAAATTCATCACCAACCCCACCTAAGGTAGCATTTCATAGTTTCAAATATTTTTCAAATGCATTGAAGAAGAAGGCGACGCTAATTCTTCATAGGTGCATTGGTGAAACAAAGATAATTAAATCCAATTTTCTGCCAACATAGTTTTCCAAAAGACAGACAACCTTCAATGCAATGCTTGAGAAGAACCTTTTAGGGCTTACATCGTTCAATGGTGCAAATAATGCAGTTAGCACAAAGAAAATTGATATGCCAGCCAGATCATTTACACATAAACTCTTCTATTCAAATTGAATAGGATAAATGTATAGAGACTGAAGATTAGAATCTGTTATGCCACTTCTAGTTTACAAAATAAATAAATAAATTATTTATATAAGTTGCGTTTTTAATAGGCTCTTGAATATGGTGACAAATCCCACAAGTATGTATTGTTCTAACTATATATACATGGTGGTGAAAAATCATCTTTATTTTAGTAATTATCTTACAAAGTCAAACTTTAAGCATAGCATTTGTAAATAATACAAACATATAAAGCTTACTATTAGAACAAATATTTGGGTGGAAATAGTTTGCACCCTTCATATTTGATCTTTCAATATGTCTGCAAAGAAGGGGCTTGGCAAAGAGTTTGCACATTCTGTGAAAATTTGTTATAGTTCAAACTGTAATAATATTTTTGGACAACTCTTCACATTGAATGCTTAACAATGTCTTGCAAATATGTGCATAGTTTGAACTTTTGAACATAGCTGACAACAATGTTTTCTTTTCTTTGGTAGGCTCGAACCTTTATGCGTCAGCGAATAGTAGACATTGTATTGATGTTCAATTGATATGCCATTATTGGGCTGTTCACTCTTTAACATGCCTTCCACATTTAAAACATTGTCAGCTTTAATCTGAAGCTCTGTGGACGAATTGTCAGCTTTGTGGCATACACTATTTTGTTGAAGCCAAACTTGACTGTTCTCTACAATATATGAGCAGAAGAAATTGTCAGTGAATTCAATTACTAGATAGCAATGCCAAAAATTGGAAAAATCATTTACAAATAAGGTTTATACCGATTATTTGATGTAGGTGTGCACACTTTGAAGTTGTGCGTCCTTCTTTTTCCAAGGCTGGAGCTGACAAAAGAGGTGTAGCATTATAATTTTCAAAACAATTACAGGTAATTAGACCTGTATAATTGTCTCCTTTGCCTTTAATAATGTCACAAACAGTTGGCTGGAAAATGTATTTGTGGACAATATCATTCAACAATCCACTACCTGGGGAAGCAGTTATTGTGCTTGCCTTTTCCAGTGTTGGGGTAAATGGATTTGATGGAAACGGTTGTAAAGTAGTTGACAACATGCAATCACCTTCTTGAGTTATTTGACTAAGATTGTCAATGTCTATGGTACTATGTACAATGGAATTATGATACAGGACTGGTTTACTGTAAATAGTTGCTCTAGACATTGGGCTATTGAGATGGTTAATATGAGGAGGACAATCAAAATATGAAAATAAGCATCGAGATGTAGAAGTATTATACTTTCCTTGCTCTATCTAACTACTTTTTTTCGGTAGAGATGAGAAAGGTCTTGTGTTTTTTACCAATCTCTCCGTATTTTTATTAGCTTTATGGAACCCCTTGGTAGAAAACCATTAAACAATGAAAAATGCAAAGAAGTAGTGGAATATTATGACATTGCATGCCAATAAAGTAATGAATAGAGGAGTGTCATGTATTGTCATAAGCATGACAAATACAATGCACATCTCTACAAAGAGAGCGCCTAGTTCTAATGGGAAGTTACTATTTTAGACAGGGGGAATCATTGTTTTAAATTTTTCAGTTCTCTACTACCATGTGCACAATGTAATTTCATGACCTGTACAAAATGTATAAGAGTTTAGTAATTTGAATGTGTCTTCTATAACAATATCATATTGAATATCAATGACAATAAATTTTCATGTACAAAATATAAATCAAGAGTGTTTTGATAATTTTTTTGTTCTGTCAGTGGAACTACATTGTATGTACAATAGTAAGTACATTTATGTAAACAACAGTGACAATATGCCAAGATCATTTATTATTCTCAAGATTTTTTTCCCTCTCAATGGAACTACATTATCTCTACAATGCTAGGTTGAGTTCACAGTAATATAAAATTTGTACATAAAAAATAAACAAGTGAATTGTACCTGTATTGCTCAAATCTCAAGGTACTATTTTAGTTGATTTCCCTTGAATTTTGCAAAATTGGGCTTATTTGAACCCTGCTACAAAACTAATGAACATAATGTGTCAGAACCTACTTCATTGTCATGTTAACTATTTTGATTTTCTTAAAATTTGCAATTAAAAGAATATTTGTAAGTCATCGTTCAATTTATTACTATATAAAGGAACTATTAAATTAATTAAAAATTTGTACACATAAGGGCTAAGTAACTCCCACAAACATTATTTCACTTAAGCTGAATATGATATTCAAATTATATACGAGGTATTTTCAACTCAATATAACAGAAAAGAACAGTAAAGGAATTTCTGGTAACTCATAAATTTGTTACTTTTTACATAGACAAATAAATTATTTCTTACATGTTAGTTATATGTAAAAATAGATAGTTACATTAATTTCATTTTTTTCAACCAAAAATTAATGTGTTGTAATTAAGTATTGGTTTCTTATTGAATATTGCATTGTTTCAAGTGATTGGGTAGTGATATTTTTGTGCATTGTTATTGTTTTTCCTTTGTTTACTGATTACAGATCTGACATATTAAGATTAGGACATGCACAATTCATGATTGCAGTTACCAAAATCACATTTTCACACACATACATCGCAAAGAGCAATTACAATGACACCTTCAAATATACACTTCCTTGTGACAATGTTGTATGTTTATGGCTGAAATTTATTGATAGTAGTAAACATTCAAACACATATAACTTTTATAGTAGACTAGTAAAGCATAAACATAGGTGCATGACAAAGATGTGCATGCAAATTAAGAAGACACTTGTGAAGCAAGTGTGGGGAGTGCAGTTGTAATAGGTGGATAAGGAGGAAGATGTGTGTATAAGAACATCAGTGCCTTGAAGACATTTGAAAGCTTTCTTGTCAGATCATGGCCCAAGTGCTCGTTGTGTTCTTTCAAGGCATGTGTAAAAACCAGCTCACAATTATTGTTCACAGCAACTTTTACAGCATTGTAAACACAAGAAGCTGCATCACATAGTGCTATTGTGTTAGGCGAAAATATACCCCCCAGAAGATCATTATGGTTACTTGCATCATAAGCATTGATAGCTACATTGTAACCAATTGATGGAGTGAAATAGTCTTGAATATATGAATTTGCAAACTTTTCCACAAACTCTGGGTCCTGGACCAAATCCATGCAATTTGACAGGAAACAGGACACCACATCACTGTAGTAGACTGAACTAGAAGCATTCTGCAGGAATTCTTCACCTAATATCGTCCTCAGACACTCTTCAATGGAGGGAGAATGAAAATGAAAGATGTGTACCATTGTAGTCGTATCAATTGGCCCAATAATTGGACAATCCCATTTTGGTGGTGGAATATATATTCTCTTATTGCTTCTGACAATGTACATTCTGTGATAATATGTAATTAGAGGTACCATAAGAATAATTGAAGTACCATCATTTTCAAAAGAAATTAAATTCTTCAGAAATCTTTATCTTAGTTAAACAAATGTGTCTATAAATTTTGATTTCGTATGTAAGAAATATTAATGAGAAGTTCAAACAATATATATTACTTTATTGATTGGAAACAATTATAAATGAATAAGTTAAATTCAAAACAATCAATTTGTCAACAGCTAATGTTCTTACAAAATTTGAACAAGGATATAATAGAGTCGCACTAGTTAAGTACCATTAGATGATATAATGAAAAAGAAGTGGAAATTGTAATCAACAATAGAATATATAACATCAGTAAAATTCCATACACGAGTAAAAGGTGGACAACCTTGTAAAATTGTTTCACTCAAGCAGCTAATTCGCTCAAAGTCTATGTCAGTATCCTAAACTTTTCAAAGAGAGAAGAAATTAATGCTAGGCTAGTATCACTTGTTTATTTTCAAGTTCGTTAAAATTTGCGTGCATAATAACCAAGAAATAAAATACTGATAATTATATGCTTTAGCATTTAATCTGAGACTGATGATAGGTAAACATATAATTTATTATAAAAATTTACATATATAATATCAACAATAATTATATTTATTAAAAACCTACTATTATTTACTTATATATGTCTATTTGTAAGAGTTCAATAATAATATTATTAAAATTTTAATATAATATATATCTTAGATTCAATTAACTATATATTATAGATGATATAATATAATAATTATTAAACTATAAAAAGATAAAAAATTAAAAATTCAAGCACATAATTTATTATTGTAAATTACATATTCTATAAAATTAAAACTATACAAAATTATATATATAATTAATGTGAAATATGTTAATTAATTAAATCAATATATAATGGACAATCACATGAACTATAGAAAAGTAATATAATTATAAAAAGTAATTAAAAATAAATATATAAAAAAGTATAAATATATAATGTCAAATATAATTATATTTATTAAGTACTTACTTATGGAATGTTGTACAGATTTCATTAATTTTTAGGTTTAAAGAAAAACTTATTTTCATTGTGTACACTTTACTATTTTACTATTTTCGTGTTGCACAAAGAAGATGAATTTAATCTTGATTGGAAGCATTAATCAGTAACAGAGGAATTTCATCTTGACTGGAAGCATTTATCAGTAACAGAGGTCGGAGTATTTTCAGCGGGCTGACATTTAGGTATTATTTGCTTCCCAAATTCCTGGATATTTTTGGTGGTTTTGAAACTGCATTTAGGTAGGTATGATTTGCTTTCCAAATTGCAGGAATATTTTTTTTGTTAGTTTTTGAAATTTCATCTAGGGTTTGCAACTTTCTATCGCTTTCTTATTAGAGCTGAAAATGACTGAAATCTAGATAAACATAACCACAGAGGTTGTGCTCAATGGAAACAATCTCTGATTCAGTGCATTTCACAGTCATTTAATTTAATTCCCTTGATTCTAGAGTTTTGTCCCTTATTACCTTCCCTTTGTTTCAAATTTCACTTCATCTCTCTCCCGAGTGAGAAAGATTTCTTAGTCTGGGTAAGAGCCAACTGGCTTCAGCTCAGCTCATCAGCATAGGGATAATATGACAAGCCACGAAAGGCCAGGCTAATCTTGCAGGTTCTCGCTTTACCCCCATAAGGACCACCCGCAAGTCCATGATTAGATTCACACAATATATTAGGTTGTACATGATCCATATTACAATGTCAGAGTATACCATCACTCCCTAGCTCAAACAATGTCAGACTCGTCAAAACCCATTACTTTGTATGGCTCTCGGAATTTGTAACCAACAAAGCCACATGGCCACATAAGTGACCACCATTGAAGCTTCCAAATAAATAAAGAACCCTATCCTGCCAGATACATGTTCCCAACCAACAAAACCACATGCCAACATACATGCCTACCATGGAAGCTTCCAGATAAACTCTACAAATAAGCTTCAAATGTCAGCTTGTAGCTATATTGTAAAGACCACAAACCATAAAGCTGAGAAAACAGAGATCCCCTCTTCATTGAAAGTACTAGTCACTCACAGAGGTTAGGGTATTTTTCACTGGCAATGAATCCTATAGTAAAAAAAAGTAATAATTCTGCAGCAGTCACCTGGGTAGAAAAATAAGTAATAATTTTGCACGCAATCAGCTGGACAAAACAACGATAGAGAGTAAGTGTTTGTGAATTGTTCCTATGTTAGGTTCTCTACTTTTCTCTTTGACTTGGTTTTACAATAAAACTACATTTTATTAATAGAAAAGTAAAGCCACCACAAACCCTATTTGCGAAATCTTTATTGAGTACAGGATTTAATTCATTTTAGGGTTTAAAAAAATCCAATTTTAATTGTTGTGCCCTCTACCATTCTCTTGTTGAACAGAAAAGAGGGATCATGTTTTGATTGAAAGAAACCATTGGTCACTAATAGAGATCATATACAACAGTAGCAAGTTTATCTGTTTGTAAATTGTTCCTATCTTAGCTTCTGTGCATTCCTCTAAGTTCTTTGGCATGGCTTTACAATAAAACTACATTTTAAAATTGGCATTCAATTTCTGTCAACTGTTTGGAGAACTCTAGCTACAATATAATACATGGTCTTGGAAACTTAAATTTTGTAGTGTATGGCATGATCTCAATGATGCTATGTTGTTAATTTTTGTATGGTTAGTATAGGTCCACATGAGGTTTGAATGAAGAGCAAAAATCAAAAGACATAATGCCAGCTGCAGTGCTGGAAGATGGAATGTAATGTCCCCTCTTCAAAACTAAACCAAGACTGAACCCTTCAAATCGTTTGGTAATCGGATTACAAGTTCTCTTTATTGAATTTAGTTTTGAACTTTTCAGATTAAAATATTCAGAAATATTGAATATTTTATAAGGCAGTGTGAGAAGGATTAAAATAATATTAAAGGGGATTGTAAAAATTAAATGAGGACAAAATAGAAGTATCTGCCACATATAAATCGTGTTTGTCAAAAGCCACTAAAAGGAACTTGTTGAGTTAAAGAAATTAAAGCTGCAGTTATAAACAAAAGAGAAACGCACAGACCCACCTTCACTACAACTTGCTCCTTGGGACGCGCAAAATACATTTCATAGTAGGAAAGCAAATACACAACTTGCGTGAAAATAGGAGAGAGAAAATTAATAAAATATTAAAAAAATGATATTGTAAATTAATGCTAACCTCCCTGTCTGCTCTGTGTGTGCCGAATGTCTGAAAACGTGGAGTTTTGACTGCATGGCATTTGTATTTTTAGTGTTACAGGTATCAAACGTGGGTTTATCTGAATGCCATATTCCAATGTTTTGACATCTGGCTTTTTTATTTTACAAGCACCTTAGTCTAAGAACCTAAAAGCTTACCTAAATCTTTGGCAATCCATAATGTGGAGAATTTTAGCATGTTAACGGAAATAATGGAGTCTATACCTGGCACCCTCTAGGCTCCGACCGTTGTGAAACTACAGTTCACGGGCCTGAAATTCCGCACTCCTCCTAAACTATTGTTTTCACACAGAACGGGGCCTGGTTTGGTTTCTTCATTAAGTTCAATAGATAAATTGCAAATAGTTAGTAGCAAGGTTTGTAGACTAGTGAAGACAAGAAAGGAAAGGGATAATGTTCCCGTGACTCGTAGAACTAGTGCATATATACACAAAATTTGTCTGAATATACCTCCCGGGTGAGTGGATTGACAATGTTAAAAATTCTGGAAGAGGTGATAAGGAGCCAGAAAAGGGTTTTGAGCAGTTTATTAGAGGTGTGGAATATTCAGTGGAGTCAACAAAACAGTGATTGGAAGATGCTTTGAAGAAATTGGCGCATGCTAGGAAGAACAATAACATGTTTGAGGAAAAGGCTCAAAGAATCTATGAAATGGTAATTCCATTAACAAACGAAGCAACAGAGGCTCGTAAGGATGCTCATGATGCAATAGCCATGCTCCAACAATTAATTGGTGAGTAAATTGGAGCAGAAGAGGTATTGAACAAGGCTAAAATGGCGGTCTCTGTTGCAGAGACAGAAACAAAGTTAGATCTACCAGCATTACAGAAAGCACAAGACAAGATCAAAGAACAAGTGAGATTAGTAGCATCCAGCACCCTAACAAATTAGTTCTGGGCAGGTAAATCCTTACAGTAAGTCTTCTAGTCAAATTTATCTACACAAGCATTGTCTGATATGTTTATGAACAAGAAACTCATTGAAAATAATACAAAAGTGAAATTAAATTTGTGCAATACTTGGAGACCAACTTGAAGGATAGAAAAGAGACTAAAAACTACAACAGTATAAGCAACAGGCACTTAGCCAGGTTATGTTTTGAGACACCAATGCATAATCTGTTATTTCCAGAAGAAGAAAAAGAACCAGTAGTTGAAACTTAGCTCTATTCTTATTTTTTACAAGCACATATAGTAAAAAAGTTAAATAGTTTAAAGAAGGTTTAAGTTTCTATTTTTAACAAGGAAAATTCATTGCAGATGTACGAGATGTTACCAGTTCAAAAGCAATTTCAAACCATACCTCTTTTATGTCTATTTGTGAGGGAACCCTACTTCAGACAATAAATATGCTCTTCAATAAGCCTGCCAAATTCGAAGCCAACACACAAAATAAGAGATCAATAAGGACTGGTTTAAGAAAGGCTGTCAACAACTTAAAAAAAAAGGGTTACAATTTTACAAGAAAGTCCTTGTCAAATTTTGCTAGTTTAAAAGCATACCTTTACCTCTCTCTATGTACTGCAGATCTCTAAGAAACCACAAACAATAGTGGAAGAACAAAGAAAACAACAAACCATTATCAGAGAATGCAATCTTATATATTCAACAAAAATGATAATTGAATGAATTCATTACCCACAAGAAGTAATAAAAGGAGAACATTCTAGAGGTGGAGACCATATTAAATATCAACAACTACTGCTTTGGAAAAGGGGAATGTACCAAAATACAGGATTCAACATTTTGTCGACAGATAATGAGGTCTACAGTGGCACATAGTGGATACAGAGAGGGCAATACATGTATATTGTACTATTTGAACAATGTTGTGCATTCAATTTATAGCCAATTGTCAAAGATGAATTAAATATGCTTTCAATGTAATTGATTTTGGGAAGGAAATGTATACCATCACAAAATATTTAATTATATTCTGCTGCATCTCAGTCAATCAAAGAAGATTTGAAAAGATTTATTGGGAAAGGAACCATCAAATATCATTATGGAGAAGACAAAAATATATTGTCATTTTAAACTATCTTATATTTTTGGTATATTTTATTACAGTTTCGTACAATTCAATAGTAGAATGCAATTAATATATAGAAATTTGTCAAAAAAATCAATTAAATATACATTGAATGTGGATATGGTAGAAGGTAAAATATCTGTATTGCACTTCTACGAATAGTGGAATGCATTCAATATACACACAATTGTCAAAAAAACATTAAATATGCATTCTATTTGTCAACGAAATACATCCCATCATATAATATTTAATTATTTTTAAGTTGATTTCATTCAATGAAATAAGATTTGAGAAGATTTTTATAGAATTCAACGACCTTTTTACATTATGGAGGAGACAAAAAAAATTATTGTCAATACAATATTGCCTAATAACTAAATAAATTAAATGCAAAAATACATTTTTTGCAATGACTGTTTGCAGAAAGGACCAATAGGAAAAGAGGAAAAAAGTATTTAAAGAATTTAAAAAAAAAGCGCCGTAAATTTGACTATACAAGTGCTTGAAAAATATAAAAAATACAACCATATGATTGGCTTTCTTGAAAAAATAAATGCATTGAATGAATGCATTAGTTATCCTGCCTATCGGCAGGAACTAATAATAATAAATGATGCATTTGATCAATTTGCACGCTTGGTATAAATTTGTTTGGGGCTCTCAATTTGATTTTTCTTTTCCTTGAGTAACTCATTTCAAAGTAATAATCAACTACTTTTCCTTGAGTAACTCATTTCAAAGCCTTGAAAAAATAATTTCAAAATAAAATAATAATATTTAAGTTTTTTTTTTTTTAATAAAATGATTGGATTCAATTTAAAATAGGTTTATTAAAGGAGAGGATCTAGTAGTTGAACAAATTTCAATTGTTGTGATAGTAGTAGTTGATTTAATATCCATACTTGTTGAGTTAATGTTCAATTTTTTTGACAACATTGTACCAATAGTTGTGACTTTAAAGTTGTTATTGTTACAATGACTACCCATAATTGAATGAAATGCACCCTTAATTGTAAAAAAAACCAATCATGTGATGTCACGCTAACTGCACAAGTATGGGGGCCTTTTTTGCATGACTGTAGGTCTCACCTTTTTTTGGGATTGTTTTGGACACCTTGGCAAAAAGCATGTTGATGTGGCATCATATTTGATGATGTGGCCTTGAAACCTTAGTTATAAGCAGGGGACTTGCAAAGTAAGCTTTTGTAAAAAAAAAGGGAGAGATTTGAAATTTCCACATAAGATTTTGAGAAGCGTGAAGTTAGGGTGCACAACTACTAGGTCTCTCCCTTAGTCATTTCTCTCATTTTATCCCTTAGTCTATGTGAAATGAAGCAATAGCTATGGTTTCTCCCCATAGATTTAATTCTAAAAAGGGTACATGACATAGAGCACTAAGTTTATGCAACATGCCAATGTATAATTAATAAACAATTTATCAAAAATTTGGATAGATGATCTATCATTTACAAGCTTAGTCAAATGACTAAGAAAATATCTAGTGTATTGGTCCATGGGCAACAAAGTCCAATATAAAAAAAATAACCAAATGTTTGCATATCCTAAACAAAGAAGTAGAAAATGCATATGAGATCATCCAAATACAAAATTCAGAGACTCAATAAATTCATGTAATTGATCATTCTTCTCAATCGAAAAATAATCAAATAACCCCATATAATATTAATGGAAAGTTTTTACAATTGTACTTGATAGTAAACTAGCCAAAATGTATCATTGAATTGGTAAATGTATCTCCAAAACTTTGTCAAAACCCCTGAAATTACTAATCATTTTCGGAGATATTCACACATATGAAGGTTTTTGTTTTGTAAGTATTTTCTCCAAATTACAAAAAAATAACGAATAACTCATTATAAAAAGACTTGAGGTAAAACATTGCTAGGCTAGAACATACTAGAAGACACACAAATTCAACCAAAAGACTTGCATGTGGGTGACCAATAGAAACCAACCATTTTTTCCAAAAAGAAACTTAAATTTATAGCAAATAGATAGCTTGGATTGCACATCCTACTGACGCCTATCTCAATTTGAACACTGCTCTGCTCAATAAGGAGAATAAAATCTTGCTAATTGCTTTTCTTCTTTGCCCAATAGAATTTTTCATTTAGGCTTCAAATTAAAAAAAATAAACATATCCTTCCTCATTAGGTAACAGAACAAAGTATTTAAGGTAGTGTGTCTCCTTGGAGGGATGCATTCCTTATGAATAAAGGGGTACAACTCCTAGACATTGAAGATCTAAGAAGGAAGAGATGGCCTTGAGAAGAGGACCCCCATCGAGTCAAATCATATTATTTATATATAATTTGCATTTAGAAAATAACATTCATTTGATTTAACAAGTAATTGGTATGGAATATGATTAAGTATATTATTTTCTAATGTGATCTAGTTATTAATTGAATTTTCTAATCTATTTACATTCTTATAATCAGTAAATTAATCTATTGATTTCCCTACAAGCAATCGTATATGGATTAGTAAGGAAACATGATAGGGAAAGATAGTAGATTGGTTCCCTCAATGTAAGTAGACCACCCTAAGTTGGATGGACTAGAGGTCCTGCCACTTGTGGGCCAAGGGTTACAATTGTCTTGGCTAGATGTACCGCACCCTTAGGCCTAGTTGTGGCAAACAATTTTTGGGCACCCTATTGTGCTTTCCCCTCCAATTCCTACTTTGGTTGGTTGTTAGAAGTGGAACTATAGAATGGATCCAAATAGGTGTTGTCTATGATTTCATAAATGTTAATTGTTTATTTATTTTTAAAATTTAATAGATATTATATGATTTATAGAATATTATTTGTAAACAAATTTATTGTTGGAATTGTTACTTTTAGGAAAATACTAAATATACCCCAATAGGAGATATTACAACATGTCATACACCTGCAATGTTTGGTGAGGCAACACAATTACAAATGGATGTTTTTCATTGTTAGCAACAATCATATGAGACTTCTCCCACCATTAAATATTTCTCATAAACCTACCATCCAAAATGTCATATATAATCACCAATGAGAAATATTGTTGCAAATGTGAAGTTGACAGTGTCTCGGTATGGTTGTCATTGATGTCAACATACCGATTTTGTGTTTCAGTGATTGGTTTGTGCTCCACATTTTTGATATGTTGTATTTGTAGTCATGAAGTTTTGGTATGTTGTTGGATGTTACTTTGGGATGTCATTCTTATGATTTGGTGCTCTGGAAGTTGTGCTCTGAAAGTGTATTCAGTGATGATGGTGTTCAATGGTGTTTGCAATGCTCCGCATTTCTATTTTTGATGATAATATTTTGGAGTTATGTTGTTTTCGTCTTTATCTTTGTTATTCTAATTTGGGACGTGATGATGTGCTCTAGGGTCATGGTTGCAGATATGTTAATTCCAGGTTCAGTCGGCTTTGAATGTTCTATTTTTTCTTTGGTGATTGTGGCATATGGATAATGTTTGGTTTGGTCAATGAAGTGCATTGTGGTGTGGTCCACTTCTCATTCCTTTCCACCATGGGAATGTTTAGTGTAGACCTATTCCAAATTGTGTTATGATAAATTCTTTGGCCGACTTGGGAGACTTCTTATTCTAGATATTAGTATAAATAAAGGATGATTGTAATTAGAAATATATAGAAGCAAGTGGATTGAAAAAGAAAATAAGTTTCCTATTGGTGCAAATTTGTGCGAGGTTATGTGAAGTTGTGGTTGAGCAGTGTGATAGTGTGTTGTTGGTGTTTGGTACCAGAGGCATTGAGCCAAAGGTTTCTTCCGACATTGCAGCGTAATGGCAGTTGTCCTACAATGGTGGATTACTTATTTTTTCTTCTTCTTCTTGGCAATGAGCCCTTTTTCTGGTGATTTTAGTCGAGTAGTGAGCCACCATTTGTAAAAATCACCTTAATTAATGTCACCCTAACAAGTGTTTTATACTTGAGAAATAGCATTCTCTGTGGTTTTTCCCTTCTTGGATTTTCCACATAAAATTTGGTGTTTCATGTGTATGATTCATGCATTTTCTCTCTCATTCTTATATGATTTTATGGTTGAGTAATAAAGTATTAGTTTACTAGATCTATTTTTGTGGAATAAGTAAAAGATTTCAATTGACAACTGATTCA
Organism: Cryptomeria japonica; assembly: GCF_030272615.1. Lineage (NCBI taxonomy): Eukaryota > Viridiplantae > Streptophyta > Pinopsida > Cupressales > Cupressaceae > Cryptomeria > Cryptomeria japonica. Next base: position 319,911,967 of record NC_081409.1, on the reverse strand, counting down.
CCCCCCCCCCCCCCCCCCCTCTTAGTTGTCTAGGATATTCAACAATTGGTATCAGAGATTTGGTTTCTAGGAAGTGAGATTAACCACTCGAGGAAGATCTGATGACACATAAATTGACTATTCCTACTTTGAAGGATCCGACTATAGTTTCTGGAGAGTGAAGATGAGAGGATAGTTGATTTCTCCAACTTACAAGACTGGAAAAGCTATGGAGACTAATTATGTGATGTTAGAAAATGGCCCTACTACCTCAAATGAGATTGAAGCCTATGAATAAAATCAATGAGCAAGGTCAACTATCTTTAGTGCCCCATCTAAAATAGAATTGCCGAAGGTTGTTGCATTAGATAATACTTATGAAGTCTAGGAAAGATTGAAAAACATCTATGAAGGAAATGACAGAGATAAGCTAGCTAAGATGTAGATTGCCAAAGGTAGATATGAGAACTTGAGGATGGAATAAGGTGAAGACATAACAAGTTATTTTCAGAAGGTTGACAATGCAGTGAATGAGATCAGAGATCTTGGCAGCACATTAGATGATAAAGATGTGATAGAAAAGATTATGAGGATTTTACTAGAGTGTTATAGTGACAAGATTTCAGCCATTGAAAGAACTTATGATCTATCCAAGTTCACTAGGGAACAATTGTATGGCACCTTGATTGCATTCAAGATGAGGAAGTTTGGCAAATATAAGGTAAAAATTGAGACAACCTAAGTTAAAGCCACAAAAGCTACAGATGAAGATTCAGATGATGATAGTGCAGATGAAATCGAAGCAAACTTTGTAAGAAAGCTGAAGAGAGGAACCGAAAAGTATAAAGGCATGTTACTTCTTAAATGTTTAAGTGTGGAAAGATGGGTCATTTTGCATCTAGATGTCCAAAGAGAGGAACAAAACACAAGTTTAAAGAAAACAAAGGAAAGTTCAATAAAAAAGCCTAGTGTGTTAAAGATGATGTTGGCATTTCAAATGATGAGTCAGATTATGAAGACGATGACTGTATTTCTTGGTTGAAAAAGATGAACCTAAACCTAGCAATAATAAGGAGATATCTTCGAAAGACAATACTAAGGTGTAATGGTGAAAAATTAGGCTTTCCACCCTTAGATGTATGAAAAACTCTAATTCTTACTTTGAGACCATTGCATTAAAGAGGAAGTAAACCCAATAGATCTAGAAAAGAACTATCAAGGATAAGGGCAAAAAATTCTACTGGATTTACCAGGGGATTAGATTGCCCTATTTTAAGTTGAATTGTGAAAATGCTAAAATTAGGGTAAATGTGCTATAAATTGACATAAAAATGCATAAACAATGAGCTACAGTCGTCAGATTGGGCCATGAACCTAGATCCGAGGATTGTAAGAAGATTCAGATATGTTCCTAGAAGGAGCTATTCATTTGTCAGGACCGGTGTGATGGTTGCTCTAGTCCTCCACACTTTCCGCACTCCAATGGGGAAATGATTCGTCTTTGTAAACAAAACATATCCTAAATATCACAAGTCTATACCTATTCTTGCACACACTAGGAAAGGGAAATAGGTTGGGAATAGGGGTTTGCCTTAGGTCAAACCCCGATTTTCAAATTAACCATGAAATAGAAATGAAATCTAATTGAATTGCATTAAAGGAAATGTTCTTCTTTTGAGGGAGATGTTGAATAATGACTAATAATGAATGTTATACCTCTTTGTGAAGTTTTGTTTGTCTTCACATGGGATTAGGGTTTCATGAAGCCTTCAATAACATAGAACATGAATGCCAACTTTAATGCTTGAATCTTGACTTTATCTTTGCTCTAATGCTTGAAAGAAGACTGACTGCTTGATTGCTGGAATTGGTTGATCAATATGATTGTTGGATCCAATTGTTGGCATTATTGGCATTTAGTTGTTATTGATGTCAACTGGTTTGGCATGATCACCGGTGTGTAAGAAGTGTTGACTAGTATAAGAAACGTAAGACATATGATGTCAATCCATGTGTGACTAAGAAGATAGAAGGAAGGTTACAAGTACACATGAATTATGTCATCTGTCGGTAAGGCAGGCTTACCGGTAAGGCATAAACCGGTATGAAGGCTGGTTGTTTGTTTGTGATGAAGAGGGAAAATGTTATATGAATCGCAACAACACCTGGTGAGCATAGCATAAAGAATGGCATGAAGACATACCAGAAAGGCAAGATGAATTGTCAGGAAGATGTGTTGTCAGTAAGAGTGACTGCTCAGTTTGTTGGTTATATCGATAAGGTGAACTGAACCGGTAGTCAATCTTGGTCAACGAAGAATGTCAAACCAACATATCAAACCAAGAAGAGGTGGATGTCGACAAACATGACAACTGGAAGTCAGGTGGTGATAAAGCATAGGTCGGTGAAGTGTGCATCAACGTGACTATCAGCAAGCAGGTCGACTTTTATGAAGAACCCGCAAGTCATGGAGGATGCTAGAAGATTCTGACTCAAGGAAGACAAGCTGGCATGCGAATGAACTTATCCTGGAAGAATATTTGATCTTTGTACCCATTTGCTGAAGGAAACAGTTGAGCCATTAATGCCATATGACAAAGAAATGCAGAAAAACATGGTACAGACCTCCAGTTTTAGAAAATGCACATTGGAATGCGAGGCGTTGGTGGTGTTGATCGATGACATGAAGATCAACTCCCTGAAAAATCAGATCAAATCAAATCCAATATGGATTGAGTTGGTGAAGGGAAAACCTAACACGACACTGTTTGAATGCGGTTTTTGGCGGGAATCTTAGATGATAAATATGTGAGCTCGAGACAAATTATTGATGCTTGATGTGAAGAAGGAGAGTGAAGAGAGCTTGAGCAAGAAAAAAAATCATCTTCCTTAGAATTCATTCTAAGAAGTTGCAAAGTGAGTTAGCAGGCGAATAGGTGAGAGGGTTAAATAACCGACAGAGACAAAGGAACCAGTAAACTGTTGCAGGTCTAACAGTTAGGCTAACCAGTGAGCTATGATTGATCAAGAAGGCATCCGAGTGTGACATAGTGTGTTGTGAGGCTGAGAGAGAAATAAGAGAGGCCAAGAATCAAAGAGAGTAATCTGATAACCGATAGTGTGAGATCCAGTGAAGAAGAGAAGGTTGTTAACTGGTAGAAATCTATTGATCAAGTGTTGCAGAGCTCATTTGCATCGAGGTGCTATAATTGTATCAAAATTGTATTTCATTGTACATCACCAAGTTGGAGCTTGGTGCAGGGGTTGGTGCTCCTTGGGTTGGTGCCCTAAATCTTTGTAATTCATTGTTTCACTTGTGAGGCTGGATTGGAGCAGTAGACTCCAACAACATTTCTCACCGAGGTTTTTCCCATATTGGGTTTTCCTCATACATTTGGTGTTATGGGTTGCATTTGTGTGTTTGTCTCATTTGATATCCAAATTTATCTTACCGATTTTATTGTTTAGTGCTTAGGGTGATAATCAATATTCTAAGGTTGTTGTAAAAGGAAAATAATTTAGGAACCACTGATTCACCCCCCTCTCAGTGGTACATTGTGTTCAACAATTGGTATCGGAGCCTAGGTTCCCGGTTGATTAAAGCTTGAGTAGATTCTAGTCTTAGAACACAATGGCAAGAAACGAGTCTTCCTCCTCAAAATCCCCCATGTTTGATGGATCTAACTATGCCTTCTGGAGCAGAAGAATGGAGACCTATATTTCCTCCCTTACTTTTGATGTGTGGATGTTTGTCAAGAATGGGTATACTATCCCTAGTGTTCCTCCCACTGATTCGAATGCCAAGAAGGAGTATGAGAATAATGCAAAGGCTAAACATGCTATCTTAAGCGAGATGTCTGATAATGAGTTTGTCAAGGTCACGCACTGTGCATCAGCTAAGGAGACTTGGGATAAAATGCAGAGGTTATTTGAAGGAGATGCAAAAGTCAAAGAGGCCAAGCTGCAAGCACTAAAGGGTCAACTTGAAGGCATCAAGATGAAGGATGAAGAAAAGATTGCAGACTACCTTCACAGATTAGATGGAACCGTGAACACCATCAGAGGACTTGGAGAAGAAATTGTAGATGAGATTCTTGTCAAGAAGGTACTTAGATCTCTCACACCTAAGTATGATACTAAGGTTTATGCCATAGAAGAAGCTAAGGATCTGAAGATAATCACAATGAATGAGCTATTTGGCTCACTAACGGCCTATGAAATGAGAACAACCGATGATGCATCCTCAAAGAAAGAGGTAGTGTTCAACTCCATCAAGAAGGGCAAAGAAGAGGTTGCTCATAACGGATCTAGTGAAGATTCGGATGCAGAAATAGAAAACTTTGTCAGAAATCTCAAAAGAGGATCCGACAAGTATAAAGGAAAATTACCACTCAAATGTTTCAACTATGGTAAAGTTGGACACTTTGCTACAAATTGTCCTTATAATGAAACTGGTGGAGATGAGTCAAGAAGTTCTAGCAGATCTATTGGTAAAGACAAAGAAAGAAATGTCTACCGACAAGGAAGAAGAGGCTACCAGAAGAAAAACAACCTATATACTATTGAGGATGGTGCCATAGATGAAGAAAGTGCATCAAAAGATGACTACCATGAGAATGACAAAGAAGTTAATCTCTTTATGGCACATGATGAATCGGTTGGTGAAGATGAGAAAAAATAAGACATTGAGGCCGAAGTGGATCTAGAAGGTGAGATCATAAGTGCTCTTGGGGAGCTGAGTAAAAAAAGAAGAGAACTCAAGAAGTTCAAGCTTGTTGCAGTAGATGAACAAGGTCTCTTGAAGCAATTCCTGGATGAGTCCAATCAAGTTATATTTGACTTGAAACTCTAGTTGGAAGAAGCCAAAAGGATATGTGAAGTTACATCCTCTGATTTGATGAAGAAGGAAAATAAGCATCAAGATCTGGAAGCTGAAATAGTGAAGGTCGGAAAGGAGCTTGAAAAAAGTAAGGAATAAATGAAAGTGAGAAGAAAATATGAAGGCAACACCGAAGCCTTAAACAAGATGTTGAGAAAACAGAAGCCATCTAAAGATACTGGTGGCTTAGGATTTGAAGAAGGACAAAGTTCAAACAATAGAGACACATCTGGTAAGAAGATACAGTTCAATTCTTCAAATGAAGGTGAAGAGAAGATGATATTCATGGCAAGCAAGGATACTAGTAAGAAGACATATGCAAATGCTGTTAGAAACCACCACACAAACCGGTATACACAATTAATGAACCAGAGGCCACACTCAATGTACCGACATGCAGATCCAAGGAGAAATGAAAGAGTTGATCATGAAGGATTCACCAGAGTCAACAACATGAAAGGAAGACCCTCGATGAGGCACTCGTTTGCAGGACCAAGGCAACTTAACCGGTATGTTCCAAACTTTCATGGTTATTGTTACCAGTGTAACAAATTTGGACATAGAATAGCTGACTGTAGATTAACCAATAAGCCCACTATGAGTTATGAAAGTAGAAATCCATTTAATGCACTCTGGGATATGAATGTTGTCTGATACCAATCCAATGGATTTGGTCATAGAAGTTTTGAATGTAGGAAGAATGAACCGGTGTCCTACAATAGTTTCAAAGATTCATCTTTAAATGTCAATGTGAAATGCTATAACTGTCAAGATTTTGGACATATATTGAAGTTTTGTAAAAATGGGAAAATCAAGCAGAAGAGGATAGATCTTGATCAAGAGCCGGTAGTTAAACTGAAGCACAAAACAGCAGCTGACAAAAATAAGGAAACCAAATCGGCATGGGTTGAGAAAAGAAAGGACAAGGCAAGTTCAAGTTTGATAGTGCAGACTGCCTTACATGCTGAAAGGAAAAATCTATGGGTTGTAGACAGTGGTTGTTCCAACCACATGACTGGTGATAACAAGAAATTCATCAAGCTTGAAGATTGGAATGGTGGTTCAGTAAGATTCAGAGAGAACACATCCATCAAAATAAAGGGAAAAGGTACTCTAAATATTGATGGAAAATTGAAGGCACATGATGTGTATTATGTAGAAAGCCTAAAGCACAACCTGCTGAATGTGAGTTAGATGTGTGACAAAGGTTACAAATTCACCTTTGATTCTACGAGCTGCCAGATAAAGAAAGAGAGTACCAGTCAAACTGTAGCCGAAGGAAAGACGACATATGGCAATGTATACAATCTAAAAGAATGTTTTGAATCCCAATGTATGTTGGGACAAGTGGATGAAAGTTGGTTGTGGCACAAAAGATTAGGCCACATAAACTTTGATAACTTGGTTGCGGTAAGCAAAAAGGGGTGTGTAAGAAATATTCCACCCATCATCAAACCAGTAAGCATATTTTGTGATGAATGTGTGAAAGGAAAGAAGACTAAGGTGAGCTTCAGAACAAAAAACACAACACCTCAAGACCATTTGAAATTGTACATACAAATCTGTTTGGTGCAATTAGAGAGCTCTTGCCGGTGAAAGATATTTTATGCTCTTCATTGATGACTATTCAAGAATGACATGGGTCACTTTCCTACAAGATAAATCATAAGCATTTGATAGATTCAAGATCTTTAGGAAGATGGTGGAGAAGGAAAGTGGGTGCAAACTAAAATGTCTAAGATCGGACCGGGGTGGAGAGTTCACATCAAATGAGTTTGAAGATTACCTGTGAAAGACATGGAATTAGAAGGTAATACTTAGCCCCTAGGACACCACAACAAAATGGTGTGGTATAAAGGAAGAACATGATAGTCAAGGAGATGGACAGAACCATGCTAAATGAGGCTAATCTGCTAGACATATATTGGAAGGAAGCGGTTCATACTATTGCATATACCTTGAACCGGGTTCAACTAAGAACAAACAACAGAATGACACCTTATGAGTTGTGGCATGATCGTAAACCATCAGTAAAATACTTCAATGTATTTGGAAGCAAGTGTTTTATCAAGAGAGATATGGATGGTCTAGGTAGTTTTGATTCCAGGAGTGACAAAGGAATATTCCTTGGTTACTCATCAAACAACAAGGCCTATAAATGCTACAAAAAAAGACTAAGAAGAGTCAATGAAAGTGTGCATGTAAGAGTTGATGAGGATATGCACAAAGGAAGTCAATCACAGGCAAACCGGTATGATGATTCTGGTGATGAAGGTGAGGAAGCTCAGTCAGTTAATGAATTAGAAGAAGCATCCGAAAAGGCTCCTAACCAGTATGTGCAGATGAACCACCCAGAAGAGAAGATTCTAGGTAATAAGAGTAATGGTGTGCAGACTAGGAGAAGACTTGCCCAGAATGATGAACAAGTCAACTTCTTCCTCATGACTAAAGTAGAACCTAAAACATTCAATGAGGCCAACAAAAGACAAGAATAGATGGATGCCATAGAAGAAGAACTACAACAGATTGAGAAGAATAGGACTTGGGAATTAGTCCCTAGACCAAAAGACAAGAACATCATTGGCACCAAATGGGTCTACTGGAATAAGATGAATGAAGAAGGCAAAATTGTTAGGCATAAAGCTAGACTTGTGTGCAAAGGTTACTCTCAAGTAGAGGGCATTGATTTTAAAGAAACATTTGCACCAATATCTAGATTAGAAGCAATTAGAATATTTCTAGCCTTTTCTACCTACAATGGGTTATAAAGTATATCAAATGGATGTCAAATATGCCTTCCTAAATGGGAATTTGGAAGAAGAAGTGTACATGGAGCAACCAAAAGGGTTTATGCTACATGATGATGAAATCTTTATGTGTCAGTTGAAGAAAGCCATGTATGGTTTAAAGAAAGCTCATAGAGCATGGTATTCAAGGCTAGATCAGTACTTGAAAGAGAAAGGATTCAAAAAGGGGAGTGTTGACAACAATTTATACATAAAGAAAGATGGAAACCACATGATCATTATGGTGGTGTATGTAGATGACATTATTTTTGGAGGTGATAAGGACACCCTTTGCAAAGAATTTGTTGATCAGATGCAGTCAGAATTTGAGATGTCAATGCTTGGAGAATTGACATACTTCCTTCACTTGCAGATATCATAGCAAGATAAGGGAATCTTTATCTCACAAACTAAGTATGCAAAGGATATGTTGAAGAAATTTAAATGGAGGACTGCAAACTGGTAAGTACCCCTATGGTGACTGGAAGCAAATTAAGCAAGAATGATGAATCATCAATGATGGATCAGACATGGTATAGATCCATGATAGGTAGCCTATTATATCTTACTTCTTCTAGATTGGATATAGTGCAGGAAGTGTGCATGGTGACCAGATTTCAAGCTGCACCTAAGCAGTCACATATGAATGTCGTATGCAGAATTTTTAGGTACCTACAATGAACACTTATTTATGGATTGTGGTACCCTAAACAAGGGGAATTCCTCTTGGAAGCATATATTGATGCTAATTGGGCAGGTTGCATTGATGAATGGAAGAGCACAAGTGGTGGTGCATTCTTCCTAGGTGACCAGTTGGTCTCATGGCATAACAAGAAGCAGGATTCAGTCTCCCTATCAACTACTGAAGTAGAATACATTTATGCTGCTACATGTTGCTCTCAGGTACTTTGGATGAAGAAAACCCTCAAGGACATACAGGTGGACATTGCTGATCCTATTCTCATCCGGTGTGATAATTCAAGTGCCATCAACATATAAAAAAATCCGGTGATGCATTCCAAGACAAAGCATATAGCCATCAAGTATCATTTCCTCAGAGAGAAGGTTGAAGGACATGAAGTAAAGATGGACTATGTCCCTACATGAGAACAAGTGGCAGACATTTTCACCAAACCATTGCCGGTAAGCACTTTTGAGTACTTAAGACACAAGTTGGGAGTTGTGTCATCTACCTTATCCACTTAAGTTAGTAAGGAATTACATGGTTCAGGGGAACTTCATAGCAGAATCTATAACTCTTGAACTACATAGGGAAAGTTCAAGGTTGTATGTCTTAGTACCGACTATAATCATTGGTATCAGTCTAAGGGGGAGATAGGTATGAATCAAAGGGGGAGTATACAATACCCTTTGTCATTGTGTCAAAGGGGGAGATTGTTGGCATTATTGGCATTTAGTTGTCATTGATGTCAACTAGTTTGGCATGGTCACTGGTGTGTAAGAAGTGGTGACTGGTATAAGAAACGTAAGACATATGATGTCAATCCATGTGTGACTAAGTAGACAGAAGGAAGGTTACCGATACACATGAATTGTGTCATTTGTCGGTAATGCAGGCTTACCAGTAAGGCATAAACTGGTATGAAGGCTGGTTGTTTGTTTGTGATGAAGAGGCAGAATGTTATATGAATAACAACAACACCCGGTGAGAAGAACATAAAGAATGGCATGAAGACATACTGAAAGGCAAGATGAATTGTCAGGAGGATGTGTTGTCGGTAAGAGTGACTGTTCAGTTTGTTGATTATAACGGTAAGGTGAATTGAACCGGTAGTCAATCTTGGTCAACAAAGAATGTCAAACCAACATAGAAAACCAAGCAGAGGTGGATGTCGACAAACATGATAGCTGGAAGCCAGGTGGTGATAAAGCAAAAGTCGATGAAGTGTGCATCAATGTAACTATCAGCAAGTAGGTTGACTTTTATGAAGGACCCGCAAGTCATGGAGGATGCCAGAAGATTGCGGCTCGAAGAAGACAAGATGGCATGCGATTGAGCTTATCCTGCAATAATATTTGATCTTCGTACCCATTTGTTGAAGGAAACAACCAAGCCATTAATGGTGTACGACAGAGAAATGCAGAAAAGCACGGTGCAAACCTCCAGTTTTAGAAAATGCACATTGGAATGTGAGGCATTGGTGGTGCTAATCGATGACATGAAGATCATCTCCTTGGAAAATCAGATCAAATCAAATCCAATATGGATCGAGTTGGTGAAGCCAAAACCTAACACGACACTGTTTGAATGTGGTTTTTGGCAAGAACCTTAAATGATAAATATGTAGCTCGAGACATAAATTATTGATGCTTGATGTGAAGAAGGAGAGTTAAGAGAGCTTGAGCAAGAAAAAAGATCATCTTTCTTAGAATTTATTTTAAGAAAGTTGCAGATTGAGTTAGTAGATGAACTGGTGAGAGGGTTTAATCGATAGAGACAGAGGAACTGATAAACTGTTGCAGGTCTAACAGTTAAGCTAATCAGTGAGGTGTAATTGATCAAGAAGGTGTTTGAGTGTGACATAGTGTGTTGTGAAGATGAGAGAGAAAGAAGAGAGGCCAAGAATCAGAGAGAGCAATATGATAACTGACAATGTGAGATCCAGTGAAGAAGAGAAGGTTGTTAACCGACAAAAATATATTGGTCAAGTGTTGCAGAGCTCATTTACAACCAGATGCTATAATTGTATCAAAATTGTATTTCATTGTACATCACCAAGTTGGAGCTTGGTGTAAGGGTTGGTGCTCCTTAGGTTGGTGCCCTAAATATTTGTAATTCATTGTTTCACTTGTGAGGCTGGATTGGAGCAGTAGACTCCAACAATATATCTCACCAAGGTTTTTCCCATATTGGGATTTCCTCGTACATCTGGTGTTGTGGGTTGCATTTGTGTTTTTGTCTCTTTTGATATCCACATTTGTCTTACCGGTTTGATTGTTTAGTGCTTAGGATGATAACCGGTATTCTAAGGTTGTTGTAAAAAGGAAAAAAAATAGGAACCATTGATTCACCCCCCTCTCAATGGTACATTGTGTTTAATACCAATTATATCTCAAAATGAGAGGGGTAGACCTCCTTTTATACTTGCTTGTTGAAAAACTATTTAATTTTCTGACATGAGCCAACACAAAGTTGGAATTACTGCTCACATTTCATGATTGTTAAGGGGCCCAAATTTGGGCCTTGATTCGCAGGACCAGGGAGCTGGGCACTCTAGTCCTGAGGTAAACAAGGTGCCACACCCTAATCCTGCCCAATCAAAGACCAAATTTGAGGGGCATGATGATGTGTGCATTGAAAATGGTGATGAATTTGCTTAGAAAGGGCAAAAATAGGTCCATTTCAGGCCTTAAAGCACGAACACCAGGGTGAGTGTCCATATGTGAACAAAATTGTAAGGGAGTACAATTTAGGATGCTACATTTATCCCCCACTTTAGCGGGAGTATGAGACTAAGAATACTCTTGGTAAAGTACAAATGCTCACATTGAAAGGCTTTTATCAAGATGCTAAGGAGGCAAGACACTGCAAGCCCCCAATGGACTTTAAGCATCTTACAACTTCCAAAATCAAGATTAAAGGGACATCATAAGAGAAAGAGAACCATGACTGCTAGCCTAGTAAGGTTCACTTGCTATGAGTCATGGAAATAAAAATACAAAAATTACCAAGCAAGAGGCTAAGTTTTCAAAGTAACTTGAGTATTGAGATATGCGAGAAAGATAAATATTGAGCGGAGTGTATGCCCCCATGTTAAAGTGAGTGTGTATGCCACAATGAGAGCAATTTCTTTAAGGTAGTATACATTCATCCAAAGGAGAAGCACATTATCACAATGATATGCCCCCAAGAAATGATATATCAAAGGATAATGATCACAAAACACAAAGAACAAAAGGGTTCTACTTAACTCTGGGGTCAGTATGCTCCTTATGATAAATAATGCATATCATGAAGTTTATTTGCACTAAATTATCCTAATCCCCCAAATAAAGTAGAATCACTATGGAAGAAGGGTACATTCATCTTTTGAGTCAACATGGGAGAGACCAAAAGAGATCTCAACGCTTTGCATTGTCATCAAGTAGACACAACTAGGGACAACAAGTAGAAGAATTGAGAAACAAATAGAAGAAGGTTACAAACAAGCAAGGGAGGAGAGATAGAGAGAGAATCCACGACATGAATGAAGCTAATCAAGCAAGTCATCCGCCTCCCAATCTTTCTCAACATTGTTTTGGGAAGGTGGACAATATGCAAGAGGAGCAACTTCAAGTAGGGTAGATGGAGCTACCGTGCACAAGTTCCAAACAAGGATCATGCTCTAATGATGGATCACTTTGTCTATTACTAGGAGCTAGGATTAATGCTTTTGAAAATTGTTAAGATAAATCATTTTCAACATCAACATATTCATATTCATCACTTGAATCAACATTGTTAACATGAACATCATTTTCATCCATCTCTTTAGATCAAGATTAATAAAAATAGGATCTTTTAATTGGAATAGAACATAAACCATTATTTTTCTTAAGCATTTTATGTCTTGGAGATTTAGGTTGAACTTCCTCCCTAGGGTTAGGTGAAGGTTGGACAAGTGGGATCATGTCAACATTTGAAGTCTTTGAGGAGGAAATGGGTTGAGAAGCAAGTTCACGAGCCTTAGCATGACGTCTCTATCGACGCTCTCTCGCACAACAGTTTCTTTTAGTTTTAGCTAAAGGTTGTGAATATTTAGGATCAATAGGCATAGGCTTATTCTCTTCCTTTAAAGAAGGATGAATAGGAGAAGATTTTTTAGGTTGAAAGATAGGAGATGTTGGGTGCTTCCCTTTGTAAGATGTAGGAGGTGGAACCACAACATATAGAGGAGGAACAAATGGTGTAGGAAGGAGACTAGGTCCATCATGAGGAGGAAGAATAGGTCTATCATGAAGAAGAGGAATAAGATTAGGATCTCTAGGCTTACTTAAGAATAAGATCATCTCATTCTTCCACCTTTGATAAAATTGAAAAAGAGCATCACTTCGAGGCTTAAGAGGTTCAAATTATTTAGACCAAAAGTAATTAAGATTAACATCTATATGCCTCACCATGGGTTGGTACATGCTATGATATATTGTTATGATTTTGTCATTAAGTTGGAATTGTTACCTATTTTCGCTAGCAAGTTCAATCAGGTAGAGCTTTAGTGTTTTTAACATACAAAAGGTACATATTTATTATATTGTTATTACATTCATATGAGAAGAAATAAACAAAAGATTACACCATTATATTTCAGTATGCAAATGCACAGGAAATAGAGAGAGAAGACATTTTTTGAGAAAATGAATCTTTATTAACATGAATGTACTATGTCTCACATAAGCCATGAGACTAACCGGTGGTGCAAATGAGTAATAAACCATATACTTGCAGATGTAGACATAATGTAAAATGAAGATAAAGAAGGGTAACTCATCATTGCCTGAATGACGAGACCTTTTTGAGTTGCCCGGTAGCATCTGAAGTCTTTTGCCCATCCCGCATCTAGTTGTGCCTTCTTGTTGTCGTATACCTACATTTGAGAAAGCATTGTTAGAGCAATGAAGGGTTAGCATTCCATATCTGCATATGCACCTACAAATACAAAACCTATCCCTCATGTACATCACAATGGATAGTATCCCATTTGGTCTAGGAGACAAATATCATATCAGACCATCAAGAGTAAATCAGATATGCATTGTTTTGTATAACTTGTTTGCTTCATGTGTAGATACAGGAAAGTAACATGGTTGTTTATTAGTTGAGTATGAGTGGTGTAAAATATGGCTCCCACAAGGGTTGAGCCCAACTCATAAAGGTTTTTGATTAGTAATTTCCCAAAGAGGTGTCGAGATTTTGTTTTGGGACATATAGTTATCTAGAGAAATCCTAATGCTCTGATATCCATCATGTCCTAAAGAAAAACCTCAATACATCAATCAAAGAAAACTACTTCTCAACACATTTTTATTACAAACAATCACCTCTAATACTTTTGAGAATGACAAAGTATAGTGGAAGAGGTCACTCTTGTGTGTGCAAAGCAATCTTAAAGTAATATACAATAAAGAAATGTGAGGGTGGTCATAACTGTAGTTTGGACAGTGATAAGGCATCAACATAATAGCCTTATTAAGCATCAAATGACAATGAACATATGATAACAATCAGTGAAAAGATGAGCAATCACTCCAACAAAGAAGGAACAAGTGATACTGTTTAAAATAAATGTTACAATCCAAACAATATTAAAAAAGCAATAGGATTTTGAGTACCAAGCATAGTGAATATCAATGTCAAAAAGAAAGACAAGTATTCTAGAAAAGAACACAAGCAATCATGCACCAGATGATGCAATCACTTTTGCATTGATAGTCATAGAAAGATAACATTGATGAAAGGTTACCAAATTACAAGAGTTGTGAAAGCAAAGAGACACAGTGATGACTAAAAGAGTACTAAAGATTAGAGTATCATGATCTAGGCAGTCAAGGCTTCATTCATCAAAACAAACCATTTGTGGTTTTAGTTTACAAGACGGAGCAAGGCATCACCACCAACAATAATAACAACTTTGTAAGAACTATATGGTAAGAACAATCATAGCATGAACTCATGAGCAGTCAATGTGTGATATGCACAAAAGCCAAAGACCTATTGCAGTCTCTATCTAACAATGAATAGTCCCAAGAGGAAAATTAGAGCCATAGTGTACTCATTTGTCATAGCAACTAGAAAGCACAAGAGAATTGTCAAGAGGACAGTCCATGAGATGAACAAATCTTCATAGAACTCAAGTGTTGAAAGGCTCTAAAGAAAAGAAAAGTGCAACATACTATCTCGACCCATAACACATGAACACTTTGGAGTAGTTCGAACCAAATCAAGGATTCATCCCTATAAGGTTGGTTATAGAATATGGGGATAGTGTGCTATCGTCAAAAGACAAGGTTTCATCAAATGAATGACAATAAGCAATCTAAGTGAAGTCTGCTATCAAAGATGTGAAGATCCAAATTATCACTGTCTACCAGAGGATTGGTTCTCAGGGGTAGTGGATACCAAAGTACAGTCTTAAAGCAACCAAAAAGACAACAGAATTCCTATAGTTGGAGACAAAAGACAATTTCAGAAGAAGACAAGTGAAAAGATTAAAAAACATAAGTATTCATATACATAGTACCAAATGAGAGCTAACAATCATATGTAGTAGAGAAAGATGGACATCATTGTCAATGTAAACCAGAAGTCATGGAAGCTTCACAACCAAGCAACTCTATTAATCATTACATAGTCACCATGCATAAGACTACGACAGTTTTCATTCATAAATGAATCTTTCAAATCTAATTTTCAATCACAATGATGTCAAATTAGAAGTAAGAGAAGTCAATGGCAGTGAAGGAGAAAAATCACAATGTCTCATATAACGGTGAACAATAATGTAACCCTTAGCATTATATAACAATGATTTTTTAGAGTCATGTATACATTCAAAGCAAACCTGGTTGCAGTCATTAATGCAAGATGCTTCAATATCAAGAAAACCAGTCATAGAATAGTCTGTTACAAGCATTAGGTTATGAAAGCAGTCTGTTGAAATATCAGTTTTTTGAGTGAACACTATCAAATACAGTGAGAAGATAAAGACCTTTCAAAGAGCGGGGTATAAAGCCCCATGATATAGATTGTAGACACCTAAAATTGTCCAATCTAATTAAATAAATATCTTTATTTATTTAATTATTTCAGCCTAATTCTTCTATTAATTAAATGAATCTTTATTTATTTAATTAATTCATTAATCCTCTTCTAGCCTTATTTCTTATTTAAATAAATACCTTTATTTATTTAAATTATCCTTTTCCTAAATTAAATAAATACTTTTATTTATTTAATTGATCCCACTTCTTCTATTAATTAAATAAATCTTTATTTATTTAATTAATTCATTATCCTTTTCCACCCATGACACATGTCATTCAACTCTTAATTCCTACACTACCTACCCTCTCATTATTTTATTATTTCATCTACCTACCCTCTAATCATAGCCGACCATTTATCTTTTACACCTCTCAATCTTATCCCTCAATTTCTTATAGCGTCTTTTATATAAGGAGATGCTTTCTTCATTATCAAACCCCAACTCCCACTATCTCCTAATCACTCTATTCTAATCTACCCAACTATGCTTTTGAATTTTCACAAGCGATCAAGCCTACTTGCAACCACATTTCCATTCTTTGTTGAGCTCTTGTGCACACATAAAATCTGAAAGCAAATATATCAAGCAAGATCAATGGAGATAGGAATAATGGAGATCCAAACCCTATTGGACATGTGATGGTATAATCTTTGTGATTTTATTTGATTTGCATTGTCTTAGGTAATCTTCATATGTTATGGTGGATCTTTGTTGTTGTTAAGCTAGGGTTTTGTGGTTGAATTCATTTAGTCTTTCAATATTGTTATTCCACTTTTCACCATAAACATTTTGGCATGCCCCGTGGGACATGTATTTTCTGTTAGATCTATGTTTTTTGTATATTTTTCTAACCCTATATTGCGGTTTTGTAAAACAATATGGAGAATAACCTTGTGCAGCTAGGGTTTTGGACACAAAATTAAGATCTTCAAGAGATCTAATTTGATTTCACAAACAGCTTGACATTTTTACACCAAATTTTGTTAGAAGGTTGAAGACAATATCAAAAGCTCCCAATCCAAAATTCAAAATTTTTGGAGCACATTTGCATTTTCCATGAATATTTTATGATTTTTCATAAAAAATTAATTTTGAGAGCAAATGAGAGAATTTTTTAGATTTTCTTACATTTTTGGAAATATCTCAAAATTATACACATGATCTGTTCTTTGTGATTTTAATTTTGATGCAAAATATTTCCTAAAAAATTGAATCTTTAAAAATTAGGGTTTTTCATTATTTTGATTAGATCTTACAAAAGGATTTGCGTTTTGGCATCAACTTTTTTTTTTGCAGGTCAAGAACATTATCAGAGGCGCTCAGTAAAAAAATCAGATTTTTTGGAGAATATTTGCATTTTCCATGATTTTTTTATGCATTTTCATAAAAAATTAATTTTGAGAGAAAATGAGCGAAGTTTTCGGATTTTATTACATTTTTGGAAATATCTCAGAATTAAACACAGGATTTGTTCTTTGTGATTTTAATTTTGAAGCAAAATAATTCTTTAAAATTGGATCTTTAAAAGTTAGGGTTTTGCATTATTTTGATCATATCTCACAAACTGCTTGAAAGTTATGGAAATTTTTTTTTATATAGGTTTCGAAGGCTATTAGGAGTTTCTAGTAAAAGTTTCAGATTTTTGGGATCAATTGTGCATTTTATATGAATTTTTTATGATTTTTCATAAAAAATTAATTTTTGATGATTTTTCATAAAAAAATAATTTTTGGAGCCAATTAGCAATTTTTTTGGATTTTCTTACAATTCTGAAAATGTCTTGAAATTTTACAAGTTCTTTGTTTTTTTAATGATGCAAAAGAACTCATGAAAAATTAGATCTTTGAATCTATCAAAAAAACGTCTTGTTGAAGGCCCTTATTTCACAAAGCCTTTTGGATCTAAAATTTACCCAACTTGTGTGCTTGCAGGAGGGGTATTATTGCAAAACTACTAACAAATCTTTGTTGCAAAAATTTGGCAAGGGTTTTTGATCTTTATTGTGTGCCTTGTTTTCATAGATTACCAAACACTTCAATTGGTGCACTAAAATTGAACCAGTGTCTTTTGTGTCTTGGGCAATAGGCTCTTTGTGTTTAACCTTTAGAGGGTCTATCTACCTGTGTGGTCATTAAGACTACTAGTGAGGAAAACCCACCTCTTCCGAACCACTATAAATAACAGTATCCATGGTGAAAGCCATGGGTAACATGTGCTGATTAGTTCATACCGACAATATGTCTCCCCGCAAACCCGTTTGATCAAATTTATTTGATCAGTTGTAGGGCGTAACCCCTACTAGCTAGGAGCATTCTGTATTTATAGAGCTAAAAGTGCCACATGTATGGCCACACGAGCAGATGCCCTTACTAGCACCTTTTTGTTTTAGAAAGCCAAAATCCTTCTAGTTGTTAGGGTAGGAGGTCGGACCTTTGGAGCGGCCCACACACATACGGTTCTTAGTAGAGATACAAAGTTCGCCACAAGGAGTTTTCGTGGGGACTGATGCTTGGCTGCCCCAGAGAAGTGAGTGCCGAGGGTGGAGCCAGTGGGGTCAAACATCTAAGTATCCGCTCTGAATAACGTAGCCTCGAGGGAAACCCCATGTGGGATCAACAACTATTGTCCTGGATAGCCATAAGAATTGTGCTTGTCTTCTTTTGAAAATTCAAACATTCAAGATCAAACATCAAAACATTGTGTCTTTTGTTTTCTTTGAGTCATTTTGAGTCTAAAAACTTACAAACATTGAGTCTTCATCAACATTGTGTCCTCTTGTCACGAAAAAAAGTCAAACAAATTCAGATTTGGTCACAACAAACAACTTCACAAATTGGAAAAATTTACAGTTCAGCAAACAAGAGCAGTCAGTTTCAGACTCATTGAGCTTCCTAGGTTATTTCTCTAGGTTTTCATCTAGCATTCAACCTATTTTTGGGTCTCACAAAGTTCATCATTGCTTTACACCTTGCATTACATTCACATTTGTCTAAATTTGAGTCAAAAGGTCACTTGCTTGTCCTCATCTTACTTTGTCAACACACTACATACAACAACATTTTGCTAAGTGGTCCCTCATCAAGGTCTATCACCTTTGGGTCTCATTTGGTCTTACTTAGAGTCAAGGTCAACTTACCTCATCAAGAGATCTATCATCTCTTTGGAAGCCACACCTACTCTACTACATACATACTTGGTCTTACACTTTGGACATTGCAAGTACACCTCAGATTCATTTACATTCCATCCAACTCTTGGTCTTCCATACTCTTTCCATTTTCATCTAGTCTCACACATCTTGGTCAATACCTAGTTCATGGTTGAAACCTGTTCCCAAAAATCTAGGAGAGAAGCTAAAAATCTAGGAGAGAAGCTAAAGAGGGTCAAGAGTCCACAAACATGAGTGCCTATGAGTATGACAATGATGTCTTTTTCAATTATAATCATACCACATTACCTGACATGGACGCTTATAGAAACATTCAAAATGTTGAGAACATGGATAACACAAACAACAATGATACACACAATGACAATATGGACAACTTTTTCGTACATTCAGTAGAAGTGGTAGACTCCATTATGGATCTCCATTTTAATCGATTGGTTGAGGAAATAATGAGGAGAGATAGACAATATTTCTTACTAGTGGTGGCACAAAGTGGAGCCAAGATCCCTCATGATTTTGACATGTCTCAAATAATGGAAAATCAACCTTTGCAACAACCTCACCTCAACATGGATCAAAGGAGGCCTAGTAGTGGAGGCAATAGAGGATCACATATGGTGCCTGAATCACCATCATATTTGTTTCAAAAACCTGAGGTCCCACATACACATGGTCAAGCATATGATACTCACCTTCACAGACCATTATGGAAGTCTTGTGCAGAAAAATATACTCAATCACATGCCAATGCTAAGGACCAACCACCAAAGCAATTGGATATCCAAAGGCATGTTCAACATTTGGACACAAGGAAACCCCACATCAAATTTGGGGGCAACACATTAGAACAAACTCATGCCATGGCTGTAGAGTATGGTATACATGGACACAACAAATATTTCATTCCTCATCATGACTCTATGCCAAGTGGTCCATATACGCAACATCATTCTAGACATCCTCCATATGAACATGTGTATGATTAGTATCATCCATATATGCAACATGCTCCTCCTCCACCCAGTGGTTCAAGTAAGGGATATGATCCAAGAAGTTGGTCTCCACCTAAGAACAATTTGGAACAACAAATTAAGGACTTACAAAAGAAAATGGAGGACATAAATACACCAAAGCCAACTTACACAACGAGAGACATATGTCCCTATCCATTTGACAAAAGCATTCCAATACTGCCGTTTCCTACACACTTTGTGACACCTAAGTTTGATAAGTACTGAGGAAAAGGGGACCCTAAGGAACATATAAGACAATTTTTCACAGCTTGCATTGAGGTAGTAGCAGAAGAGACATATTTGATGAGATTATTCCCACAAAGCTTAGGTGATTAAGCTATGGAATGGTTCTCCCAACTTCCACCTGGAATTAATTCATGTGGTGACTTAGTAGAGGCTTTTATCCAACATTTCTCATACAACATAGAGACAGACATATCAGTCACTACTTTGTGCAACACCAAGCGAAAGGATGGAGAATCTTTTTCATCTTTTTTACAAAGATGGAGAAATCTAGCCAAAAGTTGCTCTTGTGAAATTCCACAAAAAAAAATGGTAGAGATGTTCACCCAGAATGTCCATAGAGAAATTGGTTATGATCTAAGAAAAGCTTGTTTGTCCACCTTCAAGGACGTCATTGAAAAAGGCTTAGCAACAAAAAGGTCCTAATTGAACAAGGAGTAATTAAGATATTCAAAGAAAACAAAGAGGACTTTAAAGGAAAATACAAGCCAAGATTTTGGAATAAAAACAAGAACACAGTCAATGATGGTGTTGTCGATGCCAATATAGTATGACCCAAAATCATTTTTTTCTAGATCAAGCTCTACAAACAATCAAGTGAATACTCAAACAACTTCAAAACCATGAAGGAAGTACACCCCATTGGGAGAACCACTTGAGTTAGCTTTCAAGAAGCTAGTGGAAAATAAAATAATAACAATTCCAGATATGCCTCCATATGAGCCAAAGGTCAAACCAAATTGGTGGAATGACGATGAATACTGTGAATATCACAAGAGCAAAGGACATAAAACAAGAAATTGTCATCGTTTGAAGAACATTATACAAGATCTTATTGATAGAGGTGACATTGAGATCGAAGGACATTCATCCAATCAAGAACATGAGATGTTTAAGGAACCATTCCCTAAACATGACAAGGGAAAAGCCAAAGCTATAGATGAGCAGACCAACTATACCAGAGCATCCTATAACTACGATTCAACTATTAATCACATTTTGATGGACAATTATGTCTCTACCATTATCATCAAGGACAAAATGCCTGAAAATTCTACCCAAATACCTAAAGTTGTCCTAAAAGGCATTGAATCTACTTCTGAACCTACCTCTGAATGTAATGTTACAACTCGTCGAGGTAAGGTCACTTTGCAAGGTGCTCCAGCTAAAACCACCACTTCCTCAACAACCAAACCTGAGTACGATCTAGTAGAACAATTAGGGAGGATGCCAACACTTATCTCCATCCTTGAGCTTTTACACATATCCCCCACACATAAAGCCATCCTTGATAAAACTTTAAGAGAAACCTCCGTCCCCACTAATTTGAACGTGAACCAATTTCAAGCCATGGTGGGATACCTTTCCGTTCCACATTCTCTTACATTCACTGAAGCTGACGACACCTTTGTAAGCCAACCACATAATGAACCTTTACACATTGAAGCATTCCTACACAAACATCAAATAAAATGAGTTATGATAGATGGAGGAGTTGGTCTCAATATATGTACTTTGAACACAATAATACAATTGGGATATTCTGAAAACGTTGTGAATTCTACAAATAAAAATACCATCAAGGCATAGGATGACGAAGAGCGCTCATCCAAGGGCACAGTCACATAAACTCTCAGAGCTGGGCCAATTACTAATGATGTGGTTTGCCAAGTCCTAGACCTTGATCTCACATACAACATATTGCTAGGACATCCATGGATTCATGAGATGAGTGCAGTCCCATCTACATATCATCGATGTATCAAGTTCCCACACAATGGAGTTGAAGTGACCGTCAAAACTAACCCAAAGACATTCATATATTGTAACAATATGCGACCTAGATCAAAAATAACAATCCCAGTCAATCGAGAAGTTGTTCCTTCATTAGCATATGTTGATCTAGAATCCTTGAAAGCTTCTACATCAAAACAAGCAGAGATCAAATAAAAATTCAAGGTTAAAGACCTAGGATGTGGTGAGTATATCTTTCATGTTGATCAAATCCCACTATCTCCTAAGACATTTAGTCGATAGGAAAAACCTACAAATAATTTTCAATGTCAAGGAATTGGGTGTGAACCACCTAGTGTTGTGGATACTAAGTCTAAATGCAAATCTCCTCTAGTGGTACAAGCAGCTCTTGATATCAATAGTCCTAAGAGTGGTTCCAACGAAGAATCTATTGAGCGTATCGCTATCCCTCTTGAGAACTCACATAGCCTTACCATTTCATCCACTCATTGCATTTCCATTCCTCTCCCAGACTTGGATCAACAAGAATCAGAAAAGCCCTTACTCATTGGGGATGAAAAATTAAGCTTTGAAAAGAAAAATCTAAAAGTCAAAAATAAAGAGAAGTCCTTTAGTTCAAATAAAAATTAAAAGTTATTGGACTCTGCAAAAATCAAGGTCAAGGATAAAAATCCCATGAAAGAAAAAGAACAAGAGTTGATCTCCCCTAATATCAAAATAACTGGGGGGAAAAGTTTTAAAATTTTAAGTCAAAAAGAATACTTGTTGATCCTAAGTCTCCATCATGCCATCCTTCTTTCACTTCTTTTCACAATCATAAGCCTTCATAACTCATTCACTTGTTTCACACATCCATTCCCTTCTGGTGATACATCATGGACCTTTAATGGAGCTTCCTTGAGGGACTTTGTTATCATGGATGCCCAAACTTCTTCAGGTGACACACATACGGGCCTGTGTAGTCCACACATTAGTAATTCTATCTTAGTTCCTTTATCAAGGAAGACAGTCACTTGAGCTACATATCATTCAAACAAGGAACAATGCAGCTACAATCATAAGGTAAAGCCTCACACATTTGAGGTAGGTGACTTAGTTCTCAAGGAAAACCCCAAAAATCAGCAAGACAGAGAGAAGAAGGGCAAGATCAAACCAAATTGGCTTGGTCCTTACATCATGACAGCGGCCTATGGATCCGGTGCATATCAGCTCTCAACCATAGAGGGCGAACCTTTGGAGGATCCTATCAACAACATGCACCTTCACAGGTTTTACACATAGCTCTTCAAAATATCCTAATATCAAAAATACAAAAAAAAAAAAAAAAAAAAAGAAACATTAAAAAACAATTTTTTTTTTTGAAAAAATCGAAAAAGTAAAGAGAAATAAATTCGTCCAACGGTGAAAACCACTTCGGTGGTGCCTTGGGCAAGTACCATGGTGAAAACCAGGTTATTGGCACCATGTGTAGAGACATTTCTCCTCCCTCCTTCAAGATTCAATCTCATCCTTTCACTTTGCACACACTCACAACCTATCCATCCATAATAAACTTACCCATTCTCATCATGGCTTGTTATTGATCTACCCAAGATTGGTTAGCCATTCATAATAATCCCTTCTTTTCACCCCTTTTCATCCATAATAAATCAGCTCCTATCTATGGCTAAGACAAATCCTAAGTCTAGTGATGGGTGTGGAACTAAGAGAATCACACGTTTTGAGGACTACAGTTTCTTCTAGCTTTCTTCAGTCTATCCGTGCACAATCCACAATAAAGAAAAACTTGCATCGCCAGTCCGCAATAAAGTTCCATCTTCTCCGTAATAAAGTATCAGTTTCATGGATTCAGTTAGTTTCAGATGAGACACAAGCAGCAATGGGCTTCAACAAATCAAATCTTTCAATAGACTCAGGCAACTTTATCCTTTTGTGAATGAAAACATTGTGACCACAATCAAATAGACTTATACACGTGACAAGAGACACTAAACTTGAGGGCTATAGTAGATGTTGGTGTCGAGTCTTGGTTTTCTTTTGATTTTATCTTTTGGTGACATGTCTTTTAGCTTTTTCAGGATGTCTCTGACTAGAGATTTTATCTCCAGGATGTCTTTGACTAGAAAAGTGAGGATGGGGTATCGTCACCTATTTTTCTTTATTGTCTGTGGATTGTCTCTTAGTAATGCTATGACTTGTCCAAGGATATGAGGACACTATGAGTCTAGTATGAACTGGGGCATTCTTTGTTTTGCGACTGTCTGATCTCCATGCAAACAGTTACAATGACTTTCTGGGTCGAACATATACATCGATTGTCATAACCTATTTTCCATAATAAAGTTCAATGATGATAATGCACAAGAAGCTCTTTCACTTCCATATCTTTTATCTTTCATCCCCCTTTCTTGATTGACCTCCATCATCCTTCATGAGTCCGTGTATCCTTCTATCACATGACTGAGTATAATGACACGCCAAAAATATTTTTATTTCATGTAGTTTGCACCTGCATTACCACATATTAGCATTTCATACATACATATAGATATCACAATTGCATCACATCCTGCACACAACACATGTTAGCACATTTTACATTCTCATCATGTAAATAGTTATTTGCATTATCATATTCATCTGCATTTCATACATTCACATTTTCATTGGCATAACATATTAAAAACATAAAAGAACAAAGATATTGCATTTCCTCATGTACATATTTACATCCATATCATAAGCATCACATAGATACATGTATCACATAGAAATATCACATAGGTACACATGCATATAGATACCGCAAGGATGAATTATCTCATATATATATCAAAATCATAAGTGTCATGATACAATGATGTCAAAATACATATGGCTACAAAATCACCCGAAGGTGTCTACATCATCATACAAAAATGGTACAAAGTTGATACATAGGGAGCCCTCTAAGGCTATGATGAACTCCCTCCCTTGGAGCTGGCTGCCCTTGACAGAGTCTAAGCCTTGGAAGGACCCACCCCAGGATCATCTCTCCTGCCCCCTTTATCTGGTGGTGGTGGAGGGCCCATGACCCCACTGCTAGATGCCTATGTTCCGTCTCTCCCTCCAGTGGTCGTCGCAGTCCGCGATGGTCTCCGAAAGCTCCTAGCCCTCTGATCTTGTGGTATCACTCCATAATACAAGTCTTTCCAGTAGGCTATCTCCTCCCCTGCATGTAGAACATAGGCATATCTGACCCCTATATCCTTTGCCGCCTGCCTCCCTGCCCTTAGTGCTGTCCCAACCTCTGTATAATGCTGAATAGCTTGATCCCTCTCCTGCTTAGTGTCCCTCAGCTGTCTCTTGAGCCTAGATGTCTCCCTCTCTAGATCCTGGATCTCATATGCATGTCCCTGGCAAATCTCCCTCAAGGATAGTAGCTCATCCTCCTCCTCTCTCCCCTCACCCTATCCCTGTGGTTGCTCCTGTCCCTATCCCCATCTCTGTACCTGTCTGGGAATATGTGCTGCTGGCACCTGTAATGACAATCCACCTCTACTCCTCACTACATGATCCTGTCTCTCCTCTTCGCCCTCTCTCCTCGGAGCCATTCTCCTCAGAGCCCTCTCCTCTCTACCACTGTGTCCCGCCTCCGTCGTCGGCCTCTACCTCCGCCATCTCCATTATCATCTCCATCACCTCCACCGTCTCCATCTATCGGCTCCTCCGGATCCATCAGCCGTGGAAATGTATGCTCTCCCCAATATGCAGTGTACTATGCATCCATCCCTGCATCCTCTATATCTGTCCATGTATCCCAGGGCACGAGAACCATCTCTACCATCTGTGTCACAACTTGATCATAAGAAAGCAATGACCCCAAATGCACTTGATCCCTCACTATCCGTGCATACATCCCTGAACCCCGTGGCATCCGTTGTATCCTACCAAACTGCTTGCATACTCTGTCAATAACATATGGTGTCCGACCAACCAAATACCTGCTCTAGAATGCATACGACAACTCCACTACATCATCCTCCCACTCCTCACAATCTAAGTAAGGCCTCCATATCACATTGTCTATCTCATCGATCACCCTGCACCAATACTCCAGTC
Organism: Cryptomeria japonica; assembly: GCF_030272615.1. Lineage (NCBI taxonomy): Eukaryota > Viridiplantae > Streptophyta > Pinopsida > Cupressales > Cupressaceae > Cryptomeria > Cryptomeria japonica. The sequence continues at coordinate 319,886,279 of NC_081409.1, read as the reverse complement.
TCCCAATCTATGGCTGTGATGTAATCATATCATACAGGTGTACATAGCTGCGCCCATGTCCCCTGCATCTAAAATGTATCAGTCGTGTAACCGACATATGCTCATATGCCCATACCTGCAACAGTGTCACTTTGCATCCTAACCCTACTGATCCATGATACACAAACTGATGGAGCTCATAATACAAGTGTGCCAGCAGACACAACCCCCATGTAAACTTGGTGTGCTATGTCACCAATGTCTCCAGACTCCTCCCCCATCCCACAACCAACCCTCGTGTCGCCTTGTCCAGACAGAGGAGCCCACTGATCACTCCTGCCAGCACTGCCGGTAGCGCTAATCCTGTAGCTGTCATGGTGTCACAAGCCACATGTCCTGCCCTCATCTCCAGTCCTGGATCCTGAAACACTCGTCTCAACGTATCCCTATCTCTATCTCGATCGTAAGGAACCAACTCCCCATCGATCGGTATCCTCAATATCCTATACACATCCTCCAAGGTGACTGTCATCTCACCCATTGACAAATAAAACGTGCAAGTCTCTGAGTGCCATCTCTCAGCTAGCACAGTCAGCAATCCCATATTTGCCCGAAACTCAGGCACATACAAAATATATCGCAAGCCCATAGCCTGAACTGTTACTCTATCCTTGAATGTCAGCTCTGCTCACAAACTCTGAGTCGAAGAGAATCTCTCCCGTGACTCCAACATCGATAGGTCCTCCTGTAATCAAGCAAATCAACTGTGTCAATCCTAGTGGCATTCCCTGTTCATCACAAAGTGCTACTTTTTATCTTAGTGCTTATATCTATCATATGGCACTCTATCTTAGTAGTACCCCCTATTCATCACAAAGTGTTGCTTTTTATCCTAGTAGTACTCCTTGTTCATCACAAAGTGATGCTTTTTGTCCTAGTGGTACTCCCTTTTCATCACAAAGTGCTTCTTTCAATCCTAGTAGCATTCCCTGTTCATCACAAAGTGTTGCTTTGATTCTATCTTTTAGGGAACCTACTTGAGTGTATCCTCTTGAGTAGCCTAATCCAATTGGCAACGTATGTTCTATCACAAAATTGTCAATTTCTATGGTACTCCCTGTTCATCACAAATTGCCTTGCTTTATCCTATCCCAGAGCCTCTACTTGAGTGTATCCTCTTGAGTAGTTTCCCGATTGGCAATGTATGTTCTACCATAGAATTGTCAATCCTAGCCCTATCTGTTATCCTAGTCTTCCCTAGAGGACCTATTTGAGTGTATCCTCTTAGCAGCTTATCCAATCGATAGCGTATGTTTATCACAGAACTACTGATTTGACTTTGAGGACATAAACACGCATTCATGACACAAACACGCTTACATACTTCACAAACGTGCCTGTCCTCCATAAACACGCCTAAAATACACAAATGCGTTTGCATCTGACACAAACACGCCTAGTCTACCCAGACACACCTGGCACCAACGTAGACGTGCCTTACCATTTTTACCCCACTTGACATTTTTCTAAGACATACCTAATGCACATTTATTGACCTACCTAGCATGAATTTATGACAACAATCAATGCAACAAGGTACAAGGAGGTTTTGTGGTACTTACTGGCTCTCCTGCATCTGCTGGCCTCTGATATCGGTGGACGTGACCGAATCTGTGCACCAATGCCATTGCTGTTGACTGTTAACTACTCTCTTCTCTCTCTGCACTCTGATCTCTTAGGTGTGTGGATGACAATGAGGATGTTTTCCCTCATAGTCTATCTTATAGACCACCCTAGCCCTAGTCTTCCGAGCCAGTCTTCTTTATCCCCTGACTCTGTCACTCTATCTTGTCAGTCCATTATAGCCTTTCTTTCTTATCGAGAGGTTGTCTGTGATCTTTTCAGACATTTTCATCCAATCTCTCGAGGGGGCATATCATTCCCATCTTGGGGCAACTTTGTATCAGTTCATCTAATCTTCTTTGAAACAATGCGACAAGCTGCATTATCTCAAAGAGGGGCAAAATGTAGACACCTAAAATTGTCCAATCTTAATAAATAAATATCTTTATTTATTTAATTATTTTAGCCTAATTCTTCTATTAATTAAATGCATCTTTATTTATTTAATTAATTCATTTATCATCTTCTAGCCTTATTTCTCATTTAAATAAATACCTTTATTTATTTAAATTATCCTTTTCCTAAATTAAATAAATACTTTTATTTATTTAATTGATCCCACTTCTTCTATTAATTAAATAAATATTTAATTAATTAATTAATTCATTAGCCTTTTCCACCCATGACACATGTCATTCAACTCTTAATTCCTACACTACCTACCCTCTCATTATTTTATTATTTCATCTACCTACCCTCTAATCATAATCAACCATTTATCTTTTACACCTCTCAATCTTATCCCTCCATTTCTTATAGTGTCTTCTATATAAGGAGATGCTTCCTTCATTATCAAACCCCAACTCCCACTATCTCCTAATTATTCTATTCTAATCTACCCAACTACGCTTTCGAATTTTCACATGCGATCAAGCCTACTTGCAACCGCATTTCTGTTCTTTGTTGAGCTCTTGTGCACACATAAAATTTGAGAGAAAATATATCAATCAAGATCAATGGAGATAGGAAGAATGGAGATCCAAACCCTATTGGACATGTGATGGTATAATCTTTGTGATTTTATTTGATTTGAATTGTCTCAGGTAATATTCATATGTTATGGTGAATCTTTGTTGTTGTTAGGCTAGGGTTTTGTGGTTGAATTCATTTAGTCTTTCAATATTGTTGTTTCCATTTTTACCATAAACATAGAACAATAAAAACAATCATTTCAAGCAAACACAAAGTATAGTCCTCATAAACAACAGTATGATTCAAGGAAGTAGTACCATTTTTGCAAGTCACAGAGTGTTAGAGAGCAGAATAATTTCAGTGAGAGGAGACTTTTTTGTAGTCTACAATGAATGAGGGTATTGTGGCAGCCTTGAGAGAATTCTTATGACCTATATCGGTCAACCTCAAAACTGAAATCAAGATTTGTAGCAGTTACAACATGACAGAGAGAATTCATTGTATACTAAGAAGCTATAGCCACAAAGAAAAGTATTGTGAAACAACCCTTTGAGCATCATTCATGGTCCAAACAAATGATACTGTCAAGGCTAAAAACTAAAGCAGAGAACAATAAAAGGAACAATCCTTAGCATTTTCATAAGATGCCAAAGGACAAAGGTTTTGATATACTGTGCAATGATATCCAAAAGGGGCTCCCAAAGAATATCCACACACAATGACAAGGTACAACACAGAGCCACAATGACATGACTGCCACAATAAATGACAATCATTTTGATAAATCCCAAACATTGTAACAATCAATAACACACATAAAGGTCAATGTCTCATAGATGTTAACCATAAGACAACATGGTTATAATGCACAATGACAGGATAAGGGAATCAAAGAGGATAGAGATTGTGTCAGTCATAGGTATGGAAGTTAGAGGTATAGAGAAAGATGCAAAGAAGCAGTCTAAGATAGTACCCCCCAATTTCCACAAGAAAATAGTAGGTACATTACACACATAATTTCAGTGTAGAGAGGCTTCATGCTAACATGAGAGAAATCAATAATGGTTCTTTGAGATAGTCATATCTTTAAAGACATTCATGAAATATTGATAATGAGTCTTCCCTAGATCACAATGCAGTCTCCTTGATAGAGACAAAGTCACTAAAAATATAGTGGGACATGGTATAAAGACAACATGATAACATGTGAGTAAAAATGGATCTCATAGCTGTGTAAAGATAATGAAGAATTCACATTCACAGTGCAGTGGATGAGGGCATATGATTACATCATAACCATAAGGGAATGCATGATAAAGTTGTCATTAAGCTTTCACTCATGGATAATGAGCATTACTATTAAAACTTCGAGAGGAAGGACAGTGAGGTAAGTGAAAAGTGAGTACTCAGCATGAGCAGTCTTGAGTTAAAGATGCAGTCATCAATCATCATGGGATACATTAACTACAACATGAAATGAGATATATGATCAAAACAATTTTATAGCAGCAAAAGTATACACAAAGATATGACACAACACTAATATATTATTTGTTGCATAAAAATGTGATCAAATGATATGAAGTTGCTTTAGTCATTCAAGATAATGATTCTCAGACATCAGGAACAGTAAAGAGAAAAATGACAAGCTTCAACTCCAATATCAAATATCAAAGTTTTGAAAGATAGCTACAGGCTTCTAAACAAAGGTTGTAGACCACATTCCTCACAAAAATAACAGCTAGAATAGCCTATGAGCAGGTTGAATACATCATCCCGTAAGCCGTGAATCTCAATATCAATAAGGTGATACAATCATTCAATGAGAAGACCTAACATTGAACATAGTACCATAGGGTTTTAATGACTTAAAATAGTAACGTAGTCCCTGTCAAGGAGTAGATATTTCTCAAAATAAGCAAGAATACCCAAGAGAAGAAAAGCAGTCACAGAGATATAGAGCACACACCACACATTTTCCTACAAAGAAATCTTCATGAAACCATCAAAATGACAACTCAAACCTTGGGAGTCTCCATGACGATGCAAAGAACACACGAAGGATGAAAAATGGAATGAAATCATATATTTTGATGAGATTTTCATCTTTTACCTTTTTAGGGTTGAAACCCTAGAGAACCCGTGAAGAAGAAAGGTTTTTGCCTCAAGTTGAAAAACTTTATTTTCCATATATCTACCATGGCTTCATTTTTGAATTTCTTTTAAGTGTTTGTTAAACACTTGTTTTGATCTTTGTATTTGATCTATATGTAAATTTTTATTTAAAGGGATGGATATGAATCACTTTAAATAAAAGATCTTTTTGAATGCAAGGTAGAGTTTGCATTGTATTTGATTTGTGAGAGTTAAGTAGAAGAAAGGGCTTAGTTGTCTTTTAGTTCTTTGCAAACGTAGGAGCAAAAATAGGTAATTTGTCCACCTAATTGTGAGTTCTTCTTCAGTTAGAGAGTCAACATTGATAGAGACTGAGTCAAAGAGGCTTTTCAAGCTCTTAACTGATTGTTTCACTCAGTTTCATCCCTGATTTGAAGGGATTTTCAGTTACATCCGAGTCAAGGAAGTTGTTTTCATTTTGACAACTCATTGTGCATTTTAAGAGGGATTTTCTTTCAGTTAGAGTCCTAATTTAGTGGAGAGTTGACAACTCATTATTTTTGAGAGCCAAAATTCAAATTTGAATTTTGGAGGATTATTGTACGTATAAGTGATTGTTTTTCACTCTATCTTTTCTAGTTCTGATTTTTGAGACCTGTGGTGGCATCAATTTTTCTGACATTTGTAACTCATTTCTCATGAGTAATATTAAGTTTTACAGATTTGGAATGCAGATAGCTCCTATTTCTCAATAAAAAAGCTTGTTCTCCTTCTTATTATTCTTCATTTTCAAGTGTTGTTTGTGAATTGTGTGGTAAAATATTGTGTTATCCTTTATTTTATCAGATTCCTTCAATGTTGAATGTAGAGAATATTATGTCATAGTGTAGGTCCGTGTTAGTGTTTTTTTCATTCTTTTGGATCAAAACTGTGAGAACTTCATTGTTCTCCTTTTTGTATACATTAGAAAGTTAGAGCCTTTCATAAGAATCATTTTTGCAGGCATAAGTAATATAGTTGTGAGATTGCATAGCTTCAATACTTGAAAATTTTTGTGAGCATTTTGAATCATTTTTATCTTTTGGTGGATCACCTAATAGTTAAATTTTTAGTTTTCAGCATATCCTCTTATCCCTTTTCTCAGAATTTAAGTTAGTTTTTAGGTGATAAAAAAGGAAGCCAACCTATAATCCAGAGGTCTACTCTCTCAATAGAATACCCACAACCTGAGAGTAGTCCCATGTTTCAAGTGATTGCGGGTTTTTCACACTTGCATCAGGTGCAAATCCCTATGACAACAGGAATTTCAAACACTTATGAATAGTAGAAGGGATCACTTTCATTGAAGAGAGCCAAGGATGTCCCAACTTCACATGAAATTGATCCGATGTAGGAATGATAGCAAAATTGACATCTAAAGATTTAGTATCAACCTCAACGAGAAGAGTAACAGAGCCAATGGAAGGACACGAGAAACCATCAAAGATCTTGATTACCACATTAGATTTATCATATGTTACTTGATGTAATTGTAAGGTATAAATATATTCTTCAATTAGCACATTCACCATATAGGCTGGATCAATGAGCACTCCCTATGAGAGCATGTCTTTGATCTTCTCCCTTAGTAATTTCTCTCATTTTATCCCTTAGTCTATGGGAAATGAAGCAATAGCTATGGTTTCTCCCAATAGATTTAATTCTAAAAAGGGTACACGACATAGAGCACTAAGTTTATGCAACATGCCAATGTATAATTAATGAATAATTTATCAAAATTATGGATAGATGATATATCATTTACAAGCTTAGTCAAATGACTGAGAAAATATCTAGTGTATTTGTCCATGGGCAACAAAGTCCAATATTAAAAAAATAACCAAATGTTTGCATATCCTAAACAAAGAAGTAGAAAATATATATGAGATAATCCAAATACAAAATTCAGAGACAATAAATTCACATAATTGATCATTCTTCTCAATTCAAAAATAATCAAATAACCCCATATAATATTAATGGAAAGTTTTTACAATTGTACTTGATAGTAAACTAGCCAAAATGTATCATTGAATTGGTAAATGTATCTCCAAAACTTTGTCAAAACCCCTAAAATTACTAATCATTTTTGGAGATATTCACACATATGAAGGTTTTTGTTTTGTAAGTATTTTCTCCAAATTACAAAAAAATAACGAAAAACTCATTATAAAAAGACTTGAGGTAAAACATTGCTAGGCTAGAACATACTAGAAGACACACAAATTCAACCAAAAGACTTGTATGTGGGTGACCAATAGAAACCAACCATTTTTTCCAAAAAGAAACTTAAATTTATAGCAAATAAATAGCTTGGATTGCACATCCTACTGACGCCTATCTCAATTTGAACACTACTGTAGTACCCCTACCCTAATCAATTTCTAATCTTGGTTTATTCTTGGTTAGTGTATCTTAATATAATGATTATAGTCAGATGTTTGATTTAACGCATAGCTGTTGATGTGGGTCCCACACTAGTTGTATGCAAGTTGTTTAGTGTTCCTATTTCGTGGTATTAATATCGGGCTAACGCTTTCATTAAATTTTATATATGTATGCATGTATGACTCTTGGTTGCAGGAGATTTCAGGTACAATGCCGCATGAGTGCGAGGTTCGTCTTCACCTGGAATTGCAGGTTTGAGTGTACCTCTTTAATCCTTAGAGTTGGGTTAGGTGGTCGTAAGACCCTAGTTGACCCTAGTCGTGCTCAGGTGAGCATCGTCAGTAATCCCTTTTTGTTCGGGTTTGCGAGTCGTCTGTTTGGTTGACCTTCTTGGTTTGCGTGCTTGGTGTGTATGGTTAAATTGATTAATTAGTCCTTAGTAATTATTTTGATTATATATGTGTTTGTGCATTGAAGATTAATGGACTAGATTAATCGGGATTTCGTTATGCGATTTTCGTTGATATTGGATTGCTCGTTTTAAATTGGGAGTAAGTTCAATTAAATAGCTGATTTTGAATATTAAATGCATTTTGTATATGCTGTCGAAAAAGAAAGTTTTGTATTTAATTGCAATAGATTTAATTGTATTCTGTTGGCTTTTGAGATTAGAAAGGTTAAATTGAATTAAATGAAAAAAATCGATTCTGAATTGGAAAGCAATTTAATTTATTGTAATAGTTAGAAAAGAATTATTTTTGAGAATTATTTTTAAATAAAAATTGTAATTCCAAAAATGAAATTTTGGTCAACTCTCCCTTATAACCTAATATTTTTGGGGAATTTTGGGAGGATGGAGATTTTTGGAAAATGCTTTGTTAAAAAAATATTTTTGGGATGAAATTGGGGGATTCTGGAAGGAGGAGGAATTCTTGAGCTTGCAGGTTGGGGCTCTTCAGTAAATCTCTACCAGGATTGCGTATGAAGGTAGGATTCTAAATTGTTTTCTTGTTGCCAAAAGAATTTACTGTTCTGGTTGAAAGAAATGAAATTGTTATTGAAAAAAATCGGTTTGATTGATTAATAGAGTAGAATGGAAATAAGATCTTGAATTATCCCTCCTTGATTTCATTCTTTGCTTTCAAATCAATTTCTGGTTTGCTAAGAATGATTTAAAATAAATAAAATTGAAATTTAGTTGGGGGTTTGGGCAGATTAGATGTTAAATTTGTGAAGATCAATCTTGTTTGACCAGTATGCTGTTGGTTTTGGAGAAATTTTTCCCCTTTCCTGATCTGGGTATTTTACAATTGCTTATGAAAGAATAAAGACAAAAAAAATAAAAAATTATTTATTCCAGTCTCTGTGAGACTGTGTTTTTTTCCTTGCTGGGTATGAAATTTTTTTAACAGCAAAATTTAAAAAAAAAAAAAAAAAGATAAAATTAAAAAAAAAATGATTGGAAACCCCAACCACGTGGGAGAAAACCCCACCACGTGGAGGGGTGCTGCTTTCCCATTGGGCAGCAGCGCTCCCATGGGGGCTGCGTGCTCCCTTTGGGAACAACAACGCTCCCATGGGGGCTGCGTGCTCCCATTGGGCAGCATCATAAGCTCCCAAGGGGGGGGCCCACGTGGGGGTCCACGTGGGTACCCTCCCCCCAATTTATGTTTTGTTTTTGTACAAAAAAAAAATAGGGAAAGAAAAGTTTTTTTTTAATGATTTTTTAAAAAAAAATATATATATATATAATAGTTTAATATTATTAAAAGGTAATTTTTAATTAAGTTTTTTTTTTATAATGAGTAATGTGGCATAATGTATATATATTAATTGATATTTAATTAGATTATTATGCAAGCTTCAATACTAATTGTGTATATTTTGGGAAGATGAAATATTGTTTTATTGGAAATCTTTTGAGTTAAAACATATTTTATTCACGAATATATATATTGTGGAAGATTTTAACGTTATAAGCCATCTGGAGATGTTAGAAACGAATATTTAACCATTAGACATTAGGAATTTAAACGATGTGCTTTTGGGAATTTAATTTAGTATCATTTGGGAAATTGTTTAGTTACTGATATGCTCATGTAGTAAAATGAATGGTTAATTTATATTTTCCCTTTGTTTGAGAAATAGACAATGGTACTATTGTAGATTGTGGTATTGTACTCACCTGGTAATGGTGATTTCCCGTCAATGCATTTTGAAAACTTAGATCAATCAGAGAATTGGATCAATTGTTATGCGTAAATCAATTTGAGAAATATTGTCTTGTTCGATTATTGCCTATGCGAGTTTAATTTCTGTATTCGCTTTTGATTATGAAATGGCAAGTCGTGCTTGTTTGATAGTTCCCTGTCGTATGGAATGAATTGGGGTACCTGTATCAGTCCTCGGTTCTGAGTTGACTGTTGTTTTGTGGTAGTGTCATAGTTGGTCATATCATTTGTGTGGGTGTCGAATGGTGATTCGTGTTTGACTAGATGGTTGTACCCTCCTTCTTGAACTCCGTTCGTCCGACCATGTGTATTCCTTGGTTTTTGAGTTCGTCTGAGTATAGTCTAGTGTCGTATGGGAAAGTGGCTTTCGATTGGGGGCCGCGCCCAAAGTGGCTACTGGGTAACCCATCGAAAGTGAGTCTAATAAGTGATAACCTATCAGTAGATTAGAATGTAATATCTATGTAAGGTAATTTTGCCTCACACATGGGACGAGTGCTAACATAGACCCGACATGCTGTGAGAAGGCCTGAAATGGCAAACCACCATCCTTGTCTTCACGAGAGGATGTGTGGGTCCACATGAGGCTTGGATGGGCCGGAAGCTCGGATTAGGTTGCTAGGGTAACCCAGTGTATGGGGCCGAGACCTATGAAGACTTGCCATGGTAACCATACCAGGTTGTGTGATGACAATTGTCCCTACGTTCACTAGTGTGTTGTCGTTTTGTCCTGTTAGGAGTACCCTTGTGGGTCATCCTTTTGTCTATTCCCTGGTGAGTATCGTTTTCATGTTAGACCTTGGGTGGTGATGACTCAGTTTTGTGGATGCTCCAATGGACCTTTGTTTTAGCTTTGATTATGTTCAGCTGGATCCTGTTCTTTTCAGGGATCGTTTATGTTTTAATTGACCGATGTGGTCGTTTGTATATTGTTTATATTTCACCTTGATGGCCAGATTGTAATGGTGTAACCTCTTGTATTCTTAACTTTATTATTATTCAGAGGGGTCTTGCAGTTGAGCAGACCCGGAGATGTAGCCCTTTAGGGGTGAACTCCGAGATCATTATGGTGTTATGTGATGTTATTCTCTTATGTTTCCTTTATTCAGCTTTATCATGTATGATTAGCTTATGTTAGAATGGATAGGTGGATAAATGGAATTAACTTTAAATGCTTATATGCAGTCCTTTCTTGAATGCCATTTTGATCGAATGCATAAGTGGTTTAGATGAGATTTATTGTAGATGCATGTATGCAATCATCTTTTAAAATGTATTAAATTGGAATATGAAAGAACGTAACTTAGAGTAATGGAATATATTTAGTTGTTGTTAAGGAAATTAAGTATGCTTGAAAAGATCTCATATGTATATGATGAAATTCTAGTGTGTTAGAATATAGATGTATGGCTTGTAATTTTAAATGAAAAGCTTGAATGAAGATTATGAATAGATCTTAATGGATGAATCTTTGCTTGTGATTTATATTTCCATTTTCTGAAAGAAATTATCCTAATTAAGAATTATCTCGTTATTAAGATAATCAGCTTATTGGATTAATTGTGTGAGTTAAGTGAATTGTGAAATTTAAGTAATCTCGTTGGGAAACTCTTTAGGTGTTAGTTGATGTCTTCCGCTTTGTAATTCTGAATCTTTAATATCTTGTTGTATCTTATGTGGTGTAACTTTAAAAAAAAAAATTATTGCACTCTATTCTTGTGTTTTGGCTTATCCCTTCGGGGTTTCCTGGCAGGGCATTACAACTACTCTGCTCAACA